>NC_134143.1:15449772-15752803 GCF_033958435.1 Carettochelys insculpta
CTGTTTTAGGACATAACTTGTGGCTCTTGCTTCTTAATAAGAATGGGTTATTTGGAGAAATAAGAAGCATGCTGTTCAAAGTGCTGGTTTTCTGTCATAGTTCCCTTTGTTCAGCTGAGGTGTTTTTTTCACACAGGTGATATTATTTAAGGACTGGTGAGATTCTTGAGGAGAATCTCTATGCATAAGCATTTGTCTTTCATCTCTGAGCCTGGTGATAGTGACCTGTGTTTGAAGGAGAAATGGTCAGCACAGTGATTGGGAACTGGTCTGGGACTTGGGAGACGATCATGCAATTCTGTTCTATGCCAAATATTTGCAGAGCATGGCATTGGGTGCGTCCCTGTGGCTGTGGCTGTACTGTATTGTCAACCCAGATCTGGAGCACTCTGTTCGCAATCCCATGCTGGAACATTCATAACTGAATTGTAAATCTGTGTTTACAGTTGTTTGACCGAGGTCTCACAACCATACTAACACACCCATACTGTACTACACAAACCTTCTGACTGGGGTCCATAGCTTGAGCTGGAGTCACATGGCAAAAGGACAGGACTCAGGCCTTAGTCATGGCAGGACCTGAGCTGGGCTCTGACTCACCACCCACAGCAGGGTACTAGGACATGGATCCTGAGTGCTTGCTGATTTGAAGCAGGCTGATTTGTATGGGGACAGCAGGGAGCTTGTGCTCAAACTGGAATCAGAGCCAAGGCTTCGTGTGTAATGCAGACATCCCCTTAGGGAGGGTACGTTGATTCTGCAAAAGAAAAAAAGCCATGGCTGCGAGTCTGGGTGCTTGGCTTCACAGAGCAAAACAGCAACATATTTCCACTTGGGATGCAGCTCTGAGCCTGAAGCCCAGCAACAGAAGGGGATCCCAGAGCCAGACCTCCAGTCCCAGCAGAGACCTCTGCACTGCTGTTTTTAGCCCTATAGCACGAGCCCAAGTCAGTTGACCCAGGCAGTCACATTTGCTGCTGTGATGGGTTTATAGCATAGGCTCCTTAGCCCAGCATCTCAGAGACACTTGCTCCACTCACCTCTGCAACCTCTAACTTCTAGGCCAGCAGTCACCCAGTGGAGTTATCTGAGCAAGGGCCCCAGGCTCCCTGAAAAAGGCCTGAGGAGAATTAGGCACCTGACAAACCTCAGAAGCCAGAAAGGTAGGTGGGGAGATACCTCTCCTAGAATCAAATCCCAGGAGAGGAGAGGGGCTTGGATGCCTGAACAGTTGACCAGGTGTACCTGGCTGATGCACCAGAGACAGGTACTTCCCTGTGCTTGGTATCCTCCATCTCAAAGCCCTTCATGGAGTTAAGCATCTAAGCCAGTTTAGATGCATAGGTAGCCCATGTCCTAGGAGCCAAAGTTTGTGTGTGTGTGTGTCTTTCTCTGTCTCCATTTTATCTTTGATGTCTCTCATGTTCATCCCGCAGTTTCTTGTGCCCCTGACAGTATTCTGTGGGCGTGCCATGCTGCTTTTCTACCCATCTATGGCCTCCAGCCCTTCAGCTGCAAGGTCTGAGAAGTATCAAGCCTGAGACCTGATCTGAGCACAAACACAGGATCGGACCTGTTGGTGAGAAAGCCACCTAGTCTGAGGAAACCTTGCTTCAGGGCTTCCAGGCCTTCAGTTTGATTTAAGGCTCCAAGCTGCTCCATAGACACGGGCCAAGCATTAGCACTTCCTTGGCTTTACTAATGCCGGCTGGTGGGAGGAACAGTATCATAAAGATCTTCGGGGTCTAAACTAGCAGATTGGGGGCCTAAATTATTGGAATTCTCTTTTAAAGCCAAATTCAGGTACGTTTCTGGGAATATCTTCTTAGAAAAGAACCCTTATCTTCAGTAGTTTCTATCCCTCTCTTTCACCTTTCTACATTACTTCTGAGTTTAGGTTAAGGAGTGAGGCCTTACATACTTTCCATTGGCCATTAATGGAAGGCCAGAGATGCATAAAGGGTATTTAACAAGGCTGAGGATGTGGCCTTAAATGTATCTTACACAGTCAAGATTTCTGGTTCTAGATTTCAAGGGAGAAAAGGGGATTCTCCACCTATTAATATCCAACTGTTTTTAATTCTGAGGGAACAGGACAGGGCTGTTGCAAAAGAGAGAAACAGAGAAGTATTTTTTTTAAGATTTTTGAATGCCAGAAAGGAAATGAGATTGATTAAAATCAGAAGGTATTCACATTCAATTGCAAGTTATTCTAAAACATGTAAAATAGATCTCTTTTAATTAGGGTGATTCTTAGGACTTCTTAAATCAAATGCTCCAAACTTGCAAACGTTTCCACACTTCCTGAGCTAAGCTCTGCTCCTGCACTGAGCTCCCTTGCAAATGGGGCTCCATTTTTGCACAGCTTTATGCCTATGGACAGCTCAGAATAGGGTCAAAGCCAAACATTGACCTTCTGCTAAGAGTACCAGAAGAAAATTTGACATCAGATGTCAACTGCTACTTAACTGGCATTTTGAGTTTAAAATAGTGGTTTAATTAATCGCTTGTTCAAGATTTTGTCCTTCAGGTTTCCCAAAGACCCTTTTTAAAAGATTTTTTATGGCAGTGATTATGTTCTTGTGGTGAATCTGAACTAAATATTAATACACTGCATCCTGGAAAATGTCCTGAAATAAAAAATTAAACAGTGGACCAAACTTCCTGCTGGCATAATGCCCCTTAAGTTAATGGAGTTATAGCAGAGACATATTTAGGTGAGTTCATTTAAAATCTTCCCGTGTTTTTGTATTTGGGGTTTGACTGAAGATATCTTCCCAGAAGCCCAAACATGTTCAGGATTTTTTTTCACATTATGTAACTCACTTTCTAGTCTATGTTTAATTTTCTTGGTTTCTGTGTGCAAGTTTTTAAAAATTAGTAAAAAGAATGTTAAAGTGTAAATATCCATATAGGGTCAAATCCTTGTCTTACTGAAGTCAATGGCGAAACTCCTTTTGGCTTTAACAATTTCAGGTTTCATCTGGGATTTGGTACCAATCTTCCCTCTTCGTTCAACAGTTACTAGCAGATAGCAGTGACATCACCTCTTATCTGTGCCACTGTTAACTATGAATAATGCCTTTGTTTTTCATAATCTCATAACCCATGAGACTGCTAAGTAAATAGACTTAAGGGTTTGTGGTTTCACAGACCAAAAAGGGAGATGATTCAGTAGGACATGCATTCTTACACACTGAACAACCTGTAACCAAGTAATAGTGTCACTCTTTCGTAAGTATTACAACCCCAAACCTCAATTCCTGACTTCAGATTCCTAGTTCCTGAATTAACGTACCAAGCGCTGAGCTTGGTCCCACACCAATTACTCATGTAAGTGCTCCTGTTGAGCATAGCTGACTCCACATACATTCTGTCCTCTCACACTGCATGGTTACCTCTAGTCCCTAGCCATGAGAACAGTGAGGAATTAGTTGACTAGTCTTTGGAACAGATGACCAAGGTAAAATTCTCCCATCAATTTCAGTAAAATTGGGTAAAATTGATGGGTAAAATCTCCCGTCAATGTGGTAAAATTCTCCCATCAATTTCAGTTTAGGTTTGGATGTCTTCCTGAAAGAGATGCTGAGTTTGGTTTGAGCAGAAGAAGTTGGATTCAACTTGGGAATCACCAGGTGAAATCTTACAGCCTGTGATGTACAAATGGTCAGATTAGATCATCATAGTCCCTGCTGGGCTTATATTCCATAAGTAGCGTGGCAAGAGGAGGGCGAGTTTGACCCTGATCTCAAACTCGTGTCTCAATCCGTAAATGGGGTCTACCATGTTTGTTCTTTTGTGCAGACAAGGCTCTCAAACCGCTTTGTTTCACTGAGGCTTTGTCTACACTATGACATAGGATGTGAGTCCCTACACCCACCAAACTAGCATGATATATAAATAGTGGTCCAGCCCCCATCATATGGGTCTTGGCAGCAGAAATATGACCAAAGCATGCCAAGGACATACCCACCAGTTTCAGACCAGTTTGCATTTGTACTGAGACATGCCTCTACTGCTGCAGCTGTGCTGCTATTTATACTCAGGCTAGCACAGTGAAAGCTCATGATGAAGTCATAGCCTGAATTAACCTGCCACCTTGCCTCCCAGAAAGCTCTTCCAGGAGGAAATTCCAAAGCATGCTGCACCCAAAGCCTCCTGCCTGCAGCATGGGATAGTTGCTCAGATTTTCTTACCACTGGGTCATCAATGTGGCTAACCCAGATGTCCACATGGCTGGACAAGGCCACACGCTTGACTTACATTTATGCCAGGATTATTGCTGCCGATTAAGTGCATGGAAAAATGTTATTTTGGCTGTAGCCACATCACATGAGCATGTCCAAGGCTGTTTATAGTTAACATGGTTCTATTTGTAGAATGGGTTGGGCCAGAGAGAGTATTATGGGTGATTTCTCAGATGAGCCCATAAACCAGAAGGCATCTCTTTCATGCAAATGTCTTTAGTGTTCCAACAGAAAAAACAGTAGGAAATATGATTGAAAATTTGTAAATCGGTGGCACTGAGACCACTGACAAGGGAGAGTGAAGTCTCTTGCTGTATAGCCTTAGCTGAGGGTGAGGCAGTGTTTAGCAGCACATGGCTTAAGCCCGTAAGGTGACAGGTTCAGTTCCTTCTGCCCCCAGTTAGAATCCACTGGCTTTATGAATACCATTCAGTGTTCCCCAGGAGGAATGGGGAAAAACAGCACAGGGAGAGTAAAAGCTGCTGCACCACAGTACAAAAACTGTATTTAAATGCCTATGCAATGTTTCAGATGTTTTCTAAAGGTCCTGGCCCATAGCTCAGTCCTGACACACGGCACTTCACTCTCAGCGATGTTCAAAATTCAAAGGCCTTGCTTATATTAGCAGAAGGAGCAGTTAGTGGGTTTTAATCACCTTGGAAATGCTGACACAGAAATAACAGTTTGATTATTCAGTTCTGGGCTGTATGTTTGATAGTAAATGGAGGCAACAATAGCAGCCGCAATTACTAATTTTTTATTACCTATAAAGCATTTTTAAATGGCACACTCCAGGACAGCATACGTAGGGGACAGAGGATGAAGCATGGGAAGGGAAGTTTATGTGGCTGGTGTCACAAAAGATGAATGCATGTGTGACATAAGGGGAAGAGAAGGAGAAAAAAATGCCATGCTAGGGACAATAGAGGTGAACAATTACAGTACATGTGTAATGCAGGGTTACCGATATACCTGCGAAAATATATTTACCCACCAGTCCACAAGCTTGACCTCTCCTTACCCTGATAGCTCTGTTATTCCAGACCAGGAATTAATTCACACAGACTCACGTGATGGTTTTGTAATGCAGACAAGAATAGTACTAAGGAGATGTGATTACCATGATTATATTGTAAGCATCTTCTGCATCTTTCAAATCTTGGTGCACGTTATCCAGAGAGAGAATATCTGCCGCTGCATTTTAGAGAGGGACACACTTAGGGTATATACATCCTGTGACTGCAGCTCATGCAGACATAACCAAGTTAGTTTTAATCCAGCTGGCTTGCTTGTTGCATAGACATCACTGAAAACTTGCTACCTGAGTGATTACCCTGAGTCCCAAGAAGCGGCCTACAACTTGCACGGAAGTCCACGCTGCTCCTCTTTTTCACTCTAGTATATCAAACTAATTAGATTAAAGCTACCTTGGGCATTTTCCCGCAAGCTGTGACCATGCCCCACAATTGCAATGCAGACATATGTGTAGCATGTCTGCCCAAGAAAGTTGCACTAATTTAACTGAAGATTCAATGTTCAATTAGTTTGGTTCACTTGGTACAACACTGTGTGTTGACACTTGTAAACAGATTGAAACAAGCCTTACAGTGCCTTTGCTTGCTTCTGGAAATTTGCAAGGGTGGTTTCTATGTTAGGACAAGTATATCCACACAAAGGTTAAAAGGATGCAAGCTTAAGGAGGGAAAATAGAGATAAAAGATAGACAAAAGTGCTCAAATTTTCATTTATTGCTTTGCCCGAAAATCTGAAAACTTTACATAGGTTTTTTAAAAATTTCAAAATAAAGACAATGTGTTGCTGATCTGCTTCCCATTTGTCAAACTGTCCTACCAACACCTGATGATACTGGCCCACAGAATGAGAGCTAATACCTGAATGACAGAGGAAAAGAAAGCTCATTGAATGTGTTCTCTGCAGCAATCTGAATTAGCATAATGGACGGATTACTGGGCATGTTAAAGGAAAAGACAGATTATTGTGCAAGAGGGAGATCATTTTGAAGCTGACATAGAACATAAAGGGTTACTGTCTGTGTGACACTAGAAGTAATGGATCACCCTGTAAGTGATAGTGGCCGAAAGGGAGGTTTGTGCTTGTGTTATAGAAGGAATCAGATTACTGTGCAAATGATCCCGGAGGGAAAGGATCTGGCCACATGGGATACAGGGGAAGAGAGGTCACTCTATGTATGTCATGGGAAGAGCAGGGTAGTGTGATGAGGGGTGGAAAGAAGTCTGTGGAAGTCAACAAAAAATTATTATTGTTGTGCTAGTGTCAGTGGAAAACATTAATAATTTTTTCCTTGTGGGCAACAATTAATTGATGTGTTTCAGTGGGAAAGAGAACACTTTCATTCAAAAAAAAGTGCCTGGATTTTCCTTAGATGAAGGTCTGTCAACACTGAGTCAGGCACCACTCATTAATTTAAAGGAATACATTATTCTCACTGATATGCAGAGTAGCAACTGATTAATGGTATCTCGAATAGATACTTGGCCATCTAGACCTCAACTTCTCTACAGTCAAGGAACTGGCTTCTGTTGTGATTTGACCTATCCCGCCCTTATAAGAAAAAGAGGACGTCCTCTGTCCTTCAGAGGAATGAGAATTTTTTCTTGTATCTCCACATCACAAAACTCATCCCCCTGCTTTGGCAATCTGTGATCAGGAATGGTCCAGGTTATGATGCGGTATGTGTGTGCTTGTGTTGAGTAAGGAGTGGGAAGGAAGAGGGGACATTTCTACTCCTATTTTGCCTGACTGTAGGTCAGGGCTTCTCAGCCTTTTGCACACCTTGATCCTCCACATTTAGCTACTCACAACTTATCTTCAGGTGCACCTCAAAATTCTTTGCGCCAGTTTCTGTTGCTCTTCCCAGAAACTGGAATCAGAGCAAGGGTTTATGAGTCACTCTTGGGGCCAGTGGTACCCTTCCTAAATCCTAGGATCTCAGGAAACTGTATCAAGGATGAATGTGTCCTTCTCATGTTAAATAGGGGGAGAAGCTGCTGGTGGAATAGCAATCTGCTTTTGCAGAAGCCCAGGAAGAAGGCAGGACAGCAGCACTAAGATTTCTCTCTGCAGATCAGTCACATGGAGCTGAATAGACATTAAATACATACAGCTCCTGCAGGAAAGTGCCTTGCACTCATTGCTGGGAAATGAGCTGCTCATGTCCACACATTCTCAGCATTTAAAAAATCTACTGTATCAATCAATCAGATTTCTTCAAAGCTGACTGGTTACATGGCATGGTCAGGGGTGGTTTCCTGCAGCATTGCCTCCAGTGATTTGACTAGCCCAGTCATCAAGGAACCCAAATCTGCTGTCTTGACCTCACTGGGCAAAGTATGAATCTTTATTCTGCCTGGGCTTTTGGCTGTACGTACCTGGTAGTAGCCTTTTTATCCAATCTGTCTCTCTCTGAAATTTGCTAATCTCAAAGCTAGGGCAGTGAAAACCCTGCGGGCTTCACTTCATAAAGGGGATTACAAACTAGTCCTTGCACTTCAGTTTGCAGTGCTTCAAAGGAAACCATCACCTGCAGCTTCACCTGGAGCTTAGAGTTCAGTTAATTAGGAGGAACCCTCTCTTCCTGCCCTCCCTTCAATCTTCCCCCCGACAATCCCTACAGCAGACACAGTCTTACACAGACGTGCTCAAAGGAGTAGATTCTGAGATTCTACTCACACGGAATCAATACCCTGATCGAGGTTTTCACAGGTACTTCCATTGTCCACCTCATCCTGTGAGCTTGCGCTGGGAAAGAGGACAGATCTTCCGAAGAGAGGGAAATTGGCTGGGAAAAGGAAGGTTTGCCAGCTTCCCCTCTCAGTGTCTGGTAGAGTGTAGGTCAGGGTGGGGAACAATATTCTCTGTAATATTTACCATCCATGTGCAGAATAAATTTCAGCATATGCACTGAGGCACATCAGATGTATACCACCAGTAGAAACACAGCTGCTGCTGCTGCTGCTGCTGCTGCTGCTCCTGGCTGTGGGCATTCTGCTGGCCAGCTGGGTGACATTTGAATTTCTCTTGAGTGGCCAGCCAAGCTCATATCTTAAAGGGAACACTGGTGGGGAATCTCCGATGCACTGGCAGCAAGCAGTCTCTCTGGGTTAGCCACTGGCAGGCCATGAGACGCTTGACTGAATTGACCTTGTCAACTCTGACCCTCCTCTTGACTGGGACTCCCTCTTTCTCATGAGCCTACAAATTTAGCCCCTTGTCTGGAACCCCCACTCACGTATCTGACAAAGCAGGTCTTTGCCCATGACAGCTAAAGTGCCAAAATACCTGTTAGTCTATAAGGTGCTACGAGATTTCTTGTAGTTTTTGAGGACAAGCCTGCATTTCGCACTGGAATTAGGTAAAATTCAGATTTGATAGGATGCTCGTTAATTTTGATCGAGTCACATGAACCTGAGTCTCACAGTGAAATGTCCTGCAAATGTCTTCTAAGACTGAAAGAGCTCATCAACTGAAGGCAAAGGAAATTTCACACAACTGCTAAAACTCATAAGTGATGACATGGTAGCGACCCTGGGCACAGCACCCATGTGGCCTAGATTCCCCATGGAGAAGGTTGTTATAGTGGTTGGGGAAAACTGGCTGGCAGGGGCCAGGAGAAGTTGAGGAATATGGTGACTTGGCCTATCTCTGTCCCTAGTGCTCCATCCCTCTGCAGTCATTTTTCCCCCATGGAACCCCCCAGGAAAGGCAGCAGTGTAAACTTCATCAGCTTTTCAGTTGAGTAAATCCTCACTGAGGGGTAGAGGCATCTGCCAGAATAGGAGAATGCTCTTATTTTGTATGACCTAGGGTACATCAAGGCCTGGCTAGAGATGAACATGAGGCATCAAAGCCTGATCTATGTTTTCCCAAAGTCTAAAGAAGGGATCAGCAACCCCTGGCACATGTGTCAAGAGCTGCATGCGAGCCAATTTTCTGTGGCATGCGGCAGGAGCCCAGATCCTCCCCTCCTCCCCCTATGCAGTTCCCCACGGTGGTTCCCAGCACAGGACCATAGGCGTTCCATGCCTCTGGGCCTCCAGGGCACCCCGTATGGGGCCACTGGCTGCTCCACTCCCAGCCAGTGGGGTTGTCTGACAGATCATCTGAGCCCCCAATCCCAAGCAGTCCTCTGTGGCTGGGGCTCACTAATTTAGCTACATCCAAAGTCCAGCAGGACATGGACATTGCTGGACCAAGATTCCAGGATAAAAGAGGTTCAACCTGTATTAATATTCCAGACATTTTTAGATACTTAAGAAACTCAGCCAGCCAGAGATTTAAAGATCGAAACAGTGACATTCTGCATTTTAATTTATTTATTAAGGAAGCTGTTGTAAATTGGACTATTAGAGACTTTAAAAAGTGTCACCAGCACTTGGACCATACAGAGAGGTCAGAAGGTCAAACTTTGGCACTCTGCCTCAGAAAGGTTGCTGACCCCAGTCTAAGAATTTTTTGATACAAGGGTTTTATTTAGATCCACCTCTTGATACATCTGAACACAAAGCAGTTGAAAATCATTTTCTCCTTACTTCCGTGTTGTCAGAGATTCTGTTTTCTCTGTTACAGGTGGGGAAATCATTACCCCTTAAAGCTGCTTGCCCTTTATTGTGGGATTAGTGTCTTAATGAACACAAGCAGAACAAACATAGCTCCCTGATCTTAAATCTTTCCAGGCCAGTATAAGGAATCATTCCTAGTAACTGAAGGTATCCTCAGTATGCAAATGGCTGATAAAGGCCATGAAACCAACAGGCCAACTTCAACCCGGGTATAACTCTGGTGTGCTTCCTATTCCAACAATTGAAGGATAGGGGAGCAAAGAAGAAAAATTCTTGGTACTAAATATGATTACATGAAGCAAACAGTAAAGGTGCCACTCAAACTGCAGTTCTTTGTACAATTAGTTTCTTAACAGCTTGGCCATTCAGAGGGCCTGTGCTTTGGCTCAGAGCCAGGCCAATGAAATAAATCAACTTTATATACCCAACTGTCAATCAAAATGGAATCTATAAACCTTGCAGGCTGAACCAGGAGAATAAATCAAGGGGAAGATGGAAAACAAGGCCTGCGTAGGTCAGTAGGAACAGGACAATGGAGAAAAGAAGGAAGGCATTACTGCTGAACTAACACACTGTGGAGCCAGCTGTCTTGAATGGAATCACCAAAAGCATTTCCATAAGCAAAGTTGCTAATGCTGCCACACCCTTCCGGCCCTACTAGGTGGAACCAAACAGGGAACTGGGATGCTTAATTAGATATATGCCCCCCCTCAAGTTATTGTAAATCACAAGTCACTATGATCCAGATTCTACTGTTCCTCTGCAGGTGTATTGAGTTTGTACTGGGATCAAAAGCAGTTTGACTGGTTGCAGATTGCTGGATCTGGCCCTAGCCAAATTCTTAGATGAAGGATCATCTATGAAATAGACTTTGCCTTTCCCCTTAAATCAGAAATTTTAAAGTTGAAAAAATTCCACTAGTTTAGTAATTTGGTTAAAAAAGGAGGGAGCATTTAGTGACAAATGTCTCAAAAATGACCAAATTTGTTTGTGATTTTTTTATCTAACATTTTATAATTTGAAGCCACTTGACCAGTTCTAATGCACGCATGGGGATAACTTAATAACTACTCCAAAACATGTTACTTGTTTAAAAATGTGCAAGGCGCTGGGGGGGGGGGTGCTAATTTAGGTCACAAATTGCTTAGAGCAGAGCTGGCCCAGCAGCACCCAGATGGTGAGCAGGGCCCAAGGTGGCACATTGACAGTGGGGCCCAGCCAGTGGGTGGTGGCTGCTGTAGTCAGTTGGAGTATGAGGCCCTAGAGGCAACTGCCTTGCTCTCCTTACCCTGTGGCCATGCCTGGCTCAGAGATCAGTTAAAAACTTCAGTTTTTATCTTTCATTGATAGTCATCAGCATACTCTGTGTTGTATAACACAAGAACAGACTTAAACACAGGCCCACAGAGTTTGCAGGCCTGCTGGGATCAATGGAATTGCTCACATGGATAAATACATGTGCGTGTGTGCAGGACTGAAGCATAACATTCCAATACTGCCAAAACATATTACCCTGTGTGTTGCTTTTACTAGGAGTACTCACAGTGAAATTGGGAGGGGGACGGGCATTGCTTCCAGTGCAAAAAATGGTCCAGTCGTCATAAAATCAGTGTCCGTATCGTAAAACAAATGCATGGCATTCCATCCCATTATTTGGAAATACTTGATGTAAACCATCTGTATTTATTTTGTTAATATGGAACTGCATTTTTATTTTTGTTAGCAACATGTATCATAAATACTATATGTCAGACAGACTGTGAAACCTTAAGTAACACCATATTCCCAGAATATCTCTGATTTCAGGGGAAATGCTCATGCTGTAAAGTACTATCAGTGTGAGGGAGAAATTCACAATCTAACACTTCAGGATATCGGTGAACTACAAACCCTAATCGTCCGATGTTCTCAGACTGAATCTTTTCCTCTCAGAAAATGCTGTCTTGTCAAAACAGAAACGTTCAGTTTATCACAGAAAAAAAGAAGAGCTGAAGATGGAAAGAAATATGGAATAATGGAATGATTTCATCCAAAGATGTTGGCTATGTCTACACTAGCCCTCCCCCTTTCAAAAGGGGGGTGCTAATGAGACACTTCAGGATATGCTAATGAGGGTCTGCAATGACTTTGCAGTGCCTCATTAGCATAATGGCAGCTGCAGCACTTTGAAAATGCTGCTTTCTATCGCATGTGGCTCATCTACACGGGCTCCTTTTTGAAAGGAGCTTACACACTTCGAAATGCCCTTGTTCCTATTTGGTTATGTGAATGCGAGACAGTCTTTAACAAATAACGTCAAACCATACTTTTTGTAACCCCTGTTTTAAGAACAGCACGCAAATGAGGACAAGGCAAACACTGTGCCTGGGGATAAGCTCTTAAGCAGGAAGGCGAAATGTTTGCATCAAATCTCCATGCCCCCTGCCATTCCCAGGCTGTATTTTCCTCAGACCCCAAACCCACCCCATATCTCCAGGCTTAACCCATCTCAGCCCCAAACCCATCCCCCCATCTCCAGGCATAACCCAACTCAGCTGACGAGCTCTTCCAGCTCCATGCATAGCCTCTTCTCATGTGCGGATGCCGCCTCCTTCTCAACAGGGGTGCACAGCTCCAGCAGGAGCCGACTCGGCTGCCCCCTCCCAAGCTCTCCAGTGGGCTTAGCATTTCCCCACCTGCAGCATGGGTAGCTCCCTGTCCTGCCACCGCTGAAATAATGGAACTAAATTTAATTGGTTTAACAGCCAGATCCTTCCCACCACCCTGAGGCCATTAAACCAATTAAATTTATTTCTACTGTTTCAGTGGCGGCAGTGCAGGGAGCCAGAGAGGAGCCAGTGGCAGCAGCCTCCAGAACCGCAAATGTCTCCTTAAAAAGGAGGTAACCAAATGGCTTGGGCAGCCACCTAGGAGAGATTCAGGTGACACCTGGCCTACAGCCACCCACAGCCAGCAGCATGTGTTTCTGTGGTGGTGCACATCCACACATGCCTTGATACACATAACAAAACTTATTTCGTCCATGGATGGAGAAAATTAGGATGAACCCTGGTTATGAGGACAAAGATAATAAAGGTTTTCAGATACATGCTTGTAGTAATACTAAGGCCCCAGTTCAGCAAAGCTTTAAAGGAACTCATTGACTTGCGTGGGATAGCTCAGATGCTGAAATTTATGCTCTTGGTTAAGTGCTTTCCAGGACTGTGCCCTTTCTGTTGCTATAAAGAGAACTTCAGCTTTCACTCCCATGTAGACATTCACTATTCTTCTTTAGCACAATAAACATTAAAAAATACGTGCTTAAAAAACCCGAGAGTGGAGCTCATTTGGCACTCAGCTTCCCCAGTGTAAGTCTGGCGTTGCTGCTGTGTAGCTGAAAGCAGTGTGTGCTCCAATGTGGTCAACAAACTAATTCATATTTCTGCCTCCTGGGCCATGACTGGATGCGAGAATAAAGCAGTAACTGCCTGACTTAGGACCCCTTCTGCGTAACCTGCTGTAGGTACCCATGAAGAAACGATGCTTTGGGAAGTATCAGAGAGGTAGCCATATGTGATGGACTGGGGGGAGTGCACGTGTGAGACTCAGGCTGGATGCGTGTAAGACAAGCAGAGCAGCTCCCAGCAGCTAAGGATGACCCTGGGGCTATAACCTAGACTGGCAGGTAACACCTCTGCCCTGAACAAAGAGGAGGGAGGAGCCAAAGCGGGGGTGGGGGGTTTAAATGGGAGGCGGCGGTTATAGGCTGAGGGGAGAAGGAGCTAAAAGGCAGCCAGGCTGGTACGGGGGGGGAAGCTACACCCCAAAGGGGCACCCCTCAGGCTCCTCTCCCCAGGATGGGTTGAAATAACTGTCTCTAACTGCTGCACTAACTCTTCTGTAAAAAACTGTGCCTCTGTCGCCTAACAAACTTCCTGTTCTACCTGCTAAGTAAAAGTCACTCCTGCCTGCGAACGGGGTGCAGTGCGTGGGAACCCCTAAACTCCATCACACCCTGCTAATCTGTAGCTTCGAGACCAACAAGAAGTCTTGTGGCAACTGATAAACTATCAGATATTTTGGAGCATAAGCTTTTGTGGGCAAAGGCCTGTGTTGTCAGACGCATGAGTGGGGGTGGTGGTTTCAGAGGGGTATTTAAATAATGGGGTCCCAGAAAAAGGGAGGGCCAGAGCTGACAAGGTCTATTCAGCAAGGTGGAAATGGCCCATTGTCAGTAGTAGGTATCAAAGGAGGAAAAAACAAGTCAGATCAGACAGGGATATGAGCCATTGTCAGAGTCTTTACCTGGGACCCCATTCTTTAAATACCCCTCTGAAACCACCCTCCCACACTCATGCGTCTGATGAAGCAGGTCTTTGCCCAGGAAAGCTTATGCTCCAAAATATCTGTTAGTCTATAAGGTGCCACAAGACTTCTTGCTGTTCTCGATGCTTTCAGAGTATTTCTCATCAAAAGACGCCTTTTAGCAGAAGATTTGGATTAGATGTGTATTTCTTTTCTAGTGCCATGGACGCCGAATGCTCTGCAGCCCATTACCACACCAGAGCTAAGGGAAATCACCAGCCCTGCCTTTGAACCGTTGATTACCGTCTCGCCCTCTCTCTTGCTCTCTCTACCTGTCTGTCTTTCCTCTGTTGCCTGAGGCCACAGTGGGCTTTCTGAATGCACTTCCTTTTTCTGGGGATGCTTTGATTGCAGCTTCTATTACTAAACCTGGGGGAGGGGACACAGCATGTGAGCTGGTTTGTTTTCCCGCCCTGGTCTTTCAGTGAACTGAAAGTCATTAAAAAAACAACAACATCAAGAGGCTGTAGCTCCTGTAAAAGCCATTCCATGGCAGCTGAGTGCATCTGCTTTTCCTCACCTCGAAAGCAAATCAATATGGCTTTAACTGATTTCCCTGCTGTCTAGTTTTCTTATGTTGCACTATAATCCCATGCAGTCATTCTAGCTGGTCATTCCTACCTCCTCTTTTCACCCATGTTCTCTCCCTCTTGCTCTCTCCTCCTTCTCATCCCCCTCTTGCCTTGTCTTATTTAAACACACATACACAAACCACTGCAGTTCACTTTTGCTTTCACGTGTGATTCTCCTTCTGTACACACACCCACTCTGCTCTCATGTTGCTCAGTTGAGCTGCTTGCAAAACATGTGCTCATCAGGCATTTTTCTCTCAATGTTGTAGTTAATGACAAAGGGGTAATGTTTCCTGGTGCTCTGGTATGGCAAATGTTTTCTAGCTTTAAAAAAAAATAATAAATCCGTGGCAGATCTGATTGCACTCCACTCTTTTTGTCTTTTTCCCCACCCCATAAGAGCAAGAATTGTAGAGTGCAAACATGTCACTATTACTCTAAAGGAAGGACCACCCAAAACTGTGGTTGAGCAAAGACATAAGTGCAGATCAAATCTGCTCAAAACAAGTAGTCCTGTAGAACCTTAGCGACAAACACATTTATTAGATTATGAGCTTTCCTAGGTAAAACTCACTTAATCAGAGGAAAAAAGCTCATGACCTAACAAATGTGTTAGTCTCTAAAGCCACATCTACATTAGCAAGACCTTTCACAAAATCAGGCCCTTTTCAGAAAAAACAATTGGACCGTCCACACACAAAATGGGCTCTTCCAAACTCCTTTCAAAAGAATGTGGCACTTCTTCTGGAGGCCCTCTTCCTCTCCCAAATGAGCAAAAGCGCCTTTTTCCAAAAGATTATTTCAGAAAAAAGCGTGTGCAGACACTCCGGGGGCCCTTTGTTCGAAAGAGCAGTCCTCATGGTGCTGGATTTTTTGATCCCTGGCCCGTTCTTTGGAAAGAGCAGAGGATGTGCGGACCCTCTCTTTCAAAAGAGCAGATTGCTCTTTTGGTCCACTTTTTTGCGTGTGGATGCACTCTTTTGAAAGATCTTCCAGGAGTTGTCAGTTTACCACAGCATTCCCCTGAATTCCCTTATCGGTTCAGGGCTGCACATAAGCACGCCAGCTGTTAATTCCGTGCAGAATTCTTTAGTTTACCAGTTACCTCTTTAGGTAATATGACCTTATCATATCTTTTTAAAAGTTTTGTATATTTCTCTCTCCCTTTTTTTTTTTACATTAATTGATCTTTTTAATCTGACCATTCATGCTCTTAACGTAAAGAAGCAGTCCTGTAGTACTTCAAAGGCTAACAAAATGATTTATTAAGTAATGAGCTTTAGTGCGACAGACCCACTTCTTCGGATCCGGAAATTCTTAAAGTAGTTGGGAGATAGGTACATGGTTTTGATTCATTTATAGTAGCCTGCTCATTTCAGTGGGCTTGCCAGAGGTGAGCGTTTAGACTGCACCAAAGTATCAATGTGAGATGGGGTGGGCATGTCTTGTGTTACAGTGTATTGTCAAAGAAAGCAGATGTCACTTTTGTAAAAGGGGCAAGGTGATCTTTCTGTAAATGCTTAATACTTGTTAGAAGCCAAGGAATTGTAGCCCCAGTTAACAGTACAAATACCCTTCTACTATTTACAACAAACCTGGATGTGCTTATTGGTAAAACCATCCGAGACTGAGTTAGAACAGTGTATAAAACAGAGTAACTTCGCTCAATGTAGATAAATAGATTATAGGACTTCCTTCCTTGCTGTTGGTGACTTAGGCCCTGAATTTGACCTCTGTTCTTTGACTGGAATAAATTTCCTAGGGTGGCTGTAGAATCCCCATCAGTGGAGATACTTAAGAACAGGTTGGCTAAGTAGCTGAGAGTGATAATCCGCATGGTGCTTGCTCCTGGCCAAGAGTGCAAGGGACTGGACCTGATGACCTCTTGAGGTCTCCTACAAGTCTAGTGTCCTATGATTCTATCTTGCCAAGCTTTGTGAAATAAAGAGAGAAGCCAGGTTCAAAGGTTCCGCGTTTGGTGAAGTAAACAGAAAGCTGCCTTACACACTGTGTAGCGCTTTATTCCACTAGCAGAAAATGGGGAACTGAACAAGACTGCTTTTGGAAGCATACAGCTCAGCCTGCCAGGGCCCAAATGCCAGTCCCATAAATGGCAACGCCCCAAAAGGAAGGACACAAAAATAATTCACACAGATGCCAGCTGTTAGCATCTATGTCTCTAACCTCAGTTTGGTGACTTTACAGATTTCATTCCCTGGCCTAGGAGGAGTGAGGGAATGGGAAATATGTGTGGAATGAAGGCAATTTTGGCATTAACGGGTGGAATCCTTAAAGTGAGCTACACTATAGAACTACATTGTGTAATAATCTGCTGTTCTGTGTCAGTTCAGGGAGCAGAATCAGACTTCAATTAGCTGCCCTTTTACAATGGTAAGCATTAGCCAACAAACTCTCTCACTGGGCAAGTCACAAAAAGACTGCAGTTAGTATTTGGTTACTTTAGAAAAACCCCACACTGACACCAGAAAAAGTTCTAACTTCTGGCTTGGCTTCAGTCCTTCAATTTTTTTCCTGCAAATATTTGTTTGCCTGATGGCAAGACTTTTCTCTCTAATCTTCTGACATCGTTCCAGAAAGGGTGGTGTCCTCTAACACCACATCAAAACACCTTAAAATATTTTTTTCTCGGCCAAGTAGGGATTTGTTTATCTTGTGTGTATGTGTGTTATTTTTAGATCAGTGTTTATATTAACGACACTGCCATGAATACATCCTCTGATCAGTCTCCCGGCTCTGTTACGCACTGCTGATGTTCAGCTTTTGTTGACAAAATCAGTATTACACAGCACAGCATTACAACTTCTGGTTACCTTAGGTAGCCTGTACTTTTATTTTGGGGGCCCTGTGAGTATTTGATGGGCTGAACGTGATACATCAGCAAAACTAAAGGGAGCACGAGACAAGGAAATAATAGGCAGTAGGCATGAAGATGATGGCTGACCTACAGAAACTGTGGGAAAATCTAAGTATACTGCATACCCCATTCCATAATGGTTGTTGTGTCATTGCCATGACTAGTATGTCTGTGCTTGATCATTGGCTTCATTGCACTTGGGTCATAAATGAAAGCCATCTACCAATAATGACCATGGTACCCACCCTAATCATGCATTTGAAATATTAATAAAAGATAATTTATGTCATGTGACTGCTTTTTAACTAGCTGCTTTCAAGACTTTAGATCAGGATTATAAAAGACATGCATTTATAAATTATTAGCCTTGAGCACATAAGCACCATATACTATAGGGAGCACTTTTGTAGCACTTTAAATTAATTTATTGTTATTCATTCCAGCTGTCTGTGATGTAAACCTTTGGCTATAAATTTGTACCATCATCCAACACACCATTAAACTATAGTGGTGCCCGTGCTAGGGCATATAATAAAACATATGAATATGATTTCTGTGGGGACACTTTCTGAGCTCTCCTCTCTGTTAATGACACAAGACAAGTACGATAGCCTCGTCACCCTCTAACTATGCATGCGTTAAAGAACAGCAGGAGGGGGAGTGTTTCAGATTTGGGATTCTATTGAATTCCGAGTTGATGGGTTTTCCTTTGCCAAATTGTTTCCATTCAAACCCATCTGAAGCAAAGGACTTCAGCCGAATCTGTCATGGAGTCAGAGGCTAATACTGCCAGAGGCTTTTCTCTGGCCAAATAGCTACTGACCATTGAATCACAAAACAACAAGAGCAGAACAGCTTTATTGCTCTTATCTCTTCCCTAGGAGAACATTCCTCCTGCTCCAGACCCCTACTGGGATGACAACCGTCTGTCTACATGACTGATATCCAGTGGGTTACAATCTACCAAACCACATAGCTATTGCCAGCTCTGGCCCATATGGTTCCTTAAATCTCAAAGAAAATTGCAATCACATGATAGCATGCCAGGTATATTGACTCTCCCTTCCTCTCTCTCACATGCATGCACACATGTGTTCCATTATGCAGTGGTTTCCTGATCCAAGAATCCTGAACACAAGTGAATTGGTGACCCTTTGTGTGTGTGTGGTGTGACTTCCACAGCCTTGTGCTGAACATTCATAGCTTTCACTGCAAATAGAAGCTGCAGTCACTCAGAACTTCCTGGACTCAGACCTTTAATCCTGATATTAAATATAGAGAGTCAAATATATTGACACCCATCAGGTAAGGGATGCAAATTAATTCATGCTCATAGTACCAGAGTCTCAGCTGGTGTAAAGGGGCCTCCCCCAAATCCCCACCCACCTTTCATTTGCACCAGTGGAGGTTTCATCCTTCTGAAACGGAGATAATCATTAGCCTAGTAGCAGAATATTTTGGGGTTTGGGGTCCAAGCACTGAACAAATATTTTGATTATAATTCATCTTGTGACTCAAAAGAGAAATTTGAGGCACAAAATTCAGCTCCAGCTTTGACTCTCACTTTGCGCCTAAGTTCAAGGGTCCTTAAATGTGGGAATTTAGTTTGGGATCATCTCTAACTAAATCCAAAGACTATCTTGTGAAACTGTGATTGGCCCAAGTTAGACCAACAGTTGAAATTCACAGGAGCATTAGCCCTTTCGCTATAGGGCAAGGGAGATATTGTAGATCCCAGCAGGTTTAGAACTCAGAAGCTGGGCTGGTTGTCTGAGCGATGCGAAATTTTGAATCGTATTCAGCCGTGATGCCAATGAAGTAAATGCAAGCAGCCCACAAATAATCCTGTTTCACTCTGTTTTGTTTGTTGTTGTTTTGGGGGGTTTTTTGCTTTGTTTTATTTTTTTAAAGGAGCTCTGACTGCCCAATCCCACAAGTCAAGAGCTGCAGAGGAACGAAAGCTAACGGGTTGTGGGGAGGCCTGTGCCAAAGTGGGCTGTGAGGATTTTATTCCCCTGGTTAGGTTGCATGTGTTTCCTATTGTTCTGTAGCAACCCAAAGTGTGTGCCTCAGTTTCCCTATGCACAGTGTCAGTGCATAGTAGTGATGGGAGCTTCAGTATGATGACTTCTCACACATAGGCAATGGCCTTTCCTGCTCTTTGTAACCTAAACGACCAGGTGATGCCTTTCTTCCCTGGGGAACAAGACAAGGGTGGAGGTTTGAATTGGAACTGGGCTGTTGAATGGGGCAGTCTGTTCTGGCTGGAGAAGAAGGGCCATGGCCCCAGCTTGGTGACCCCCTCTGGGCTCCCTCTGCCCTAAATGGATTGTACAGACTGCTTCTGGTTTCAGTGCTAACAAATCTGTTCTACACTGTGTCCCTGTTGACTAATGAACCTTCTGTTCCGCCTGCTGAATGAAAGTCACATCTGACTGCGGATTGGGGCACAGCTTGGTGACCCCCACACTCCATGGTGGGGCAGAGAGGGAAATCAGGACTGGGACCATTCTGTGGCTGCATCCTATGTGCAGCAACACAACTCGCTATGCTTGTAATAGCTCATGTCCAGCCAGCACAAGTAGGTGTGCACAAGCAGGGGAATCACATGCCCAGGGTAAGTATAGCTTAGTGAATAGTAACAGAGAGGTGGCCATGTTAATCTGTACTCCACAGAAAAAAGCAGCAGAAATGTAACACTTTAAAGACCAACAAAATGATTTCTTCAGTGATAAGCTTTCGTGGGACAGACCCACATCTTCAGATCTCCTACTAGTTGTCACATTTTCCTTTAGCTATTAGGATGTCACATACACAACAGAGAGATCACCTCCTCCATGCTTTCTCTCGAATTCATTGGTGATTTTTCTGTTGTGTGTGTGACATTCTAATAGCTAAAGAAAAATGTGACAACTAATGGGAGAGCTGAAGAAGTGGGTCTGTCCCACGAAAGCTCAGCAGCGAAGAAATCATTTTGTTAGTCTTTAAAGTGCTACATTTCTGCTGCTTTGTTTTATTGCCTCGTGAGCTAGTGTGACCCTGTTACATCTCTCTCTCCACAAAGCGTGAGCAGCTAGTCTCTTGTGTGTCTTTTATTAGTTGTGCTGAGAAGAGAGAGGATCACCATTCCTACACAGTCTGCTGCTCCGAGTCATGGCTGTGTAACCAGAGGCAGGGGGCATTGCCGGCAAACAAGTGGTTAATCTCAGTTCAGCTGCTCTCTTCCCGGTTGCATTTGGGCAAAATTGGTGTGTTTGTCTGCAGCTGAGATAGGGAATTGTTAAGTCTATGATAACTTTATCTGATTTCTTTTTAGCTATTCTCGGGGCGAGGGGATTTTGCTGGTTGTGGCTGTGTTGAGAGATTTTCTGCCTTCTCCTGTCATTCCTTCCTCCTGTGGATTGAATTAGGCCATACACGTTCCACCTTCAGGGTATCAGGTTGTGTGCAGAAGGCCCTGGATAAAATCGTTAAGTCAGTTTGCAGCATAACCACGCAGGTTTAGTGTACAGTAGAATCCTAAGATATGGGCCCGTGAGTTGTGTGTATCTTGGATTAATGCAACTCTGAGTGGCAGGGAGCTGGTGCCTTCCTCTGGGACTGCCTGCCACTCAGGGGAGCTGGGAAACTGACCAGTGTTGGCTCCCACCCATGGTGGGCAGCCAAAGCCAGGCGCCAGCTCCTGGCCACTCTGAGGAGTGGGAAAAGTGACCAGTTCTGCTGTGCTAGTCAGTTTTCCTGCTGCTGTCAGGGGCAGTGAGAGTCAGGCTGCTGCCTGTGACATGAGTGGGGAAACTAACCAGTGCAGTAGTGCTGGTCAGTTTTTCCTCTCTGGTGAGCGGCGGGCAGCCCAGAGCCAGGATCTCAGCTTCCTGCCCCTGACAGGAGCAGAAAAACTGAGCTGTGCTGCTGCACCAGTCAGTTTCCGATCTCCCCAAGTTACACAAAATTTGACTTACGGAGGATTGCACAAGAATGCACACAACCTCCATGTAAGTCGGGGGGTCTACTGTGTGTGCTATCATAGCTCTGCTCTCTCAGGTACAGTGGGGGGCGGGAGGTAGGAGTTCAACTTCCTGAATTTGGCACAAAGGAAGAAAACTCCTTAACTTGCCCATAAATAAATGTGTGATTTAAATTTAGAGCTCCTTTAAAAAACAACAACAAACAAATAAAAAAAGACTCTTTAAAAAACCAAGTGTTCCCCCCATGTGACTGTGGTGTTCTAAAAATCTAACTACTGAAAATAGCTTTAAAAAAATAAATCTGTAGGGCTCACTTATTAGAGGGAGAGATGATTTTGTGAGACTGGTGATCCCTGCGTTTAGTTTCCACCTTTGCCAGAGAATTTCTGTGTCCCCCATGGCCAATTGCTTCAACTATCCTTACGTTAGTCTTGCCTCTCTGTGATAGAAACCTTCCTCTGAGTGTCTTGCTAGTTAGCTTGTAAGCTTTCTCGGTTATGGACCAAGAGTCCTGCTAATGTTTTCCATCCATGTGCAGAATAATTTTATACGCACCAAGGCATATGCAAATGCGCACCACCAGTAGAAATTAAAATCTAACTGCGGGCACTTTGCTAATCCTCAGGGCAGCACTGGAATTTCTACTGAGGGGGTCTCACACATGCCCAGCTTACCGGGTACACAAAAGGATTCTTTTCACCATGTGTATGTACAGCTATTTTGCTTAGAGCCTCCAGATGCTATTTGTAGCACAAATAAGAAATAGCGGCCCTCTTCAGTCTCCCCACTCCAATACCTATAGTAGTGATATGCCACCACTTCCGTCTTTCCCTGTGTTTCAAAATCCTGTCCTAAGCTAACCCCTGTTTCCCCACAGTGCTGAGTGCTGCCCTAACACAGGATGAACAGACCACTGCTGTCCCAAAGAACTTCCAGTCTAAGGCTAAGTCTACACTGGGCTAAGAAAGCCGACCACAGATACACAATTCTAGCAATATAAATCACATAGCTGAAATCAATACATCTGCACTCAGCTAACTTGGCTGTCTATTCAGGGGAAGCTTAATGGGAGAGTTTCTCCTGTCGACCTCTCTTACTTTTCACATCTTGGCTACGTCTACACGTGCAGCCAACATCGAAATAGCTTATTTCGATGTTGCGACATCGAAATAGTCTATTTCGATGAATAACGTCTACACGTCCTCCAGGGCCGGCAACATCGATGTTCAACTTCGACGTTGCTCAGCCCAACATCGAAATAGGTGCAGCGAGGGAACGTCTACACGTCAAAGTAGCACACATCGAAATAGGGATGCCAGGCACAGCTGCAGACAGGGTCACAGGGCGGACTCAACAGCAAGCCGCTCCCTTAAAGGGCCCCTCCCAGACACAGTTGCACTAAACAACACAAGATACACAGAGCTGACAACTGGTTGCAGACCCTGTGCCTGCAGCATAGATCCCCAGCTGCCGCAGAAGCAGCCAGAAGCCCTGGGCTAAGGGCTGCTGCCCACGGTGACCATAGAGCCCCACAGGGGCTGGAGAGAGAGCATCTCTCAACCCCCCAGCTGATGGCCGCCATGGAGGACCCAGCAATTTCGACGTTGCGGGACGTGGATCGTCTACACGGTCCCTACTTCGACGTTGAACGTCGAAGTAGGGCGCTATTCCTATCTCCTCATGAGGTTAGCGACTTCGACGTCTCACCGCCTAACATCGAAGTTAACTTCGAAATAGCGCCCGATGCGTGTAGACGCGACGGGCGCTATTTTGAAGTTGGTGCCGCTACTTCGAAGTAGCGTGCACGTGTAGACGCAGCTCTTGTGAGGAGAAAAGGGGCGTGTTGTGACTGCTGAGAGGTTGATTTTTCATGTTCCTACTGGACATGCAAAATCGAACCTCAAAATATTGCCCCTGAGTGTATAGGACAACAGATGGTAGGAAGGCAGACAGGAAAGTATAAGGAGACTCTGCAAAAATACAGGTTAGAAAGACCTAGTGTTGCTGTTAGTGCATGTGGCATAAACTGGAGAAGGATCACCATGACACAGACATATGCTGGTGTTGGCGCTGTTGTCAGAATGTACTCAAAGCCCTACTTCTGTGGCAAGCTCTCCTGGATTGCATGCTAGGGAATATTAATTACAGGAGTGCAGGCTTTTATTTTCTGGGGGGCCGTAACTTGTGCCATTTGGAAAATTCATGATACTCTTTTTATTCAATATTGAACAAAGCATAGTGATGCAGTGCAAATTATGCAGAACAAAAATGAAAAGCTCAGATTTTTTAACATCACGGGCTTTGGAATAGAAGTTCAATGTTGATCCGTTCATCTTGCTAACCTAATGATAGGCCTCATGCTTCTGTTTGTCATTATAGAAACAATTAAAAATGGCTGCCTAACCCCCACCCCTCAACACACACAGAAGAAAGCAATTAGCAATCCTTGTATTGCATGTCAATAGGATGATGCAAGCACTCTTAGATTCAGCATATGATATGAAGTGACCTGAGGCAGCTGCCAAACAGAATGTGGAGTCCATTTTGATTATGGAGGGAGGGGAATTAATTTGTTTTAAATAAACCTCAAAAATCTTTAGCTCTAAGCCAACTGCTCCATTCTGCAGCAGGAAGCTGAATCTGCAATCAGGGAGACAAGTGTCAGAGGGGTAGCCAGATTAGTCTGTATCTTCAAAAACAAGAAGTCCTGTGACACCTTATCGACTAACAGATATTTTGGAGCATAAGCTTTTGTGCACAAAGGCCCGCTTTGTCAGATGCATGAGTGGGGGGGGGTTCAGAAATGGGTATTTGCCCACGAAAGCTTATGCTCCAACATATCTGTTAGTCAATAAGGTGCCACAGGACTTCTTGTTGGTTCTGCAGTCAGGGAGTAATTCCACTGCCAGTGTTCTCTTACAAGGTCAAAAAGAGGTCATGAATTACTTCCTACGCTCAGAATCACCCTTTGCTTACTAGCAGAGCTTTAGGTGGCTTCCCCACAGATATTTCATGCAGCAGCATAATGTATGGATAGTAACATTGTTGGTTTTAATCCTGCTGCAAAAGATGGTGTGGTTTGGACTTTAAAAGGCATTTAGGTGCCTAAAGAGGCAGCTAGGTGCCTCGGTATTTAACATCCTAAAAGTCCTAACTCCTTAAAAATCCCCCTGTGTGCCTCTTTGCCTATTTAAGTGCCTATATATTGTGTCCTCTTTTCACTCCAAGCAGCTAGTTAAACCCTGGAGCCCTGTGGCTTTCTCACTTGGGAGCAGAAATCAGTGATAGTTATGTTATTGATACAGTTCTGTTTAAAGCATATACAAAGTCCTGAGTCTCTGACCTGGTGGAATCTGACAGAAGGAAACAGCTTCTTTCACTCTGAGCAGAGTGATCTCAGCCTTCACCTCTGATGAGCCCTCCCTCCCAAAAATTTCTCAGATTTTTCAGGGTCAGCCACAAACGTTCAGCTGCTGCTTCTGCCTCTCTGTCTCTTCCGAGTTCCCGTGTGCACTGAATTTCCCCCCTTGTGCGCGTATCCACAGTTACAATACTCTGTCAAATTCTCCCTCTCAGCATGCTCGTGGCAGACAAATGCCATTGGATTGTGTTTTGGGGGTAGTTTCGTACAATTGGTTTAAACTGTGGACTTATGGACACATCCGTTTAAAGAGATTTTAAAGCAACCCGTAACAGGGTTTCTCCCAACTTTAAAAATTGTGGTTTGAGAAGCAGAGGATACTGTCATCCCATCAGACTGCTATCAAATGGAGTCTGTATTGCTTAGCACCCTAGGGAAAGCCTAAAGACCTGTACAACAGGTACGGCCCAGCCCATAAGAAAGAGAGAGAAAAATAGCTTTATGCCCCTTTTGCTCTGGAGAATGTCTACACTTAGGCTACAGCTACACTTACTGGGAATATCGACAGCTGCTACGCAATTTTAGGTACACCAATTGCATACTTGAAATTGATTTGCAGCTGTCAATGTTGGTCCTTGTCCTCACTGCAGAATGTCAACATTCCCTCCTCCCGTCAACGTTCCTTAATCCTTGAGGCTCGCAAGGAGTTAAGGGGTTGACGTTGACCCTGGAACATGCTGTTTCGCATGTGCGTGAAACATCACCCCGGAAGATTGAACCAAAGCATAGACGTAGTGTAGATGTAAGGGTAGATGTCGCTTTAACTGCAAAAGTGCAGCTGCACAGGTGCAGCGCTTAATGAAGACACTACTTACCCCAACAGGAGAGCTGCTTCAGGTGACGTAGGTACTCTACCTCCCCCAGAGGCAGTAGCTATGTCAGTGGCAGATCTCATGTCAATCTCACACTGTCTACACCACAGGGAGGTCAGTATAGTTATGTCACTCAGGGGCAAGCGACGCTTCTGTACCAATACAAGTCAGTCCTATAGACCACACGCTACTAGGACAGCAGGAAGCTTCAGAAGGAGCAGCTCTAAATTACACTATCTCTTCCAATACTACCACTGGCACAAGCCAGAATGGCCATTGTGTGATGTGCGTTACAGCTGGGTCTCTCGGGCACCCCTCCATTCTCTGGGGTGATGGCTCTGCTGGAGCTCATGGGGAGAACCGCATATGATCATCTAAGGTGGTGCAGTGCCTGAAGTAGGGATATTCTACTTGAGCCCATTGTGAGAAGTCTTCGGTCAGTATAGCAGTGTGGGAAAATCTCACTGATGCGGGACGAAGTACTGTACTCTCATGGCTATCGTTCCTTACCATATGTTGCCCATTTGAGGTCATCTCCACAGTGTCTTTGGCTTGATCTTTTCACAGCTGGTCAGAGGAAAAGGCAGCAGGAAAACATACTGATAGAGCAGCGTCCCTGTCCTGTAGGAGGCAGTGGTGTGTAATGTGGTGGATAGACTGAATACCAATATTGTCTTATGGCTGCACTCCCATAGGGTCTCAGCTGGCGGGTTTTTTAAAACACACGTTACAATGTGGAAGGAAATTTACGTTGATAGAAAAGCCTTTAAAATGCATCGGATAACAGCTCTCTTCAAAGCCAACTTCATTAGGCTTTGTCACTGAGGAAAACTGAAAGCAAAAGAGGACTCTTATGAAACTTGAAATGACTAAAACTCTTACTTCCGTGCTGCACTCAGACTGCAAGCCACCATCAAACCACTGAGTGCTGAGATGGACCCAGCAACTGGGGCTTTTGAATTAGAGGTTTCAGCTTGGGTGCAGGGGGGCTGCTGGACTCACTGGGCCCCTGCGTAAGGCAGGGAGTGTGGCTGGCTCCAGGCACCTGGATGTTCAGGTGT
Organism: Carettochelys insculpta; assembly: GCF_033958435.1. NCBI lineage: Eukaryota > Metazoa > Chordata > Testudines > Carettochelyidae > Carettochelys > Carettochelys insculpta. The sequence goes on from NC_134143.1 coordinate 15,476,670, forward strand.
GACCTTGGGCAGGAGGGCTGGGGCTGGAGCTCGCCTCCCCCAGCAGTCTGGAGTGTGCAGCCCCTCCCTCAGGGAGTCTTTAGCACTGCGCTGGTGTCTGGCAGTGATTTAAAGGGCACAGGCTCTGGCAACCAACACTATTTCGGTGGCAGAGGCAGAGGCCTGGAGCCCAGGCGCTCTTGAATTGCTGGGCCTCAGGGCAGTTGCCCTCTCTCCCTTCTGCCACCACCTGCCCTGTCAGCAGGCCTGCTTAGGTGGCTGCAGAAATCGAAGTCAGCAGCAAAGTTCAGATCCGGAGCTCAGCCCTGGTTCTGTAGCCAGCAGGCATCGATCACTGACAAAAGACACCGTCCGTTTTCTGTAATGGTAAATTTCTCTGCGCTGCTGCATGGCCATCTGCGTACCATGCCACCATTTTGTCATTCTGATTCATGAGTCATTGTGGCCTCTGTCCCATGGACAACTTACAAGTTCTTCCTGGACTTTTTTCCCCCTCATTAACCAAACTAAAGGCCATCGAGAGCTCGGATGTATTACTCTTTGTGTGGCTGAACATAGTGGGGCCTGAGGCTAGTTCAGGGGCCTAGTTCAATTTGGTTTAAATAAGGGCTCAAAGTTCAGGTTGATTATTACACTTAGGTGAAACCTTTAGATTCTGGAAATTTGGGAAAGGATGTGGCAATACCACAGGCTTGCACCCGGAAGCACCAGGAAACTGACGATAACCAGAACACAAACATGATGGCTATGTATACAAGGCACTCCACCCAGCACCGCTGCAGGCAGAGCTATGCAAAATGAGCTTCTCAGGATTGCAAATGATGTGTCGTTTGCATATTCATGAAGCTCATTACCATAGCCCTGTGAGAGTTCAGTGTCGGCAGAAGGGGATGCCAGCACTGCAGAGGCCACCACCAAAAATCATTGCCTGCCCTGGAGCAAGGCATCATCTTTGTTGCAAGAAACTTAGGCACTCATTAGGCAAGACAAGTGGTAGGAGGGCAAAGGGAGACACAGATGATGCAACTCCAAGTTCACTCAACAAGCCAGGAATAGAACCTGTATTTCCTGCATCACACTCCTGTACTATAAACACCAGATGATACTGTTTCCTTGCTACAATGACTGCAGTGGCTCTGATCTGTAATCAGCAGGTCTTTGTCAGTGTGCACAGCAGTTTGAGGTTCTGTGGGGTAACAAAGCATGTGCAAATTATTTTGCTGGGCCTGTCATGTAAGCAGCATACCACAGTACCTTTTTATAGTGGGAGGTGAGGTTTTAACTATCACTACATGCTTTTTATGAATGCATGCCAATTAATATGCAGAGAAATAATAGAAGGAAGCAACCGCACCACATCTGATTGCAGTTAGCCCGTCAGCTCTGGTTTGCTTTAACCAGATGGTGAATGGTTTAAGAGGAGAAAAGGAAAACAGCCAGTGCTGAGGTCAGTCAGCCATTTCCTAGATCCACCAGTTGTGGTTAATTTTTTTAATTAGGTTTGGTTTAAATTAATGCAGACAGTTTACAGAGAACCCTTTCTCCTACATGTCTTACTTTACATCTGGAACCAAGTCCATTTTGATTTGCATTTTGTCCCATGGCTCACAGTTAGAATCCACACAGCCCATAGGTCATCCCCATTTCATTGGGTCATCTTTGTGCACTCCAGTTGCCTTCTGCCCTTTTGGGTGCATTTCAACTGAGTGCTGAAGTCCCTGTGGTAAGGCACAACGTGTCTCCTAAATGATCATTAATGCTGCTGCAATGTGAGGTTGGGAGGAACTGCTACATGAGGCACCTAGACTTTGGATTCTGGGTCAGATGCGGAGTTGGCAAAAACCAGCATTGCTTCCTTGATATCCAAGGAGCAATATTCTTTTAGGCCCACCAAGGAACTGAACCACCATCTTGGTCTCTGGCCACTGACTGACGCTCTGAATAAAGACTAAATCCCTGAAAGCCCTGGCTTAGCAGAGTTTTGCACCATGAGGGTAAAAATTCCTTCCTGATCCAAGGTGCTAACTCAGCCTCTGAAGCATAAGGAGCAGTAACGCTGGAAACAACTGCTCCAGGTGTACACACTTGCAATGCAGGTAGAGACACGCATGTAAAACTTTGTCTTTTAGGCAAAAGTCAGCTGTCTTAGGTTCCACGAGAGACAGGCATGTACATCAGCAACAGGGGGAATCCCCACCCAGCAGCTACAAACTTCAGCCTTTCTGCAAAGAATAAATGCCAGCCCTTCCTGGAGGCTGGTATATTTACATGAAGACAATTTAAACTCTACATCAGTAGTTCTCAAACTTCTTGGCCCATAGCCCACCCCGCTCAATGCACCATCATGAGAAAATGCATTTGTTTATCTCTTAATACCCTCAGTGCTAAATTATTCATATTAGTCTATTGGAGCATAAAAATGTAGATACACAGCTGTAACATGGGGCGGGTGCACTGGGTTGGAAACCAGGGTGGGCTCGCCACTGTGGGGAGGCCAGGAGAAGTCTTGAGCCCACAGCCCACCTGCAAGATGGCTGTGGGCCACTAGCGGTCTACAGCTCACACTTTGAGAACCCTTGCTCAGTGTGTATCCCAGCCTTTGCCTTCTCTGCTGGCTTCTATAGTCCTGGGTTTTAGTATCTTAACCTTGGGTGGGGAGACCTGCCTTCATCTTCAGGCTGATATCTGAATAGCCACATCAGCCTCAATAGTGGCTAAAGTGCAGCTCTTTGTAGGGTGCCAGGACCTGCTAGCAAAGCAAGAAAAGAGTCATGTCTTGCTGCTAGCCTATTGGATGGATTTGTGACAGATGTGGCAATTTCTTAATGTATCTTTGGGAGACCATATTGAATGAACTTTCACTGGCTTTGAAACCCATTGCATTAGAATTGCGAAGTTGATGTGTTTTGGTAAGATTGTCTCAGGGGGTGGCCGTGTTAGTCTGTATCTTGACAAACCAAAGAAAGCAGTCCTGTAGCACCTTAAAGATCAACAATATTATTTATTAGGTGATGAGCTTTCATGTGAAATACCTGAAAGTTCGTCACCTAATAAATAATATTGTTAGTCTTTAAGGTGCTACAGGACTGCTTTCTTTGGGTACCTAACTTCTCTAGGAGAATCCACAGCCAGTGTAAACTCAGTGAATTGTTTCAAGCGTCAGTGGATATTTTAACCAGTGTGCCAGGCAAGAACAAACTTTCAGGACCAAGAAAGGTGAATGGGTTTCCTAAATAGTCTGAGGGGTAGCTGTATTAGTCTGTGAACAACAAGAAGTCTTGTGGCACCTTATAGACTAACAGATATTTTGGAGCATAAGCTTTCGTGGGCAAAGACCCGCTTCATCAGATGCATGAGTGGAGGGGGAGGTTTCAGAGGGGTATTTAAAGAGTGGGGTCCCAGTAAGAGGGAGGGCCAGAGCTGACAAGGTCTATTCAGCAAGGTGGAAATGGCCCAGTATCAATAGTACTTATCAAAAGAGGAAAACACAAGTTAGATCAGACAGGGGGATGTGAGCCGTCGTCAGAGTCTAATGGGGAGCTAGTAACACCCAGGGCAGAGAAGCTGTTTTTGTAAGCTGCGAGCCACTCCCAGTCTCTGTTTAATCCTTGGTTAACAGAGTCAAATTTCCAAATGAATTGCAGCTCAGAAATTTCTCTCTTCATTTGATTTTTGAAATTTCTTTGTTTCAGGACTGTCACCCTTAAATCTGCCACTGAGTGTCCAGGGAGACTGAAGTGTTCCCCCACAGGCTTCTGTACATTACTGTTCCTGATGTCTGATTTATGTCCATTTATTCTTTTACGGAGAGACTGTCCAGTCTGGCCAATGTAAATTGCAGTGGGGCATTGCTGGCACATGGTGGCATATATTATATTAGTAGATGTGCAGGTAAAGGAGCCCCTGATGGTATGGTTGATGTTAGGTCCTGTGATGTTGTCACTGGCGTAGATACGTGAGTGGAGTTGGCAGCGAGAACCGTTGCAGGGGCTGATTCCAGGCCTGGAGTCACTGGTTTGTGATTTGTAGTGGCTGGTAAGGATTCGTTTAAGGTTGGCAGGCTGTCTTTAGGCGAGGACAGGCCTGCCTCACAAGCTCTGTGAGAGTGAAAGATCATTGTTCAGGGTGGGTTGCAGATCACTGATGATGTGTTGGAGAGGCCTTAGGTGGCAGCTATATGCGATGGTCAGTGGTGTTCTCTTGTTTTCCTTGCGAGGCCTGTCTTGTTGCAGGTGGCTTCTGGGTACCTGTCTGGCTCTATCAATCTGTTTCCTCACTTCCTTAGGTGGGTATTGTAGTTTGAGGAAAGCTTGGTAACGGTCTTGTAGATGTGTGTCTCTGTCTGATGGATCAGTCTGTGTCTTCGCAAAACAAAGCAAGCAGTCCTGTAGCACCTTAAAGATTAACAATGTATTAGGTAATGAGCTTTCGTGGGTAAGACCCACTTCATCAGATTTGAATTTTGCAATGCAAAGTCTCCTTTCTAGACCCAAATCTTTGAAGTTACATCCAGAGGTGTGAACCATTGTTGAGCTGAATACTATTCATGAACTTTCAGATCAAAGCCTCCGGCTGCACTAAAAAAAAAAAAAGGCTAACCTATACATGTCCTGAGCTAATGATGTTAGGAACTCGGGACCATATTAAAACCCTTGAGAAGGACTGAATCTTACGAGAGCCCTTGACAGCATAGGGGGTGAGCTCTGGTACTCTTATTAGCATGCGTGTAGGATTTTTAATTTTTTATGTAATGCTTTAGGAATGCATGTGGTAACTTAACTGTGGGCAATTACCCTGTTTATTGCTCTGAGGAGAAAAGCAAAGGAGGCCAGCTTAGGCAGTCTGACTTATTTGAGAACTCCCAGTGCAGCCAGGGAAGTATACAACCTGAAGAGCACCCATAAGGAGTGGGAGCTAGGAATGTCTCTGCCCAAAGTGTGACAGCTGAGGAGCTGGGAGCCTAGGGGGAGTGTCTTTGGACCACAAAACAATAATGGAACTGTGGTACAGGTATAACAATTTTTTCATTTGATGGTTCTTGTTGAACATTAAAACTCAACGTGCTGTCCCCACTAAAATGAATCCATAAGGATTGGTTGTGCATGGTTGTGTAAAGTGGACAGTGAACATGGGAGCCTTCTCCCACCTTGCTCAGAATCACGCTAATGAGTGCAGGGTCTGAGAGATTAGTCAAGGGTGCCATACTCCTTGATTGGACAGGAACAGGATGAGGCCTTGCTGCCATCCCTTTCCATCCCTGCTGGCTGAGGTTAGCCAATGAAGGGGTAAAGGGGTGTGCTGTACCCTGTATAGCTCAATGAAATTCTCTAGCAAGGGTTTGTCTTTTTCAGGACCCTGAGAGGAACTTAGGCTGGGTTAGACCAGTGGTTCCTAAACTATGTTCCGGTGGTACACTGGTGTTCTTCAAGCTATGACAAAGTGTTCCACCACTGAAAGTGAACAATGGTGGTTTTATTCCCCATTCTCAGGGAAAAAAGTAAATTTTGGGGTGTTTTATCTGTCATCCCTGCTATATTTGTTTTGTTAATGTCTGGTTTCATTATGATTATTATTTCTTGAGTTGCATTTAGGGTACAATAATTTAATTAATATCCTTATGAAATATTCTCCATGAGTAATGTTCCTCATAGCTAGTAGGATGATGTAAAAAAGGAAAAGTGCTCCACAGAGAGCGCCATGACGTCCAAGTGTTTCACAACCCAAAAGAGTTTGGGAACCACTGGGTTAGGCTGACTGATGCGGCCACACCTCTTGGCTCCTCTCCCACTCAACGCAGGCTGTGGCTTAAAAGCCACCATCTAATCTCTAGCTGTCCAGTTGTCTGATTCAACTGTTATAAACAGCCCTCATAGTTTCTGTTTTAAGAATCTTGATCATTTTTATCATTGCAAATTCTCACTGGAATTAACAGAGAAATGGCAAGCCATAGGGCCAAGTGCAACCTGGAGCTAGCAAGTGCTGTTTCACTTGAGGTTTCTGAGCCAAATTCGGCTGGTATGTAAACAGTGAGAAATGCAAATGCCTGTGTAGCATCATCAGAAAGGAAGCCTGTGGCAAAACAATGTAACTTACCCCATTTGGACATTTAGTAGGTGCACCAAAATGCATAAGTTAATTCTGAAAGAAAAAGCACCTCCAAAGAAAGGTTAAGGCCCTTTATTTACACCTTGCAATGCAAAATGCTTCTAGCCCAAAGTCAGCCCTGGGGTAAGCAGGCACAATAGCTGTTGACATGAGTGACTGAAACACACCCATGACTATAACAGCAACGAAGGGTCCTGTGGCACCTTATAGACTAACAGAAAAGTTTTGAGCATGAGCTTTCGTGAACACAGACTCAGAGCAGGCTCTTAAAACACTTCTAATTGGTGATGAATTCTAAGCTTAGACTTTGCTCACAATTTCGCCAAATGCAACTCCTCAGCCACTGTACCATCTTAACCTGGAGACAGAGACAGATGCAGCCCTTGGGGATATTCTGGTCTGTTTTGCCAGGTGAGTGCATCGCTGAGATTAAGTAACCCCAGCCCTGTTCAGGTGTCTCCTGATCCTCAAGGACCAGCTACTTACCCTGCCAGGTCAATTGCACCTGATGTCTTGCACCAAAGACAAGTCTTGTAGACAATGTTATAGTAAACTGAACGGAGACTGATTAAATGGAAAAGGAAATAGGAGAAGAATGTACACGGTTAAAGCAAGCAAACACAGGCACTAAAGGAGTTAATCTTACATGTCACAAGGTCATACAGGCTTCTGTAATCAGCAAGCATTATTTGTCCCCTGGCCTAACCCAAGATAAACATCTAGGCATGGTCGTCTTAGCACTAGCACGTACACATCCTACAGTGCCCCAGGTGCAGGGCTCAGGGTAAAACACCCTGCAGGCCCTCCCCCTCCCCCACTCCATCTTGTCCCCCAAATCCCACCCCCTGCTCCAGCTCATCTGGCCTCTGTGCCCCCCATTGACTGAAGCTCCCTTCCCTGAGCAGTGCAAGCTTGGGGATTTGTAGGGGGCTGGCCCTCTATCCTGAACTCACTGCAGGAGCTGGAGCAACCCAAAAGCCTGCTCTGCTCTGCCCCACCCCACCCCACCACCCTCTCCCAGTCCATTGTGCTCTGCTTCACCACAGCAGTGAGGGCTTGAAACCAGTAGCAGACACACCACGACTACTGGAAATCCTCTGTCAGCTGCAGCCTTCATCTGCCTTCACAGCCATTGTAACTTTATACAACAGTTTCACCTCCATTGTGCACTCATCCTCCATCTGCTTTGCCACTGAGGATTTCTTGGATCACCACTACAAGGTGGTGTTCCATGGAGAGGAACTTGCGGATCACTGCCTTTCTGATTCACTTACAGCATGGTCTGGATTCTGATTCTGTGTACTGGTGTGAAGCCAGAGTGACCCCACAAAAGACAATGTGATCAATGCAATCGATATTAGAACTTGGTCCCTTTCACTTCTGTGGCTGCCAATCTACCACTGTCCATCAGAAGTAAATTCAATCAAGAATATATAATATTTAAGGTCCTAATCAGCGGCCAACAAAGACAATAGGATCCTACCAGTTAACTTTGGTGGCTACCTTATCAGTCCCTCAAAGCTCACTCCAGAGTGAGTTGTGCAGCTGGAATAAATGATCACAAGCACATTCTAATTAAACTAGAAGCATCACAGGCTATAGCAACCCTGAGCTGCCACCTGGGAACACCAAAGATTTCCCATGGTTCAGCTGAATTCTGCCCAGGCCTGCAGGAGCAGTGCAGAGGGTTTTCACTCTCAGGGCCAAGATGAAGTTTATCACTAGGGATCAGTGCCCCTGTTGAGCGTCTCTAATCTGGAACTCTCTTGTCCAGCAACATCTGTAGTCTGGCCTGATTATCGTGGGTGTGGCCAAGTTTCCTGAAGTCCCATAAAGTTTGTTTACAGCCACCAGTCTTGGTTCTCAGTGTTCAGTGCTGTTATTTAGCTGTAATTTACCCCTCAATGTGTTCCAAGAGCCCAGTAAGCAGTGGAAGTGTTGGTAATGTTTCCACCAAAGGGCTCCAAAGGGAATTCTCTTCAATCTCATCCAAAGGTGGGTAGACAGACATGAGCTAATGCTACACGAGTTAGTACGCAAAACAGAGTAATGTTGCTGCAGCAGTGTTGGCTAATCATCCAAGTGAAAGCCCATCCCAGCTCCTGGTAGGTAACTGGGTGGCTAGCCTGAGCCATTTCCAACACTGCAATAGCCACATGACATTTTTAGCATGCTGGCTCAAGCAGAGCTCCCAAGTGTCTCTGTCCAAGCTGTGAAGCATGCTTTCAGCTGCAGTGTAGATGTACTGTTAGCTAGAAAAATCAGAGCAAAGGGTTCTGCAAACGCTGTTCAGTTAGGCTCATCCTGAGTAACAACAGACCTGACTGCAAAACTAATCACTCCCAGCTTCTGGCCAAAATACAAACACACGAAGGAGCAATGCTGCCACAAATAGACTTCATGATTCTCCAAACCTCACTTAGCACTTTATTAAAATACCGCATTCCCAATGTAAAAATGACGACTTCCAAACAACAGCCAGACAGCAAGAGGAAAACTGAGGTACTAAAGGAAAACAAATGGACAACAGAAGTGCTGTACTCGGTGAGGTAACCCCCTTCGTCTTTCCAGGTATTGCAAATAGCAGAATGTGCGCCGTTTTCTTCACTCCATTACATCCCTATTGCCACTCTTGCATGTGGAGTTCCTTGATGAGACTTGCTATGCCTACACTAGGCAAAGTAAGGTGACCACAGATATGCAGTTCTAGCCACAGCAATTGCATAGCTAGAATCGACCTATCTGCGCTCAAATTAGTTGCCTGTCCCTACTGAACAAGGTTGAGGGAAGAGTTTCTTCCATCAACCTCCCTTACTCCTTATGGCTCGTGAGGAGTACAGAGGTCAATGCTGACCTCTGATAGATCAATTTTGTGCATCCCTACCAAGCATGCAACATCGAATCCCAGAAGATCAATCCTAAGCGTGTCAATCTTGTGATCTAGTGTAGACATAGTCTGAGGCTCCCTTGTGGTAAAAAATAGTGAAAGACAATTCCTGACCCAATCTAAATATGCAGTACTAGGAGAAAGGATTCTTTATGAACCACATTTTGTAGCTTGGGTTACCTCTACACCAGAAGATAAATTTGAATGTATGAAATTCAAATTTGTAACACTGGGTTTTGTAAATTTGAATTTAGTATCCTCTCCTCCCCACAAATTCAAGTTAATGCTGCCACATGATAACACCAAAGATCAACTGTTGCAGCAGTGCATTGTGGGAGCCTATCCCACAATTCCTTCTGTTTGGTAGCATTCTGGCTTTTTGCTGGTGCAGTATGGGAAAAAATGCCCTGCGAGTGGTTGTGGGATTGTGATGTCATCTTCCCACATTGCAGCCCCTGAAATCTTTGCCGTAGGGGGGAGCATGTCTAGCAGCGTTACCAACACTTCCACTGCTTACAGGGCTCTTAGAGGACATTGATAGGTAAATTAGAGCTAAATAACAGCACAGAATGCTGAGCACCAGGACTGGTGGCTGTAAACAAACTTTATGGGACTGTGGAAAACTTGGCCACACCCATGGTAACTGATAGTTGTCCTCTGGATAACTAAATTTATGCCAGGTTACAGATGTTGCCAGATGACAGAATTCCGGATTAGAGAGGTTCAACCTGTGCATGCTGGGAATTCAGTCCCTACCAACTGCTTTTTTAGAATGAGAGTTGCAAGGAGCACAGCCCACTGAAAACCAGTAGGGTTTTCACTTGCAGGTGTGCCCTCTTCCAGTATTTGCTCTTTGATTTCACAAGGTATCAATGTACCTGTGCAACTCCAAGTAGCATTTGGGACTCTTTGCATCCCAGAGCTACGCTTGTACTTACATATCTTTCTGGAATGGGACCAAAGCATCCAACAAAAAAGGATGCATTTCTATTCAAAATGCTCTTTGCTTATTTCATGGTAAATATTTTCTTAACCCCTGGGCTGCAGCACTGGGAACCTAAACACAGCAGCACCTGGGGACTGCAAAGTGAAACTAAATAGATCTGTTTCATTGTCCAAGCTCAATGAAATACAAGAAGGAAACAAAAGGAATGTGAGCACTCATTGTCTGATGTTTAAAATTTCATTTTTAATAATCAAATGGATCATTAACCTGATAAAGGATATGCTGAACTGGTAATATTTTTGTCCATCTAGAGGGCCCTATCCAACTGCACTGAGGACAAAGGAAAGATTCCTATGGATGACAATGGAGTATTGTTGTTCCCTCTCTATAAAGCAATGTACTAATAGATAAAATGCAATGACTATGCTATAGTGAGAGCTGGAATGAGCAGACAGTGTCTCTCACTCATATCTCAAAACACTTGATGAGAATTTAATGAATTAGCACTCTCAAAATAATGGTTCTACTTCTCACCAGGGTGCTGAAAGAATGAATTATCTTCATGGTATCCCTTCAAACTGAATGATACAGTTGACTAGATAAACGTTGCCTGAAACTTTTAGGGACAAAATTTATTCCTAAAAGTATTCCACCCCAGCTCACCCCCTTAAAAAATGAGTGAAAAGGTACTAAGTTGTGATCACAGCTTTGGAAGTATAACACTTTCATGCAGTTCCCTAACCTTTAAAAAATTGTCATCTGCATTATTACTTAAGCAAGAAACATAATGATTCTGAGTTCTCTTGTAGAGATCCATGCATGGAGTCAGCTTCTTATTCACAGAATCACAGAATCATAGGGCTGGAAGGGACCTCAGGAGGTCATCTAGTCCAGCCCTCTGCTTCAAGCAGGATCAATTCATGAGTCTCCTTCTCTTTTCACAACAAAAGGGAAGGGCAAGCAGAGTGAGTCCCAACTCTAAAGCACCATTCCTCTGCTTCATTTGACCCACATCTCCTACCACCACCAGGCTGACATTGTCAGCAGAAGACCAGGACTGCAGGAGACCAGGGTCATATGCGGGAGATGTCTTCCAGGAAATGTGAACCGGAAGGAATATCGCCAGTCAAAGGAAACGTGTGGGTTCTGAGTGGAGCAAGAGCTATTTCTGTGGGTTTCCTCCCCTGTGAATACAATTCCATAGCTCCCCTAGCCACTCACAAAAATGAGAAGTCTGTAGCCCAAGAGGTGGTCTGGTCTGGTGGATAGGGTGCATGATTTTTAACACTGGAGACTCAGGTTAACGTCTAAACTATGCAAATCTTCTAGTCAGGGTTCATCTTTTGGTGTTTGATTTCATGCACCCAGTAGAGACATGAGAGATTAAACTATCTGGGGTCAGCAGTTGACCCCTGCACTCCTCAATATCGCGAGGGGTAACAGAAGTTGGCAGATTTTCTCCCATCGACCTCCCTCTGTGAAGATGGCCAGGCACGTCAATTGAAGATAAGTCAATTCTAGCTATGCAGTTGCCATAACTAGAATTGTATATCTACAATCAGCTTACCTATCAAGCGGAGACTTGACCTTAAGTTGTAGCTCCGTCTTTGACTGCCATGAGACTTTTGACTAGTCATCACACCTCTCTGTACATTTTTCCTTCCACCCTTTATCTATCCCACTTTTTTTAAAACTCCAAATTCAGTGGGGCAATCAGCTGTTTCTTCTTGTGTGTTTGCACCAGGCCTGGCCTCTTGTTTGAGGCATCTAGGCATTACACAAACCTAATACAGGAAAACTGCCAAAGGGATGTAAGAAAATTTTCCTTCTTCACCTTGCTTAGTACCCTACAGCCGGGGTGTGTATGTTAGGATGTGATGCCACCACTGAGCAACAAAGTTCAACTCTGTAAAAACGGTCAGGAGGAGAAAGGAAAAAAACAAGTACGCTGGCTGGTCCAGTCCCTAAATGGAATAATGGATAGTTTTGAAATATGTCAGATTTTTGCTTTTTTTCGAGGCTTGGGAGTGTTTGTTCTGGCTACTAACAAGAGATTGGGCCTTTTAGAAAGTGGGGTTTTCTGGGGAGGAGGTCAGGCACAAAAGCCAGGTCTCATGCAACAGCTTCCCAGTTCTGGTATTTCACAAAGTGCAAGGGATGCATTTCAGTGCATCTAAAATACTCCTTCCAGTTCAAGTTGGGACACAATTAACCTTCTCTGGGAGTAATAACAAAAAATGAGCTGGTCAACTTTTAAAGGGCACTCTAATTGAAGTGGCATTGGCACACTCCAGTCCGCTGAACTATGGTCGAGTTTGACTTCTGCATGCCGTACTTCCCAGAGCAATTCACGGGAGAATGGCTGGTCAGCTTGTGAGCGGAGCCCACATGGCCACATCTGCCAACTGTGCTGACAACTAAGCCCTGGAGTATGTTTAAAAGAAGGCAAATTGACTCTAAAACAATGGGGCCATAGTCCACTCGCAGCATAACAGTGTGTTTCAACTTTGGTTTTACTTTAATACTTTAAAAAAGGCGTTGGGAACACCAGACCTTCTGCGTGTCAGTCACTCCACCCACAATTTCTAAAATTTATGTGCAGAATGTTTCTTCCTAATTGGGATGCTCTCTCCTCGCACAATACCAGTACTAAAGAGTCAATGGCCTGCAATATCACCTGTGCAATTTCCCAAATTTCAAATGGCACTGGTGATACTGCGGACAATTGGCCTACTGAATCTTTAGTACCCCGATATCCTATTTAGTCAGTCTAGTGGGCAACATGGGGGGTGTATCGTTGTCTATCACCGGGTCATATGGACTCCCAGCTTATCGTGGCTGGTTATACCTGATCCCAACAAGATTCCAGGGTGGATTTGCAAGCCTGGCAGGTAGTTAATAAAACAATGATTTCCTCAATAAACCAATTTTAACATGGAACCCATGGGCAGTGCTTGATTCCTCAGTCTAGGGAGGCCGCACATGCCTGGATCATGGCCCTGCCTCAAGGCCTGCCCCCACTCAGCCTCCTCTCCCTGAAACCTATCCCCCACACCTGCCACTCATGCCTCTTTGTTTCCCATCACAGGCTCTCCCCCTCCACCCACCTGCTGACTTGACAGCTGAGCCAAGCAGCCGCTGGCATGTGTGCTCCTCTTCACTCCTTCCCTAGGCCTTCTGGCCATCACTTGAATGTTTTTGGCACCCAGGCTTGTCGGCTGTGGGGCAGGAGGGAAAGGGGGCAACTGCATAGGGGCCTGGCATTTCGAAGTGACCTGAAGCTCCAGGCAGGGAGCACCAGGTCCCTTGGAGACACCGCAGGAGACCCACTCTGTCGCTCTGCGCAGCTTCTGAGGGCTCCGGGGGGCAGCGCCATGCTCTGGGCAGTGCTAAGGGCTGGCTGCCCTGGGCTCTGCCCCTTTCAGCTGAGGCACTGCCACTTCCAGAAGCATGGAGCCTGGACCCCCACACCTTGCCCCTGGGCCCACGGTGGCTGTTGGCGCCTTGTCCAACCCCACCCACCACCTGACTGGCTGCTCAACCCTCTCAGATGATTTTTCACTCCCTCCCATGTGGCTCCTGTGTGGGCAGAGCAGGGCTGGGAAGAGAACAAGTGGGAATAGGACCTTGGAGCAAAGCCATGCCAGGGCACCAGCTTTTCAGTGACCAAGCACTCCACAGGCAGCAGGCCAATGGTTTGAGGCAGCTTAGCTTCCCCTGGCCTCTGATACCCACTGCCTATGATGAAACTCAGGGCCCCAGGCAGCGTTCCCTGTAACCTGTGCACTCGTGCATATGCTCAGGTGAAATTCAAATGCCCTCTAGCAGATTAGCAGAGTGCCCACAGCAAGGTTTTGTATTTCTATTGGTGGTGCACATCAACACATCATGGTGCACATAAATATATTTATTCTGCATGTGACTAGAAAAACTCCCCACACAGATGGAAAAGATTAGGGAGGACTTAGGTCCCATGATCCTTTTTCTGCAGTCACTTTTCAGTGTAACTGCACTTCCAGACCAAGTATTTTTTCAGAACCACCTGGAAGATATAAAAATTCAACTGTGATAGAGTGCAATATGCCTGCGACAAACTGTGAGCTCAGTTTTCTTCTGTCACCTCCATTTTGTATTTTGTGATGAACTCATGTCTAATCTGACCCACAATAAGACTGTTGCAATGCAGACCAGACAGCCACCCTTCCCAGGAAACGTGTTTAACACAAGACTGAGATGCCATCACAAAGCAACCGTGGACTATCTGGGCTGATTCTCACAGTTGCAGGCCCAACCTTCCAGAACAATGGCTGTTCCATACAGGGCCACCAGAAATGCTGAGGGAGAGTGGTAGCATCTCAGTCTGAGGACATGAGAAAACATGTGCGAGGTGAGGGAAGGGAAGCTTTCTCTCACCACATACAAGAGGAGGCTGGAGAAAGGAGGCACGAGGGACTCTCCTTAGCCTGAAATGCTGACAACACCTCTCTCACAAAACCGGTGCTGTTGCAGACATGTTAGTCACAGGATATTAGAGAGACAAGGTGGGTGGGTAGTAGCATTCGTTGGACTAGCTTCCTCTGGTGAAAGAGACAAGCTTTCAAGTTACACAGAGCTCTTCTCCAGGTCTGGGAAATGTACTTGGAGAATCACAGCTAAATACAAAGAGGAACAGATTATTTAGCCCCAGTAGCTAGTACATATTTCGAGGGCTCTAGGTGAAGTAGATCATTAACATCCTTCCAGTCAAAGGGAGGAAAGGAAGTGGGAGGAGGGAAGGAAAAGCAGATGGGGTAGGATGTTGGTAAGTTATATGATGCTGTAATAAACCATAAATCCAGGGTTCTTATTCAGTCCATGATTTTTAGTGATTAACAAAGATGTGAATTTAAAGTCCCAGGCTTGTCTTTTGCCAGGTGTTGTGAAGGTTTCCTTTTGAGGATGAGGAATAAGACTCCAGATACAGAGTGATCATTTTGTGAGATGTGGTCACAGCGCTGTCACGGTTTTTGCCCTGCAGCATTTTCCTAGGCAACTTCATTCACGAGTGTAGTGATGGTCTGGTTTCATCCACACAGTTGCTCTAGGGGCATTTAGTGCACTACCGAAGGTACACCACATGTCCTGGCTGGCATGTGTAGGACTCTGGATATTGCAAGTTGTGGCTGTGAGAAGTGTTGATCATTGTGGCAGCAGAGACACATCCACAGATTTTTCCTTCTGTTGTGCTAGAAGGGTCTGGTGCTGCTTTGAGTTGGTGTGTCCTGGGCTGTGGGGAGTTTACTTTGGGTGATGAGGGTAGGGGCTGTTTTGAAGCCCCAGCATCATCCTGGCCCCATGTCTCCCTGACATGCAGGAGCCCCTGCCCCCACATTGTGGGGCATGAGGCAACGACCCCGAAAAATTCACAGGATGGGACAGCTCTGCTGTAGGTAACAGATTGTCTCGGGGTGGTCAGTGGACCAACGGAAGTCGGAGTAATGAGAGATCTGAGGTGAGGAGGGGGATTACCGCTCAGAATATGTGTTACTTTGCAAACATCTCTTCCTCTGTAGTGTTTTGAACA
Organism: Carettochelys insculpta; assembly: GCF_033958435.1. NCBI lineage: Eukaryota > Metazoa > Chordata > Testudines > Carettochelyidae > Carettochelys > Carettochelys insculpta. Next base: position 15,492,171 of record NC_134143.1, read on the forward strand.
GGAAATGTGATTGTTGTTCAGGAATTCCTTTGCAGAGACTGTTTCTTGCTTGCCTGCCATTTTGTCCCCAGCGAGTAAAATGAGAACCCTGAGAGCTCAGCATAAATGGGCTGCTGAGAAAACGTGTGTAGACTACTAGGGGGTTGGGAGGCCTGAGGCACTGAATGCGGGGTCTGGGGCAGCTCAACTGCAGCCTCCCATGTTCCCAAGAAGGGCTCAGACAAAAGGTCCCAGCCCGGGAGTTGCCCTAGAGACCCACAGCTAGACTCAGCCTAGATGCAATTGGCTTGCAAGCCACCTGGAAATTGAAACCCAGCAATTAGATGCATCTTCAAGAGACTGGCAACTGTCTAGAAGGGAGACTGGGCCAGGTGGTTATAATAGTTTCCATTAATGTCAATGGGTTTTGCTCATGTAACTAGCTCAAGCAGATAGCACTAGTGATGCCAATGTCAGCAACAGCAGAGTGGGGGAAGCATTCATCATTTGCCAACAGGACAGGACGCGTGGACTGGAGTGAAGGGTTTCCTTCTAGAGGTTTCCTTGTAGTGAAAGGAAGGGGCTGCACTTACCCCACCAGGAAACAAGCAGTCCTGTAGCACCTTAAAGTCCTAATTTATGAGGTCATGAGCAGCTAGGACTCACTTTGGTTCACTAATCTCCTACTAGGAGGAGAATCACATCTGTGAGGGGCAGTGACTTCTTCTAGACGGGATAAATTTTTTCTTTGTTAAACTGGGTTAAAATACAGCCAGTTGCAGCAAACTGTGTTGGAGATGTATTCATCTGCAGAAGAGTTAGTACTTGGGGGCTCTGATGGATGTGAGGAAAAAGGTGAAGAGGAAAAATGGGAAAATTTTGATGAAGGAAAGCAGCCAAGGAAAATTCTAGAAGGTTCCAGCTTGCAGTCTGCTGCACTAATGCTTTATGTCACTGCAGAACATTAAATGAGCACTTAAAAAGGTAATTAGCACCTTTTCATTGGACCAGAAATCAAAGGTGTAATTTACCAAAAGTCAGTGAACAATGTAAGAAATCTAATTGAATCGCCTTGCATAGCTTATCGGTGATGAAAAATGAGAAGCGTCTCTTGGCTGAATAATTACACTTGCAGCAGATTCACTTTTTCTTTACCCTCACAGAACAACGTAACTGTAACCACAACTGCAATTGGTACAGGCAATGTCAAAGCAATATGGAGCATTCTTACCGCTAGAATTCCACTGCATCCTTACTGCCGTTGCCTGGCAGAGGTAGAACTTTGAGGGGAAGAATGAGAGACAATTTCTAGTCCAAATTGAGAGTCCCAATATGTGGGTTTTGTTCAGACCCCTGCAAGGGTCCAGGATGTCAGAATCTTCTGAGTTTCCGTTGCAGTTGGATGTGGGGTTTCGCTTTGGCTCATAGTGCTAGAGTTTATTTTCAGTTAAGACCAAAACTGGGGTTTCAAAACACCCAATCCCACCCCAGAGTTTGGGGATATTGATTCAACACATTGCTATGTTTAATATCAAGCAGAGTATTCAAAAATAACCTTTAACTTCTTTTAAGTGCGGTATAAACCTCAGCACAACTCGGCCATCATTGCAGCTCAGGGCAAGCCACGTTCAGTCCTGTGTCAACTAATCATTCCCAGATCATTATTTGCTTCCTACGACTGGCCTTTCTTCTCTGGTACCTCTTGTTCATTCCAGTGATATAAGAAGGTCAACATCTGGATTCAGTTGCAACTTTTGTGTTTTTAATTGAAACTTCTAGGCAATCTCTGGTCTTTAAGCTGCTCCCTGGTGTGGATGGTCACAGAAATTGACACTGCTCTTACGAAGGTTCCACCCCTTCACCTTGTCTACACTTCCACTTGAACATCAAAACTTTTTAGAGGGGTCACTGTGATAGCCTGGAGCTTCACAAATAACAAACAGTCCTGTAGCACCTTAGAGACTAACCAATGTATTAGGTCATGAACTTTCATGGAAAAGAAGTTTTTCAGCTGAAGAAGTGGGTCTCGCCTGCAGAAGTTCATGACCTGATACATTTTAGCCTTGCAGGTGCCACAGGACTGCTTGTTCTCAAAAGTTCCCTCCTCCAAAAGACAAAGTTTTGAGGCAGTGCAAATGGTGCTTTGTTGGCAGATACACATTCCTGCTGACAACATAAACCCCACTCATAGGGGGTGAAAATATTTTGGGGGCCAAAGAGCCAACAAACACTGCCAGACTTTTCACAGCACTGCCATGTCACTGAAAGCTGTGCAGTGTAGACCAAGTCTCCATGTTGGGGAGGAGCAGAGGGGCAGTTTTGCAACTAGGATTACAAACATACATGCAGTTAATTAATCAATGACAATGCAGTGAGGTACAACCCAGGAAATGGCATGCACTTGGACTAGACACTACGCTATACGAGATAGGATGCCTGCAGCTGACCCAACAGACAGCATTCTCACAAGCCTCTCACCAGAGCCCTGCTACAAAGATCTGACCGTACCTTTCAGAACCATAAACAAAATAATCACTATGTATTAATGGGACGAGACGAAGGGAAAGTTCAGCTTTGCAGCCAGACAATACATCTCACTGAAGAAACGTTAATTTATCTCTGTTTGTACGTAGTGTGCCCTGAGCAATTTGCTGAGGTCAATGTCTTGTAAACTGTATTAAGTACTAGTGTAGTGTTGGACCAAACCCTGTGATGTTAAAAGCCCACAGCTCCTATTGCAGTGTTATTCTATTAGCTTATATTTATGTTATTAAAAAGTGATGTCACAAACTTCTCCTTCCTTGTTCCCTGCTTGCCCCTGTGATACTTAAGGCCTCCTACAGAACTTGTCTTCTCTTCCCTACCACATCATCTCCCAAATGCATATTTCCCCCCATCTTACCTCCTATTTGGCTAATTGCTGAAGAGACCCATCCATCCAGAATACAGTAACCGCCATTTAGGGTTGGGTTACGTTAGGGGAGAAAGCTGGCCTACGATACTCAACACCAGCTACAAGAATGCCACAGCTGGAGTTGATGTACTTTAGGTCAACTTTCTCTGTTGTCCCCACAGCAGCAAGTCAACAGGAGAAACTGTCCCATTGACTTTGCTTACTCCATGAGTAATTATGACTATGAGGAGAACTGGAGTTGACTGGGATGCTCACAGTTTTTGATTTAGCATGTCCCTATTAGATGCAATAAATCAAATCCCAGAAGATATCCACAGGGTAAACACTGAGAACTGTAGAAGCACCCTTAGTTTTACTGTAATGTCACTTTTTTTGCCTCCAGTACTGTAGTGCCTCCTAGTGCATATAGGGGTTGTTGGCTTTCTCCAGCTCCTTCATGGTTTTTGTGTTCCATATTAGATGAGCTTGGGTCCCATACACTGTCACCTGACTGATTTCCACTTCACTACAAGATTATACCCTTGGTTTAACAACATTCAGATGAAGCACTTAGGCGCTGCTGATAAATCTGCATTAAGTGAATTACAAAATTAAGCCATGAGGAACAGAAACTTGGCTGCATAGCCTGGAGGAGGACGAGCTACTGGACAGACTTGGAGGAAATTATTTTTCCCTTTCTCTCTCCATGGATGGATAAAAGCAGGTGGTACATCTGAAGTAGGTACTGTGTTTTGTCTTCCACAATAAATATATTACGGGTTGCTTTTAAAAACAATTAAAAAGTGATTAACTGTTCAGAAAAACCTTGAGTGATTCATTTAAAATGAGTGGAAAAAAGAAGCCTGTAAGCCCATGTATCCAACCAGTTTTGAAGCAATAACCACTATAATGGCTACTGCTATAGTGAGCTAACCACATTATTCTGAAAATATATTTATTGTTCAAATCAACTAGCCACACTCAACTGGCCAAATAGCATCATGTGGCTAGTGGCTATCATGTGGGATACCACAGCCTTGAACCATTACATTTATTAGCTTCTAACCAGTATTTAAAAGCAAGCCCTTATAAACACCTTGCAAATGTGTTTTTTTACCTCCATATTACTTACTACAGTTGCACAACAAATGACTTCAGATATCCATTGTAAAGTCACCACTCCTACGTCGTGTGGCAACTTGCAATACAAGCCCTGTTTCTTAATCATTAAATGATTGGGCTCTACACTTGATGAGTGTATTAAAATATACACACTACCAAAATGGCCTTATATCATGAATGGAGGAATGAGAAGAAAGCAAAAAGCTGGGGATGTGATTAATGAAAATAATTGTTTAGTGTAAGCATTTCTTGCATGATTAGGTTAGGTTCTTTGTTGAAAATCACATATATAATAAAAAATTATCTATAAGCCTCAAATTCTTACAAATGGTGTAAGAAAAGCACTCAAAGGACTGCTGTTCATCCCACCCTGCTGGGTCTCATGAGAACAGGCTCTCTTTTCATGCACAGGTTATCTGCTACTGCAGGTAGGCATCCTTCAGTCTGTATAGACTATGGATCACGCCCTTTATAGTTTCAACTGAGGACTTCATTTACAGCATCTACTGTGACTATGAAGACCCACACGAGAGTGACAGTCCTTGCTGCATCTCTTGCAGATGTGGTGGGTGTCTGGAAAGTCCTTAGTGTGCTTTCTGTGCGCTTGCTTCTCCTCTACTAGCTGTCTGATCTTCAACTCGCCCTTCTGAAGGCCCTTGTGTAACCCCTGCCTCCATCTGCTGCAGTCGTCTGATAGTTCTTCCCAGTTGTCCAGCTCGATGTCTACCTCTCTGAGGTCTCTCTTGCACACATCTTTGTAGCGCAACTGGGGGCGTCCGGGAGGTCTTTTGCCAGAGGCTAGCTCACCATACAGGATGTCTTTTGGAATCCTTCCATCATTCATTCTGTGGACGTGGCCAAGCCAGCGGAGCCGACGCTGCCTGAGGAGGGTGTGCATGGTTGGGATTCCAGATTGCTCGAGGATGGTGGTGTTGGTCACTCTGTCCTTCCATGATATTCCAAGGATGCGCCTGAGGCAGCGCAAGTGGAAGACGTTCAGCCTCTTTTCCTGGCGGGCATACAGGGTCCAAGTCTCGCTGCCATAAAGGAGGGTGCTGAGGATGCAGGCTCTGTAGACTTGCATTTTGGTGTGAGTGTACAGCTTGTTGTTATTCTTGCTGAGTCTGGACAGAGTTGTGGCCGCTTTTCCGATCCTCCTATTTAGCTCAGTGTCCAACGACAGGGTGTCAATGATGGTGGACCCGAGGTACACAAACTCGTGGACGACCTCAAACATATAGTTGTCAATGCTGATTGATGGGGATTCAGCAACATCCTGACCGAGTACGTTTGTCTTCTTTAGGCTGATGGTAAGCCCAAAGTCCTTGCACGCTTTGGAGAACTGATCCAGCAGTTTTTGAAGCTGGTCTTCTGTGTGAGACACTACAGCAGTATTGTCTGCGAGCAGCATGTCTCTGATGAGGACTTCTCGCACCTTAGACTTAGCTTTCAGCCTTTCTTATCTTGCTTATCTGCTACTACAGATAAGAATCTGTGTGCAAAGAGAAGTATAAAAATCTTTATGAACCTCAATGTTCCATCTGAGTTTTAGGCAAAAGTTTGCAGGATTTTTGTATCCTCTGAAAAAGTTAGTTATTTCTTGTTTATAAAACCTAAATCCTTGAATTTTGAGGAAATCTGTGAATCTGAGAGAGTACCTTTTCTTTGTCTCTCATTTGTTGTGAGACACCTCTTCACGTCAAAGTACTTGATGGTCAAGAACCAACTAACTTCACCAGTTAGTCAGAGCTGGTCTTGAATCTGGAGAGGGAGTATTGACAAATGTAAACCTCATGTAAAAACACACATTCACATTTTTAGCCAGCTTTACTGCTCTTATTTCTTTCCTACACAGGGAGTAAAATATTCTTATAAACTAGAAGTTCTTAAGAAAAACAAAAGAGAACAAATTGCATCATGAGAGAGTAAAGTATATGTATTCTATCAGGGTACAGTAACTGAAATAAAAATGGCTGCACAGGTAACTCAAATGTTAAAGACATAGTACATAAAACAAAGGTGTGCGAATTGCAACTTTGAAACATCACATCTCCCTTTTCCACTGTAACCTGGCAGTATGATCACAGAAAGGAAACAGAACCATATAGCTAGCAGATATTTAAGGTGTGAATTCTTGTTCCCTTACATAGGGGGAGGGATAGCTCAGTGGCTTGCACATTAGCCTGCTAAACCCAGGGTTATGAGCTCAATCCTTGAGGAGGCCATTTAAGGATTGGGGCAAATAGATGTCAGGGATGGTGCTTGGTCCTGCCAAGAGGGCAGGGGACTGGACAAGATGACCTCCCAAGGTCCCCTCCAGTTCTAGGACATGTGTATCTCCAATTATTAACATAAATAATACAAGAGACAGATAATTTCCAGGATTGAATCTAATCTGGTTCCTGAAAATCCATTCACAGGTTTGCCCCAAAGCTGCTTGCTTTCTGAATTACTTGTCCCACCCAGACCCACCCTGCTTCATTGACTAAAGTCTTCCCATGGTGTTCAATGAGCTGTGGATCAGGCCCCTAAAATAACAGAGTAGGAGAATTTTTTTCAGATGAAATACTGCAGATCATTTTTGAGAATGAGAAATTTCCCAAAACACTGAATATTTTGGATAAATGTAGACCACTGAATCTGAATCTGTTGACCTGAACCTGCTTTTCAGCAAGCAGAGTCAATAACCCTTTAGATATTTTGAAATAAAATTGATTTCAATGAAACTTTGCAAAAGAAGAAAGAAAGTGGATCTGCTTTTCAATCCAGCCTGATGGAAACAACTATTTTTTTTATTAATTTTTCATCCAGTTCTCCTACTTTACCTCTAAACAAACATTACATTGCTTTGGCTCTGGAAGCAAATAGGATAATCTCTGATATCTCCTCCTGTCCCACATTTTTTTTCCCTCTTCAGAATGGTCATTGTGGAACTTTGTCTTCTTCCAAAACTAATTATAGACCACCTGTCAGATATAGCCATTTAGCTTTCACAGTGTTGGCCAACACATACACACACCTATATCTTCAACTTCAGTGAATCTTGACCTAAAGCCTCTGATTCAAAGCCTGCCTGGGCCTGACTGGAGAGGTTACAGTATGGCCCACACCAAGCCATCAAAACTCAAGTCAAGTCCCAAAAAATCAAGTCCTTTCTGAAAATGTCAGGTTGTCTTTCCATGGCTCTGAGGCTTGAGGCTTTGTTCTCTTTTTCCTTTCCCAAACTTTTTCACCCCAAGATGTCATAGAGTGTGGAGCAGTTGCCAGACCCTGCACCCCATCTGCAGTCAGATAAGATTCTCATTCAGCAGGCAGAACAGAAGGTTTATTAGATGACAGAGTCATAGCATAGAACAGATTTGTCAGCACAGAAACCATAAGCTGTCTGTACAATCCATTTTGAGGAGAGGGGGCCTAGAGGAAGGTCCCCAAGCCTGGGCTCTGGCCCTCCTTCCTCCCCCTCAAGTCATCTGAGACCCACCAATTCCGCTGCCAAGTTCCAATTCAAGCCAGCTAGGCCCTTCCTTCCCTCCATTGTCCTTTTTTCCTGGAGAAGCAAAGTGTCACCTGGCTGCCTAGGTTGCAAATGGCCTAGAGGTCCATTGTGTATGTGCAAGAAGTCATCACACCGAAACTCCTGTCACCAACTATGCATTGATACTGAGGCACCCACCTTGTGTTACAACAGGACCAGAGAAAACGCACGCAACCTAACATGGAGAACAAAGTTCTCACACAGCCCACTTCATCATACAAGCATACTGACTAGAAACTGGTTTTTTAGAAGCAAATAAAATTCTAGTGATTTTCACTTAAGCACATGTTTCTAGAAGCTGAAGTGTTAAAAAAAAAAAAGAAAACAAATGCAATGAGACTCATGACAAAATAGAGTGGGCACCACGCAGGTTATGGAAGACTTCAGTGTAATACTAGCTTATAGAAATCATAGGGACTTACTGGCACACCAAATGTAACAATTCCAGCATTTCAGGTAGGATATAACTTCTTACTAAACCACCCCCATCTCCCAATCAGACACAGCACACAAAACCACAACTTTAACACTAAGATAAAGTATCATCTGTTTGCAGAGGTGTGGTCTACAGTATCATAACATTAGCTCCAGAGTCCCACATCTGTTAACTAAAATGGATTAACTCAATGTATTTCTCATGAAAATCTCGGAGTTCCTAGAGGCTCAAATTAGTATGTTTAAAGGAGAAGTTATGATACATACTGGATGAATGTAAAATGTGAATGTGCAGTATTTTTCTAAGCCGCCAGCCAGCATTTGCTTGCAAGAATGATGTTTGGAGCAGACTGCTTAACAGTGGATACTGTGTCTTGTTCAGAAGAAATCGCTGACTTCTCTGACAGAGCACAAACTTGGCAGAGAGCATGACTGAACTTACATAAAAAAAAAAGTTGAACTCTAGGAACATCGTTTCTTTAATTCTTTAGAAGCGCTTCAAGGGTATAGCATTTCACCATGACTGCAGGTCTATCCATCTGCTGCCATCAGTGGATTACTTTAATGTTAAACACATTTAAGGATGGTGCTAAATCAGGACTGGGGTTAGGACCTACTCTGCTTCACAGAACAGATTCAGGTAAGGGTGAAATTAACAAGAAACAAATAGGTTCAGCAGCTATCAACACAAAGCAATACACTGAGGAAGGTGGTGGATATGGTTCCCTGCAAGCTGTGTGCTTGTGCAGCCACGCAGAAGAAATTCAAATGCTGCCCAGCTAATTAGCAGAGCACCCACAATGAGGTTTTCTTGTTTCTACTGCTGGTGCACATTTGCTCATTCCTCAGTAAACAGAAAAAAATATTTTGCACATGCAGGAAAAAAATCCACACATAGATGGAAAGCATAAGAGTGACATTGGTCAACATAAGTATCAGAGAGGTAGCTCTGTTAGTCTGTATCTTTGAGAACAACAAGAAGTCCTGTGGCACCTTATGGACTAACAGATATTTTGGAGCATAAGCTTTCATGGGCAAAGACCCACTTTATCTGACTTCTTGTTGTTCTCATTGGTCAGCATAGGAAGTAACATGTTTAAAAGGAGGCAGTTCTCAGGAAAGAGTCAAAGCAAATTAGGATGTTCTCACTGCAGTAAGCTGGGCTGCATAGGCTATGCATGATACGTTCACAAAAGAGCAGGAGAACAGGTAGCTTCAATGGCTAAGCGGAGTAAGTTAAGGCACAGCTACTAGGAAGACGAATCTAAGAAGCTTATTTGAGGGGGAAAAATACCACCAAAATATTTCAGTTTTGGACAACTAGAGACCCTAAGTGAGAAGGAACAATTCAGAGCAGTACAATGATCTTTCCCTTTGTATTAGAAAGGCACCACAAGGAAGGAAAAAATCTAGAAGTCCTGGGGAAACAAATTATGTTATGGACTATGAACTATCTCTACAGAGTTAATGCTACTGTCTCAGTATTCTTGCTATTTGAAAAGCTAGTGACCAATAACTTTACTGGCATGGTTGTATGGTGATTTGAGATATTTTTTGTGTGTTTCATGTGCACAAATAACTCTTCAAATATTCCAGGGACATTTTTGAAAGGTCCCAACCTTGGCTTAACTCTGCAAATCTTGAAGACAATAAAAAAGTGCTGCTTGATTTCCATTCCTTTTCGTTAACGCATCATCCAGATACAGCCAATCCTCATCTGCCAACTTTGTTTGTTACTCCTTTATCCTCTGGTAGGTTTGCGGGGATTGGCAGATTGTTTGGTTTGATTATTTTTCTCCAGAGTATAATTCTTCAGTTCAGGGATGGTGATTACTTGTGTGTTTGCACAGCACCTAGCACACAAATTAAAGGGATGAGGAACTACCACTTCAGGGCACAGAATTCAAAGAGAAATGTTGAGAGCTCACCTGTCACCTGCTATTCACAAGAAAGCTGAAGAATCCATTTGTAAGTGCAAACCTGGTCCCTTTGTACAAAGACGTTTCCTGCATCAGCATCTAGCCATGAGCGATAGTGCCCGTATCTTACAGTAAGTTCATATGTTGTGTGAACAGTCTTCTGATTGTAGCCAGGCCCACTGACAAGTGGGGCAGTTGTACTGGGGCCTGGAGTTCCCAACTGCCGCTATAGCTGGAGCACTGGGTCCCTTTGAATTGCTGCCAGAGCACTGCTCTGCACCTCTCTGAGGGCTGGCATGGGTAGGGAGACATGACACTGTATGAGTGGTGCTAAGGGGCCCCCAACCATTTCCATCTGAGGCCCTGCCCCTTCCAAGGTGTAGAGCAGGCCTGCTCATGTATCTTGGCCCAGGGCCTGCGGTGGCTGTTGGCTCCACTGATCATAGTACATACGTAATTATCCTCCCCAGAAATCTTCTTTAATCCTAAGAGAACCAGATGATGGGAGGCTTTCTGGATGGGGGTGGACCACAATGAAACAGCAGAGTGCAGTTATTTCTCCTGCCTAGTGTCCTTCAGGGAACTAGTGTCCTGAAAGGAGTAGGAACGAAAAAACTAATACCTGATCAGGGGGCCTCTGTTCATCTCCCAAGACTTTTCAGACTTTCATGTGAGCTAGTAATTATCAATGTCAAGGCAGGTTGAAAAGGTGGGACGTATCTGCAGGGAAAATTTGAAATGATCTACAAAAATTCATTCTTAGATGGATTGTTTCACAAAACCTTTTGATTGGTTTCATAGGAAAAGCTAAATGTTTTGAATGAATCCATCATCTTGTGATTTTTTTTTTGCAAAATCTTTTGTTACTGTTACTGTTTTGTTACTGTTTTGAAAAGTTTGCAACTAGTTCTATTCTCCATGCTTATTAGGCTCTTGTCATCAGACCCAGGGAAGCCAATTGTTTTGAAAGAACTCATCAGCCCTTCCACGAAAGTTGCCAGAAGTAGCAAATTATCTCAAAATCAGCAAGTAACGTTTTTCTTGTCTTATCAGAACTATCACATGGGGCTTGTTAGAGTTGCATCATCCTAAAACTGCTGTAACAATGTGGAGAGGGAGACTGGCTGTTTCTACCAAGTGTAAATCAGCTGAGCTCCTAGTAAGATATCTGTGTGCCAAAAGGAAGCTAGGAGGTACAAAGGTATTTAGGCACCAAGGAGGATTTGCAGAAGCCTCGAAGGCCATGTCTACACATGTCCCTCCGTTTTGAAAGGGGCATGTTAATGAGGCACTGTCATGCATATTCAGCACCTCATTAGCATAATAGTAGCTAGGCATATTTCAAAAGTACTGCTTTTGAACTTAGACTGGCTGTATAGATGCGAGCATTTTGAATAAAGCAGCACAGTTCAAAATTCTCCTACTCCCAAAACAAATTGGGAATAAGGGAATTTCAAAGTGTGGCGCTTATTTCTAAGTGACCGCATCTACACAGCCAGTCTACGTTTCAAAAGCAGCACTTTCAAAATATGAGTGGCTGCCATTATTCTAATGAGGTGCTGAATATGCATATCAATGCCTCCTTAACCTGTTCCAAAATGCCTCATTAACATGTCCCTTCTGAAAGGTAGGGGCATGTGTAGACACAGCCTGAGGGAGTTAGATGCTTAACTCTGATTGATTCAGTGAACTGTATGCAAATAATTGACACCTCCTGGAAAGACAGCAAGTTATGCAGCATTGGTGACTATGTACAGGTTGAACCTCTCTAGTCTGGAACTCTCTTGTTCACCAACATCCATAGTCAGGGATGATTTTAGTTAACTGGATGAACACATACCATGGGTTGTGGCCAAGTTTCCCAGGGTCCCATGAAGTTTGTTTACAGCCGCCAGTCCTGGCTCTCAATATTCTGTGCTATTATTTAGCTGTAATTTAGCCCTCCATGTCTAAGAGCCCAGTACACAGTGGAAGTACTGGTAATGCTGATAGACAATATGGACCTCCTGTAATCCGGCAAAGTCTCTCATCCAGCACCAGTCAGGTCCCGAGGGTTCCTGACTAGTGAGGTTCAACCTGAATGGCTTTTGTTATAGACTGCGTTGGGTATATAGAACTCCACAACATGAAGAACAAGGCAGCAAAACTTAACAGCTGAGCACATTTTTCAGACCTGAAGAAGAGCTCTGTCAGCTCAAAAGCTTGTCTCTTGCCAGTAAATTGGTCCAATAAAAGATATTACTGTAACCACCTTCTCTTAGCTTTTGTTATGGCAGAACCCAGAAAGGAAGCTGAATTCAAGGTCTTATTGTACAAAAGATCAGGACAAGTGGTATAGGGGGTTAAGAAGGAGATCTTATCTGGGAGAGCATGTTCACCAGCAGAGGGGCTGTTATCAGGTTTTTGCTGATGTAAACAGAATATAATAAGATAGAGTGAACATGAAATCTCTGTTCACTTAACATTATTGTTCTTCCTCAAGAAGCATTGAGGGTGTCCTTTCTTACCTTCAGAGAAGGCACCAAGTTTAACCTAAACACAGTGACTATCTACAATCTACTCATTAAAAGGGAGTACCCCCAGAACCTCCAGTCTTTGAGATACCAGCAGCCTCTATCAACACAAACATTTGCAGATTCAAGCATGCTGGAAGAATACCTATTAACTTACAGAAACAATGAGGAGTCCTGTGGTACCTTAAAGACTAACACATTTTATTTTGATACAGATGCTTTAGAATCCTTTGCATAACATGCTGTAGAAGGCAGGATGCAATGGAAAGAAAAGCATCATAAATAATATCAAGGGTTTGATCCCTTCGCCATGTCAGGAGTGATGTTATGATGTACCCGTTGGCAAATCATCTCCCTGGGACAAGATCAGGAAGTGAGATTGAAGTGTGGGACAGAGCAGTCTCCCTGTCATGAAGTATAAGGTTAAAACTGCACTGGGATAGGGCTGGGAAAGGAGGCATGAGGCAGCCAATCAGAGCCCTTCTGGGCTGGATAAAAAGCCTGCTAGCCTGCTGAGGGAGAGAAGGTCTTAGCGGCTTGATAGGAATGGATACCTAGAACAGAGAGTGCTGCAGAGAGGCAGGGGAGCTGGGGCACTCTGGCCTGATGAGGCCCTGGGCGGAGGCCTGCCACAGAACCCTGAGAAGTTATTAGGACTGCATGGAGGCAGTCAGGGTAGAAAGGCAGCAGGTCCACCCACCTGGCAAATGATGAGTGGCCAATTTAGATTGCAGTTTACACCTAAGCGGAGGGGCTAAACGAAGAATGACAGTGAGTCACTGAGGCAAGGTGGACCTATGGGTAATGGAGTTCTCTCGAGGGCAGTACCTGAAGGGAAAGAGCACCATGGTCTGGGAGTGAGAGGGGGCCTGAAGTGGTGGAGAGAGGGAGCAGGTAACAGTAGGGGGACACTGGCCAGGAAAGGGCATGCTGGTGCGAATTCCCTGATTGGCCTGCAAGAGGCACTGTGGCAGTGAGGTGGTCGAGTTTTGAAGTGCTGTGCATAAGCTGATGGAATTTATTACTAGTGCAACTGTGTGCTAAATCCAGGGCTCTTTTTGTGGTGGTATGTGCTGGTTGCCCCAGCTGCAGAATCCCTGTATCTTAGTACTGGCTCCCCTGCTTGCTCAGGGCTGGGACGGAGTTGGGTAGTGCAGGCAGGAAATAGGGTGAGGGCTGTACAAATGGCTGCTCCACCCTTTCTGCCACCCTTCCTTGGAGCCCTACAGAGAGACAAAATTTGTAGCCACATCTGATTCCTGGGCCACAAAAATCGTCCACGGAGATAAGGATCCATGGATTTGCAGGGGTCTGGTTACAGTCCTGCAGCGATACTGCTGGTGAAGGTGCAGGTAACTGATGCAAGTGTGGGGCTTTTTATTTAAGCTGAGCTGCAGCACTGAAAGCTGTGCAGACAAAGACACTTTGAAAACAGCTCTATAGGACCAAAGCTTCAGAAAGAAAGGTCTGAGAGCTATGTACTATTGTGCACTACATGTTAATCACTGCAGATGCATGAAAAGAACTTGCTGGTAGATGACTGTGTGTTTGTGTGCATTGCACTTCCAGTAACTCCCGTCTCTAATGCAGATTCATTATGCAATGCAACCCTCCAATTGCCTTTTGAAAGGGGAACCCTATGAGTTTATATTTTGTACCCAAAAATTTCCACTTATCTGTATTTTTCCCCACAGTAAACAGAGGGTTCATCAGGCATGTCACAAAAAGAATTGCTCTGTTGTTATATTCGTTACAATGAGGTTCAATTTGAAAAGATTCTCTTCCTTGATTCCATCACATGGCCAGTGTAGAGCTGCAACACTGGACTTCTGCTGTCCCACACCAGGCAATCTTATCTAATATATGGAGACCATATCCAGAGTAATAAAGTGGACACCGCTCCAGAATCTGCTACATACACATGCTACTGAATCTGGGTTATGAAATGCAAGCGGATTCAGAATGTAAATAGGTTCCCTGCCCAAGCATATTTGTACAGCGGATTTGGATCTTGATTTTTTTTTTAAAAAAACCAAAAATGTCACTTTTTTTTTATTGGTTTTCCTTTGTGTTTTCCACACACTTCAGTGCACACACCACAAGTACAGTCTGTGCTCAGGATCACTTAGTTCAGCACACCCTGTTTGCAAGTGTTAGTGCATCCCATTTGCATCTAGCTTTCCTTGTGAATGGCTCTAAAAGATTTATTTAATGGCACCAGTGCTTGGTATTAATATCTAGTTTAGTATTCCCTGCGTGGCATGCCATGAAGAATGCAGTTGAATGACGCAGTTTGTCTGTGCTGGAGTATGCAATGTTTGTTACGGTAGCACTTTGTGAGTATCACTGTGAACCTAGCATGTTTATCTACCAGGAAATGAGAGGCGCTTAAAACCTGGTAACTTACAATATGGTCAGTGCTGATAATATAGAAGATTTAAATACGATAAGCTGCATTTGACTTCCAGGGAGATGAGGATGAGGTTTTGTTGTAAAATGGCCTTCAGGTCAATGCATACTTCTGTTTCTTCATCATTTCCAAGACCTATTTGTCTCCCATGAGTCTTCTGTAGCCCCAAGTCACATCTGTTAAGAGAAATCTCTCTGTATTGTAGCAGCAAGGTAGCCGTGTTAGTCTATATCTTCAAAAACAACAAGAAGTCTTGTGGCACCTTATAGATTTACAGATATTTTGGAGCATAAGCTGGCGTACTGAGGAGTGCATCTGACGAAGTGGGTCTTTGCCCACAAAAGCTTATGCTCGAAAATATCTGTTAGTCTATAAGGTGCCACAGGACTCCTGTCTTCTTGCCTGTGAATCCTACTCCTGCTCTGAGGAACATCCCTCCATGACCAGTGTCTTGCTCCTGCCTTCTTCCTGCAGCTGTCCACTGAGGTCTTCTGCCTGAGAGCTCCCTACAGAGTTAAACTCCCCCAGCTTCCTTGCCTGTGAGTCCTACGCCTGCTCCTGGACCTCCTTTCAGAGTCAACCCATTGCTTCCAGGCCCATCATACACTGATCAAGCTTGTTCTTTCCCCTTCTTTCTATGGGCCTCTTCACAAGTCATCCCAAAACAGGGCAGGATTGTATTTCAGAGTTAGAACAAAACTTCTATCCTCTTCCTTCTATCTCACTCACCTGTTCCAGATTTTACTATTTACTACCGTACCCCTAGAACAAAAGTCCAATGAGTCACACAGGAAAATAAACATATGCTTACTCCTTGTTAAATCCTTGCATAGGCCCACATCCATGTCAGAATCTAACCCTTACCTGGTATAGGCCCTCTGTCTATTGGAGCCTCTGGCTTTTACTGAGAGGACCCTTTGTGAGGCAATCTGTCTGTAGAGACTACAACTCCCATGATGCTTTGGGAAGAAGGGGGGACGCATGGCTTTGTGGCCAGGCTGGGGGAAGAAGATGGTGATGTCCCTGTTTTTGTGGAGGTAAGGCTGTTGTGGTGGCCAAGCTAGCTCTGTGATCGAACAGACCACTTCAGAGCAGGTATGGAGTTTTCTCCCAGCCAGGAACTGCTCTGGGGAGCTACAGCCTGCTAACGAGAGACCCTGCAGGGAAGAAACTTTATCTGTGCCTGTTAAAGTGCTGCAGAGGCCAGCTCCAGTGTCAGAGGGGCTGGTCAGCTTGTTGCCTTGCATGGATCAACAGAGAGAACCTCCAGTGAGCTGTCTGCAATTCAGTGGAACACCAGCATTGCACCAATGCAAGCAAGTATCTGCAGCTCTGATAACTGAGGAGTGTAAACTCTGGGGTGGGATAACTAATGGCAGTGTATATGTTAGTTAGATAAGTTTCATTCATTTCTGTGTATACTGTTAACTGATTTTATTCAAGTTTAGTTTGTAACCCTGTTTCCTTATGTTGTTAAGTAAAGGTGTGTGTTAATTCTAATTTGGTATTAGATATATACTATTTATAATAGCTGTTTGGGAATTAAACTCAGATGATAACTGGAATAAATATTCCTGGGGGTTCCCAAGATGCACCATTAAGTGTGTACAGGGGCCAACCAGGTGGAAGCACCACCATTTTACAGACCTTTAGAAATCAGGGTTGGAAAGGGGTTTCTCAACTATCCAGCATCACCACTGGGACACACAGAATCTCTTTAATACTGAACCCATCAGACGCACAGGCATACAAGTGATAGTTGCCTGCTCCAGCATAACCCAGGGAGGACAGACAAGGCAGAGCTACATATCATGATTTGTCTCCTTTTCATTTGGCAGCTAAACATGGGCCAAACTCTTCCCTGAGGTAATTTAACTCTCTGGAGTTATTCCAAGGGTAAATTTGGTACTGTGAGTCACGAGACTTGTTCTCTCTCATGTCAGTCCATTAAATTGTTTTGATTTTGTTTATCTTCATGCTTGAAGTGACATAAGTATCACAGGTAACTTGTGCCTTTAAGATGGAGCAGGATCCAGTGCACCTGTGACTTGTCAACTGCTTCCCAGTTGGACTAAAGAGAGAGAATCTGGGCCTGAGAAGGGGGAAAGGGGGAAGGAGAACGTGCAGACTGCATGAGAGGCAACTGAGTTACAAAGGCAGGTGAGAGTTGTGTGGGAACAGAGGAGAGACAGACTGAAGAACTGTGACTTGCTGGGAGGATAGGCTAGAGCTGAGCACTTCTGTTGCATTGTGGGCAGACTTGTACAGAGACCTCTAGAAAGAAGCCAGTGTGAGCCAGGCCAGAAGCAAGGGGTTGACTCTCATGGGAGGTCACCAGAAGCAGGGTAGACTCGCAGGCAAGCAGGTCAGGGGAAGTAAAACAGCACAGGACGCTTTCTTGTGATGGATGGGACTTGGGACCATGAAAAACTCACTGCAGGAAAGATGGATCCTGCTGCAGTCAATCTCCCGGCATTTGATTTAGCGCACCTGGTAGGGACGCACTAAATTGAACCTACAGGGTGCCTGCGTGGGAGCTGGTACTCCTGCCTCTTGTTAGAAGTAAGGGGAGTTGATGGGAGAGAATGCTCCCGTAGACCGGTGTGGGAGACTGAATCAAGGTACATTGACTCCAGATACATAATTAATTCAACTATTGCTTACTTTAGTTCGGCCTTCAATTATAGTGTACACCTGCCTTCAGGTAAGAGGCCTTGGAAAGAGAGTCTCTGGCCCAAGAGCTAAAGATGCCAGGACAGAATGGTTAAGCACTTGTGGGAGAGAGGCCTGGGAATAGTCGCATTTGAATGGGATGAGAAATCTGCTATGGTTGTACCTTTTTTGTTCTACTTTTGAGCTTTTTGTGAGGAATTGTGAAGAGAGATACCAGCATAGCTATAGTACTGTACTATAGTAATATTGTTATGGTTCCTCAGATCAGTTTCATCATGTAAACAATTCCTCAGTGTGCACATGATTGCAATATCCATTTAATTACATGTCTTACGACCCACACTGATTATGAACTCCTCCTCTTAGCTTTGATTAGCTAATATTACTGTCCATGGAAGTTCTATTGAGGTATATCATTTTTAATGATATTTACTGGGAGGTAAAAATGACAGATCCCTTTATAACTACTTCTCGTGGACAAAATTTTCACTGACTAACCAGGAGAAGATTTTTTGCACACAAATGCATCTCTTTAAACTAGCTCCAAGTACAAAACGCTTACCTCAGGTACATCATTAATGTTCTGGATACAATTTCAACAATCCAATACAGTTTTCAACTCTCCCACATTTGAAAAGAAAGCAGTTAGTGATACTTCTAGGATGTGTTTGCACTGACAAATTGAACATAAAATTCACTTCCATCATCGGTCCACTGCTAAAATTAACAGCATGTGATATGGCCTGGATTTGGGGTAATCACCAAGTTTGCACTTGAATTGATGAATTTCATATCAGATGTCTGTTAGTGTACCAACTCTCTAGTTGGAAAGAGCAGGAAAAGCATTTTAAGATGATGCAACTCTGTAGCTAAAGATCTATCATCATCATCAACAACCATGGGCTCAGTGCCCGTTGGTATCCAAGGCGTCTCTATTTCCTTCCATCTTTCCCTGTCCAGTGCAGAGGGGCTTAGTTTCTGTAGACTAGCTCCACACTGATCTACTGTGTGATCTACCCATTCTCTGTGGGGTCTGTCTCTCCTATTCAAACTGTCCATTATGCCAAATACCAGGGTCTTAACTCTTCATTTTTCGTTCATTCTGCAGACACGCCCGAATAGGTATAACTTCATTATATAACCTTCTGCAGTAGGTTCTCTTTCAGGTGCATCTTCCTATATAATTTCTCACTGGTGACCTTCTGCATCCATCCTATTCTCAGGATCTTTCTATAACAATTCCTCTTGAATGCCAATATCCTTTTATTTGAATCTTTCGTTATCACCCATGTCTCACATCCGTAAAACACGCTGCTGAATACACATGATTTCAAGATACTCAGCTTCATTCCTAAGCTAATTGTTTTGCTTTTCCAGATCTTATCCATCGCCTTCAAACTTCCTCTTGCTTTCGCTATTCTAGTCTCTCTTTCCTAGAAGGAACCTAATTTTTGCCCTGGGATGCAGAAGTCTCTAATCAAAGTCAATAGGAGATGGATTGCGCATAACGCTGGGATCAAACAGACTAATCTGAAAAAGAAAAATTGTAGAATTCAGGGTGTATTTGTGATACACATTCTAGTCTCTCCCTGCTGTGGCTCAGTCTAGCAGCTTTCATAACCAAAAGTAGCAGCTCTGCTGATAATGACTAAAGAAACACAGGCCTTTGCTTTCTCCTTCACCTTGTTCAGGAAGGTCACATGCTGCTTCACTACTGCTTCTAGCATAGATTTTGTAGGTAAGAGGGCGTATTTGCCCCAGAACCTCATGAAGTTCTAGCCACTTTGCTGGTAGCTTACTCTTATGAGATGGTAACAGGTTTAGCAATTTTTGTCCTAGACAGACTTGCCTCGTTCAATTTTCTGGTGGTCTTGCTCTCTTCTGGATGGTTTTGGGTGCATTCCTTTAACTGAGCCAGACACACATTTGCAAAAATGAAAAGACCGCACTCTTTAGAAGCTTACTTTAGTACATTGCTTTTAAAGTATAAACTGGACACTAATGGTCTTACACTAGTGGTTCTCAACCTATTTAGCACTGTGGGCCAAATCTGCAGCTCTCTGTGTCAATGGGCCATAACGAAGAAATATATATCATACCTCTAGAGCAGTAGTGTCCAAAAGCAAGACATGCAATCACCACTTGCTCCACTCCCCCAGCCAGGTGCCACTCCCCTGCCCCCTGCAGCCAGGCGACCTACTCCCGTCACCGGAGCCGCCGCCCAGCCGCCACCCAGCACAGGCCTGAGAGCCATACAGCACAGCACCTGAGCCCCCGAGCTAGCTGCACGGTACCCAAAGAACCACTGCCAAAGCCACCACAGCAAGCCCAAGCCACATTCTCCACCATACGCTTCCCTGTGTGGCGAATGGAGAGCGTATTGGACACTGCGGTGCTAGAGCCCTGAGAGTGTCACGTGATCCACAGATGTATGCTGATTGGGCCGTGGCTTGAGAGCCGCTGTCTTAAACACATGCTTTAGCCTCTGATGAACTGTGCCCTAAACATCACATGGCATTTTATAAGGCTGGGGTGTCAAGCAAAGTGTCCTGGATAAATGTTAGCACAGAAGTAGAATTCTCACCTCCCTTCACCTCTCAGTGTTTCAAAAGATTGCAGTATTTCTCACATCTCGATTGTTAAACACCTCCCGCATTTCAGTAGCAGGTATAGTCATGACTGTATATCTTTTATCCTGCCACTCAGGAGTGTTATGAGGCTCAATTCATTAATGTTTGTTCAACTACAAGCCCAGTGCATGAAAGGCACTCTACACAAGCAAGGATTTTTTATTGCTTTTGAGGTCAGGACTTAAGGGAAGGATAGAAAACAAGATAGATGACACAGCAATTGTTAAAGGGACAAGCAGCCTGGTCTTCATGATGTCTTAAGGACAGCTCCTCGTTTCTGGAGTTAGCCACAAGCCATTTTTTTCCAGACCTGATTGCCTCATTATCTCTCTCTAGCTGGTGGCCAAAACAGGCACCATGCTCATACTTCTGTACTAATTCTAGCACAGGAGTGCGCAGTAATGTACCCACAGGCTAGATGCAGTTCACCAGGGTTAGCCCCTGGAAGTACACCAGACGCATCATTTATCTGTGCATTTGAAGGTACGACTGCATGCAGCTCCCATTGGCCACAGATTACCATTCCTGGCCAATGGGGAGCTGCAGGGGAGAGGAGGGAGTGTGTGCTCAGCTGCACTGCTTCCTGCATTCCCATTGCCTGGGAATGGTGATCCAATGCCAATGAGAGCTTAAAGAGGCCGTACCTGCCAATGCTAAGGTAAATAAAGCACTTAGTGGCCCACCAGGAGCTAACCCTGGCAAACCGCGTCAGGCCCATGAGCTAGCTATTGCCCACGCCTGTGTTGGCATCATACCTAGCTGCTCTCTTAATGTCAGGGGAAAAAGAAATGTCACAGAACCCCCCCCATTTTTAAATATGCTATGCAGGGATTGAATGTAAGCATGTGATTAAATTATTAAGGGTGTTGCTGGAGTGTGGTTAGAGAAGAATAAGGCTCTTGTACAATTCCAGTTGCGGTAGCTTTTTTGTTCTGACTTCTTCCATGTGTCATGCAAAGAGCATATGGTACTCCCTGGGCAGAGTGAATGTTTACCTTATGGTATTAAATCTACAGACTTCTGCAAGCCTCACCAATGATCACATGACAGACGGTAGTTCTAATGTCCTGGCTGAATTCTAGGTTGGGTAGTTTTAGTCTGACCCCTTCATGTCCTGCTTCAAGAGCAAATAGACATGAGATCATCCTTCACATATCCTAAAATGTTTCTCTGCATTTTTGGAGAAACGGAGCCTACATCTCAAAACCAAACCTCTGTCAGGGACAGCCTAGGTTTCCTTGGTCCTGCTTTAACATAAGGGGCCGGACTAGATAATTTCTCAAAGTCACTTTGAGCTCTGTATTTCTATGATTCTATTCTTGTGTACAGCAACAACTAGATGTCCCTACAACCATCAGGTTCTTTGTGCTAGGTGCTGAAGAAGCACACCATAAATAACAGTCCCTACACCCAATTGCTTGCAGTCTAAATGGGGTGCAAAAAAAGGGGTTGGAGAGGAAATAGAACCACAGAGAGGTGAAATGAGCTGTTGAAGGCCGTGCAACAGCTTTGGGGGTCCAGGCCTTTACCCATTAGATCGCATCAGAATAGTGTGCAAAACATTATTGATTTAAGAGATTTTCTTGCCTGTTCTCTTCGATACAATTTCTGTGTGTAATCAAACCTCATCATATCTGGCATTCTATCATCTGGAACTCTCACATAACCAGCATTTTAACCATAAGTAAATTTTAGTTAAGTTTTTCCATAAGTACAGTGTAGTGAGAGTAAACACAAATAAATACAGCAAATACAGGATAAGTTTACAGTGTACAATACTACTGTTGTTGATAAATAAAGTACTCTGTGTACATTTTTATTTTAATATCTAATCTTGTTTTTCTTTAGTGTTATGCATTGCTGGGTACACCTCTCTATTATCCAGAGTATTTGAATATCCAGCAACCTCCCAGTCCCGGGGCTGCTGGGTAGGGAAGAGTTTACTGTACTTCTGTTTCTAAGGGATTTGAAACATGTACAAAGTAATAAAACCCCCTTTTTTAACATTTAGCAAATGTCTGTCGCACAAAAACATAACATTTATATCAAAAACTCTTTTACATAAGACAATGAGAGAATCTCAGCCCTGGAGTTTTTATCTTTTTATATATGGGTCTCTTGGATCTGAAATTAATAGCTTATTGACAATAACTTGCCCATTAATTATTTTAAAGCAATGTCTGCTTTGTTGACATTTGGTTCTAAAATGGAAAGATTCCCAGAAATTTTCTTGATGGAAAGGAATTTGTTACATGATGTGAAAGTCCAAGTGTCTCTGAAGGTTACTTTCATTAGCACTAAATTCTTTAAGACTAGAATAAATGTTCAGCTGGGAAAACATATTATCAAGTGGAGGTTCGCTAGACCTCTGCTAGCAAACACCTGTGTTGTTCTTATGTAAATATAAATATGTCACCAGCTTCGTTCTTTGAAATCTCCCATTTAGCACTCAGAGTTTTGTATTCATGCTCTTTCACTTCATTATTAATTTTTATCCTCCTCTTTTTACCTCCTGATCTTGGCTGCAGCAGTTCTATTTTTCAGTTCTCTTCACTAACAGCAGAACCTCAAATAAGGGAAGTAAGGAACATGACCATGGGTGTGGTTGTCTTTGTGATGAATCTGAGAAGTAATCAATAAAGACAAGGTACATTCTTTACAGTGTAACTGCCGACAGGTGGAACTGAACCTGGAACCACTGGAGCTTAGAGCATGGCCCTCTACTGTTGAGCTAAATGCCAGCCATATCTCAGCTAAGGCCAGGTCTACACTTGCCATGGAAGATCTAACACTTAGACTCGATCTTCCAGGGCACTGTTTCATGCCTGTGTGAAGCCATATGTTCTGGGGTCAATGTCAACCCCAGAATTCCTTGCAAGGTGCAAGGTTTAAAGAATGCTGTTGGGAGGAGTGCTCCTGTAGGCATTCTGCCATGAGGACAGGGAGGAATATCGACAGCTACAAAATCAATTTTTGGTGTGCAATTTGCACACCTAAAATTGCGTAGCAGCCGTTGATATTCAAGGTAAGTGTAGACCCAGCCTCAGTCTTTCTCTCTGTAACTGGTCTAGGTGCCACTATGTGAGACAGTGAAACACACCCAGTAGGTTTGTGGGTTCCATAAGCACGTCTGAGAAGGGGGCTCTCTCTTTGATGTTTATAAAGTGCGCAATCTCAGCAGGAGCCCTTGGGTACTACTACAATAGAAAGGTACCACAGGTTTCCTCTTTCTTGATATTAATAATATACATGACAGTAGAGAACGGGGAGCAAGTTTCATGCCTCCTACCCAAATTACAGGTTTGAAGTGGCTTCATGACTTACGGGCCTTCATCTGTGAATGCATGTGGCACCTGTGCTTAACAACTGTACTATTTGCCTGTTACCCACCAAGTTATCCAAGGTCTAGTCATATTTAAGACCTTAAGTACTAGACAGCTGCTGCCCTGTGTCCTGATCAGGCATCTGCAAACAGGAACTGCTCATTCTTACATGATGAAATCTCAAGAAATCTGGAGATGAGGCCTGTGACTCTGTCTCCATGGAATCCTTGAAACATGGGCTCAAGATGTTATTCAATTCCCAAATCATACAGGCCTCAACAAAGATTCCCCAGAACCATTAACACATTCAGTATTCCTGCAGGAGCATAATCTTTCCCAGACTTGGTGGATTTTAACATATTAAGTGATGAGCTTTCAAGGGGGAGTCCCATTTCTTCAGTTCTGGAGAGAAGTGGGTCTGCCCACGAAAGCTCATCACCGAATGAATTATTTTCTTAGTCTTTGAAGTGCTCCATGATTGCCTGTTTGTTGTGTTAGAATACAGACTAACACAGCTACCTCAAGGAACTTCATGACTGTAAGTAGATTGCAGGCAGTGGACACTCAGAACTTCAAAAATCAGCAGAACTAGAACTTGACTCTTCCAGCTTAAAAGTGTAGGTTTAAACCCACCTTGAAGTTAAAGAAGATTCTCCAGCAGCAGGTAGAGGTCCACTAACACAACTGACCTGTATTGAGTCCAACAGAGGGCACTAGTGCACATAGTACTGTGTTCCACACCATATTTGTGACCATTCATATTCACGTTTTTCTCGTGGACCTCTTTAAACACGAGAAGGGGTTGCATCCTGCTTCCCTCCCATTTACATAGACCAGAAAACTGGCACAAACTGCATACTCCCCTCTCCACATGGAGTTTAGCTGCCACATTAAAACATGCTAAGATGCCTGAAGCTCACTGGTGAGTTAAAACAAAAAGCAGTCAAGTAGCACTTTAAAGACTAGCAAAATGGTTTATTAGGTGAGCTTTCTAGTCTTTACAGTGCTACTTGACTGCTTTTTGTTTTGATAGTGTATAGACTAGCACGGCTTCCTCTCTGTTACTATTCAACATGGTAAGTTAAATTTGGGCTCTTTAATCTAGTTGTTCAGTTTATTGTTTCAGGCAAGAAATGTTTGTTTATTTGTCTGTTTACATGTAAAAGAAGTATTGTATGGTACACAATGGACCTCCATTTAGAGTGTGAACCAACTGCTAAGAAAGGATTGTGAAATCTTCAAAGAGAGGAAAATTACAGGAAGAAGTAAATCAGCAGGGGAGAACTGTGTTTACAAGCAAGGACATTGTTACTTAAATCCTTGTACTCTGAAGCCGCGTCTGCACGTGCCGGCTACTTCGAAGTAGCCGCGCCAACTTCGAAACAGCGCCCATCACGGCTACACGTGGCGGGCGCTATTTCAAAGTTGACATGGATGTAAGGTAGCGAGACGTCGAAGTCGCTATCCCCATCAGGAGATGGGAATAGCGCCCTACTTCGATGTTGAACGTCAAAATAGGGCACGTGTAGCTGTTGCGTGTCCCACAACATCGAAATAGCGGGGTCCGCCATGGCAGCCATCAGCTGAGGGATGCTCTCTCCAGCCCCTGAGCTCGATGGTCGCCGCGTGCAGCGGCCCCTTAAAGCTCCCCGCCCCCTGCCTTCCTGTGCCGGAAGCTGAGAGAGCGTGCAGGCAGCAGCCCAGCCACGCGGACCGCCTGCACGCTCCTCTGCAGCCAGAACAACCCCCCACTGCTGCAATGGCCGCCCCCCAGCCCCCTAAGCGCCCCCAGGGCACCCCCCCACAAGGGGAGCCAGGGCTCCCAGACCGGCAGCCAGGTTGGGAAGCGGCAGCAGGGCCCCTCCTGGATGGAGGACGAGCTTCAGGACCTGCTGGGGCTCTGGAGCGAGGAGGAGGTGCTCCAGGTAATGGGGAGCAAGAGGCGGAACGCGGATGCGTTCGCTCGGCTGGCCGAGGGCCTGGCCACCCGGGGTCACCCTGCCCGCACTCCTGACCATGTCAGGAGTAAGGTGAAGGAGCTGCGGCAGGGTTACGCCTGGGCCCGGGATGCGGCCGGCCGATCTGGGGCCACCGCCATCACTTGCCCCTTTTACAGGGAGCTCAGGGCCATCCTGCGCCCCCGGCACACCTCCTCCTCTCCAGCCACTCTTGATACCTCGGCCGACGAGCCCCAGCAGGCCCCGGAGGCGGAGTCCGCCCCGGAGGTAAGCCCCACACCCCCGGGGGCTCCCCCAGGAGCCCACCCCTGGGACACCGGAGGCGGAGGAGTAGGGGGAGTCCTCCTCCAGCGACAGGGGGCTCCAAATAATCCTGCCATCATGGAGCTCCAGCAGGGCGTCCGCCCACCGGGTGTCCCCCGACCGTGGGAGTGGACCATCAGGTATGTGCACACCCCTGGGGTTGGGGGGCGGGGGTAACAGATATGACCAGGGCCCTCCCCATGCCCAGATGACCATGGCCTCAAGGACAACAGTGGCATGTCCCTCAGAAGAGCGCATCAGCCCCTGCCCCCGCAGCACGACAGTGCCATGCCCCATCCCTGGGGATGGGGGGAGTGGAACCTAGGGTCCCCCGGGGGGAGGGGGTGGGACACCTATCAGCAGCAGCAGCATCTCCCGGGGACGGGGATGGGGAACCAGCAGCAGAGGGGTGGGGGGACAAGGGCCACGGCTCGGGGGCCACACTAACGGCTGTCTCCACTCTTCTTCCCCCCCTGTGTTCCGCAGCTGCACCATGGGAAGGACTGGTGAGTGCCGGCGAGGTGTCAGTGGTCCCGGAGAGCCCACTGGGGCCATCACTCCAGGCCAGCCCCTCAGCGGAGCACCAACCGGCCCCAGGGCGGGGATGACGGCAGAGCCAGCACCACCCCCGGACAGCGACGGACCCCCAGCTGCTGGCCATCCTTCATCGGCAGCTGAAGGTCTCCGAGCAGCGTCTGCGGGTGGAGGAGCGGCGCCTCCAGCTCCAAGAGCGGGCGCTGGCCTGGCGCCAGGAGGCATGGGGGGCCTTTATGCACACTTTTGAGCACATAGCAGACTACCTGGCCCTCCATGCCACGCCAGCCGCCACTCTGCCCACCCTGCCTGCTCCACCCGCTGCTCCACCCGCCATCGCATCGCCGTCCGCCACCGAGGGCCCATCCACCGAGGGGGACCTGGGGCCAGCTGACACCCTCCAGCCTTATCTCCCGGTCCACCCGGCCCCCAGCTAGCCCCGGCATGGGCTGCGGCCGAGGCGCGGGTCGCGGCCGCCCACCCCCAGCCGTGGACATTAGGGGGTGTGGGGCCCAGGACGTGGCCACCCCCCCGTATATATCGCCCCCACCTATGTTTTGTAAATAGTTTGTATTAGACCCCTGTTCTGTTATGTTATGATGATACCTGCCCCCCCATGTAAATAGTTCTCCCCTTCCTTGTCTTCCCCTTTTTTTTCCTTTCATCTTATAATACGTATATATATAATATTTATTTTGGCTGTACATAGTTATAATATAAGACGAAGAGTTCAACATATATATTCTGGTTTGACGAACAACATGTCTGTTTTTATTTACAAGAGAAGTTGGGGGGGTGTGCTCTTGGGTGCTCTGTGGTGTGGGCGTAGGGGCAGGGAGTGTTGTGGAGGATGGGGGGCGTGCAGTGGGGGGGCCTGCCAGCGTTCACCCCGCGGCCTCGTCGAACTGGGCCCGCAGGGCCTCCCAGACCCGGGTCCCTTCGGGGTCCACCTGGAGACTGGGGGCAGCGGGTGGCTGCACATCGGCCCTGCCTGCCTCCACAGCCCAGCCCTGAAAGAAGGTCTCCCTCTTGCTCTTGACGAGGTTGTGGAGGGCACTGCACGTGCTCACAATCTGGGGGATGTTGGTGGGGCCCGCATCAAGGCAGGTGAGGAGACACCTCCAGCGCCCCTTGAGGCGACCAAATATGTGCTCCACCACCTGGTACGCATGGTTCAGGCGCATGTTGAAGCGCTCCTGGCTGGCTGACAGATGGCCCGTGTAAGGGTGCATGAGCCAGGGCCGGAGGGGGTATGCCGCGTCTGCGATGACGCAGAGGGGCATGGTGGTGTCCCCCACAGGGATCTCCCGCTGGGGGATGTAGGTCCCCGCCTCCAGCCGGCGGCACAGGCCCGAGCTCGGGAATACCCGGGCGTCGTGGGTGCTGCCAGGCCAGCCCACATATATGTCCAGGAAGTGGCCCCGGCTGTCCACCAACGCCTGGAGGACTACTGAGTGGTACCCCTTCCGGTTTAGGTAGCGTCCTCCAATGTGCTCTGGGGCACGGATGGGGATGTGGGTCCCATCCAGAGCCCCGAAGCAATTGGGGAAGCCCAGGGTGGCAAAGCCCACGATGGCGGCATCCGGGTCCCCAAGCCTCACGAGCCTGTGGAGGAGCAGGGCGTTGATGGCGCGGACGACCTGCAGGGGAAGCACATGGGAGAGCACCAGTGAGGGGTGTGCAGGGTGTGTGTGGCCCTCCCCTGCCAGGGCCCCCCTCCCCTCCTCTCCCCTGCCAGGGCTCCCCTCCCCTACCAGGGCTGCCTCCCCCTCCCCCCGTGGGTCCTCTTACCTCTATGAGGACAGCCCCGACAGTGGCCTTGCTGACGCCAAACTGCTGGCACACGGATTGGTAGCTGTCTGGAGTGGCCAGCTTCCAGACAGCAATGCCGACCCGTTTCTCCACACTGAGGGCACGCCGCATGGCGGTGTCCTTGTGCCTCAGTGCAGGGGTGAGCCACTGGCATAGCTCCAGAAATGTCTGCCGGCTCATGCGAAAGTTCCTGAGCCAGCAGTTGTCATCCCACTCTCCGAGCACCAGCCGCTCCCACCAGTCGGTGCTCGTGGGGTAGCTCCACAGCTGGCAGCGTATGAGGCGGGGGTGGGTGCTGCAGGGTTGGGGGTTGCTTCCTCCTCCCCTGCGGGCAGCTCCTCCTCTGTGGCTAGGATGTGATCAGCTGCCTCCTGCATGGCATTGAGCAGGGCGAGCACTGCTCCTACAGGGGCGGCTGGGTGGACCTCTGGCTGCTGCTGCTGCTGGGGGTCCATGACTGCGTCGCTCGAGGTGTGCGTGCCTGCGACTCTGCAAACCGCGTGCTGTGCAGGCTGAGTGTGTCTGGGAGGGGCCCTTTAAGGGAGCGGCTAGCTGTTGCCCCGGAAGTGCTAGTCCGCCCTGTGACCCTGTCTGCAGCTGTTCCTGGCACCCTTATTTCGATGTGTGCTACTTTGGCATGTAGACGTTCCCTCGCAGCGCCTACTTCGATGTGGTGCTGCCCAACGTCGACGGCACCAGCCCTGGAGGACGTGTAGACGTTATTCATCGAAATAGCCTATTTCGATGTCGCTGCATTGAAATAAGCTATTTCGATGTAGCATACACGTGTAGACGTAGCCTGAATGGAGCATAGGTCATCTACAAGTCTCCACTTCACTCTGCCTCCGGACAAAACTTTTATCTGACTCCAGAAGTACCCCAGTTGTTGTCCTTCAATCTCAGTGGACCTTCTCCACATTGTCCGAGGTCTTCCTCTTGCGTTTTCCTTTCAGGATCCATGTGAGAGCTTGCTGGACTATGCTGGATGATGGTTTTCTGAGAGTGTGACCTAGTCATCCCCACTTTCTTCTCTTGATTTGATCATCAAGTAGTTCTTGTCCGGCTCTGTTCCAAAGCTCCTCATTTGTGACCAAGTCTTGCCATTTGATGTGAAGGATGTACCTCAGGCATCTGTTTATGGATGTCTGTAGCTTGTGATTTGAAGACCAAAGGACAACGTACTTTGGGTACGTAACTAAGAAGTAGAAAGGTGCAGCCTGGTTCCTCCAGTCAGTGAAGACAAGTTGCCAGGGGGCTGTCCCATAAGACGTCTCAGCTAACTGGTTGAAAATGCTAGGGAAAGAACTTTGAGTAAGTGATCTTGCAGAAGACGGGAAAGCCCTGTTAGTTACATACTTCTAGAAACACTATGGTTTTGTTTTACCTGTAACCATTGGCGGCAATGTTCTAACTCAGTATCACTTGACTCTCCGTTCAACAATAACCTTCCCACACCCCGCACCCACTGTGTGTAATATAAAAACAGTTAAATGCTACCTGTTAAGTAGCGATCCTCAGCTGAATTTTACAAGCTGGGGTGTACTATGCCTTTGGAAATAGCAGATTTGGGTGTTGCATGAGACCTGAAGGAGAACTTTGTGTGGTTAGAAAGCTTGAGTCTTACTAACAGAAGTTGGTCCAATATAAGATATTACCCCATGTGCCTTGTCCCTGGCTCTCTAGTTGGGTAGATCTCAGTGTAATTCATAATCTCTCCACAAGCAGATTGTGTAGTGATTGCCCCATAATGGAAGAGGAAGGTATATTAGGGTTTGTCTACACTTAAGAGAAGATCAACCCACTGGCAGTTGATCTTCTTGGGTTCAATTTAGTGCATCTAGTGGGGCTGGGCTAAATTGAACTGTCATGGCCCTGCCACTGATCCCAGCACAGACTGCAACACAGCCTCCCCCTTGCACAGACAGGAGTTATGGAGCTCTGGGGACAGCTTTCCCCTGTCGGTTTAGAGCAAGGATGTGCAAAGTCCAAGGGTATGTTCCCTCAGGGGGCATGACATTTTGGAAGGTGGTCGCAATGCGATTGGCCTTACCCCAGCAAGCCCTCACCACACTGTGCTATTTGAACCCTTGTGCTCCGCATACCTTGGGAGGAGCTAGCCTGGTGGCAGCACTGTGACTCTGGGGATGGAGAACTCTCCCACGAGTCAGTGCAGGGTGAGACTGGGGTAGGGATAGTGAAGACACTTGGCAAGGCTCTGGCTGGCGCGTCTGGGCACTGCAGTGCAGAGCAGAGTCAGTGGAGTGGGACAGGCCAGGGCCGTAATGAGGGCAAGGTGACCACAGCTGCCAGGGCACACTTCAAAGTCAGTGGTGCCATTTTTAAAAGTCGGCTGTGTGCAGCTCTGTGTGAGCTGTATATGGCTCTGTAAGAGCCATTGGCAGCTCCTTAAGCTGCTGCCTCCACCTGCATTCCTCTGCCCAGCACTTGCCTTGTGTTGGTAGGCAATTAATGGCACTCAGTGTAATTGGTTTAAGAGCCAACTGTTAAACCAGTTCAACTGAGAACCATTAGTAGTGGAGAGCTGGCAGTAAAGAACGCTTCCCCCACTGAGCTGGACTGCTCCTCTGAGATGTGACAGGGGAGAGATGTGGGTGGGAATAAGATGGTGTCTAGGCTTACAGAGGGGTCTTGGTGGGGTTGGAGGGAGGACAGGGATCTGGGATGATGGAGTGGGGTTGGGGATTGCAGGGGGGCTGTGGTCTCAGAGGGGATTTGGGGTCCCCCACCCCAGATCCAGCTGCATCTCAGCACCAGGTGAGGGGTCCCCCTTCTGCACTGCTGCTCGTGACACTGCTGCCTTCAGAGCTGAGCAGCTGACAGCGATAGGTGCTGGCCCAGAGTCCAGCTCTGAAGACAGAACCAATGCAGCAGCAATGCAGACTAATGGAGGGCATGGTGTGATATTGTATTCTCACCCTTACTTCTGCATTGTTGCCTTCAGAGCTAGGTGCCCAGCTAACAGCCATCATTCTTAGGAAGCCCAGCTCTGCAGTCAGGGCAGTGGTAAAGATGGCAATAATGTGACACACACACCCTGTGATGTGAGGGGGTGCAATTTTACCTCCTTGCCTCAAGTGCAAAAGTAGCTAGTTACAGCACTGGGACAGGCAAAGGACAGGGCAGTGAGGGGGTAGCTGGTTACTCTTTTCCAGAGCAGGGCAGGGTGACGGTAGTTACAGCACTAGTCATGGAGGGGCATTCTGCTAAGAGGGGGAGAGTTTCTGAGCCAAGGTGAGCAACAGCTGGAAACTTTAGGAAAGTGTATTCCATGGGCAGGCAAAGCCTGTGCCTGCTGTGTGTGTTCTTTTGCTCTTGTGTGGCTTCTGGCCCATGCTACACAGTGCAGGAGCAAGCCGCGGTGCTTCCGCTGATAGATGTAAGCTCAAGGAGTGAATGCACCCCACCAAGATGAAGCGTTGTGACATCTTCGGGCTAAATCATCTCTTTAGCTGGGCTGTCTACCTACCTCAAAGCCCCCACTGACAGCTGAGTAACACTTCAGAATAGCAGGCTGTTGTTGCAAACTAGCTAACCCTGACTGACTCCTGGCTGGAAGATGGCTGGGAAAAAACCAAAAGCACTCCGAAGGGTCCTGTCTCCCACTTGGAAGAGAGTAGGTTGTTAGCACGCAGTATCGCCTATTGGCTATCCAGGCATATCAGGAAAGGTTTGCTTGTACCTTGGTGCCCTTCAGTTTTCTGTATTGTTAAGGCATACTTGTACCATGCCTTTGATCCATCCATGTCTGGTCAACACACAATACCCCAGTTTAAAGGGATGCAGAATCCTGTGCAGAGACTTGTAATTTTATTTAAACCTGAATTCTGTTGGTTGGTCGATCGCTAGACTATTTACACAGGGATATTTACCAGATTAATTACCGATTTGCCTAAGGTAGGCGTTAGAGGTATGTTGTTAGCCATATTGAATTAATAGTGAAAGAGGTGCCCAGGTAAAGTGATGTTTTACTCTGATAAGAGATACAGCAAGCCCGGAGTCCCAAGGATATGAACTGCCAAGACTAGAAGTGCAGAGGCTCAGTCCTGACAAGTCTTGGCTCAAATGAAGCATTGGCTGTTAGCAATATTCCCTCTAATCTTCTCCATCCATGTGCAGAACAAAGTTTTTTGTGCACTGAGGCATGTGTGAATGTGCACCACGAGTAGAAACTTAAAGCTAGCTCTGGGTGCTCTGCTAATCAGCTGGCCAGCATTTGACTCTTTCCTCAGCAAACACACAGCTTACAGCAGGGGAGCACAAAGTCGGGGGGGGCGATGACATTTCATAACAGGGGCACAGGGCACTCAGCATTACCCCCCACCCATGGCCTCCACTGGGTTCCCCCTCGTACTTCTTCAGCCTCCACCACTGTCAGCTAGGGAGCACAGCTCATCACTTCCAGGAGACCACCGCTAGCTTACTAGCTTCTGAGGCATTAGACAGGCTCTTTGTGTGTGTGTGTGTGTGTGCGCGCGCGCACGCGCACTGCTAATTGCAGGGACAAAAAGTAGGGCCCAATGTGAAAAGTTTGCTCACCCCTGGTTGATAGCATCTCCACCACAAGAGTTACAGCTGCATTGGTGCAGCTGTGCCACTGTTAGTGGTGTAGTACAAATGTAGCCCGAGTTTTATTTTGAGGCTCATGGGCTGGTGTTAAAAGTATGGCGTGTTTTTAGTCCTAACTTTGCTACTGACTTGTTGAGCGACCTGAGGCTAGTTACTTTGCCTTTTTACCTCTGTTTCCCATATGTAAATTGGGGATAATAGTATTTACCAACCCCAGAGGGCTGTTGTATTAATTACTTAGTGCCCGATCATGGCTTTTTATGAGTTCTGGGTAAGAAGCAGCATGTTGTTGAGTAGCAGGTACAGGTTGGACCTCTCTAGTCTCGCACCATCAGGCCCTGACTGGTGCCAAACCAGAGAATTTGCCAAACCACAGAAGTCCATATTGTCTAGCAGTATTGCCAACATTTCTGCTGCTTTGTGGGCTCTGAGAAGACATTCAGGGGTAAATTACAGCTAAATGACAGCACAGAACACTGAGAGCCAGGAGTGGTGACTGTAAACAAACTTTCTGGGACCCCAGGAAACTTGGGCACACGCGTGATAAGTGGACATCTGATAATTAAAATCCCATGCTGGACAATGGATGTTGCTGGACTAGATAGGCTCAACCTGTAAGTGTCAGAACCTGCTTCGAGATGCCCCTAGTCCCTTATTACATGGAATGTCCCTTATTTTTAAATCTCTGCAGATGAGAAGTTGCTGAATGCTGCAAAAAGCAGAAAGAACGAACCCTGGCAAAGGCAGCTGAGTATTTTTAGTATTTATTAATGATATTAGGGTATTGGGAGGGAGAGTAGGGAGATAAGAAAATCTTGTTTTTTTTAATGTTCCCTGCAGAAGCCCTGTACCTGGCATATCCTACATCCCCCTTGGTGTGCTAGCACAGAGTTGGGTAAGGACACCTCTGTCTTGCCTGCACAGCTGGTGGCAGGAAGAAAAGGATGGGGAGAGATGGGGGAGACAGAGACACAGGCTACTTGGTACAAGGAGCTGTTACCTATGCAGCCAGGCAAAGCAGGCTCCTAATATGTGTGTAGAGCATTAGGTAAAGGCCAAAATAGCATAGCTGGTGGAGCTGAAGAAGCAAGGCTGTTTTGATAGACAAAGTAGTCATGATAATCAGTGTCCTTATTATAAAAATTATGGCATGCAAAACAAACTCCTCCCTCCTCCCTGAGTTCCATTTCTCTCCATCCCTGCTCAAATCCTTACATTAGATCTTTGGCTCAGTAAACTGTTATAAAAGCAAATTTTAAAATACCATAGTCATGAGCAAGATCATAAAAAGAGCCATCGTCTTACTCTTGAGTGAGGTTTAATAAAAATCAAATAAAAGCAATTATATGAGTTTTCAGGAGGATCATCTCATCCTTCCCTGAGGCATAAAAGAGAACGAACTCAAGGCACAGAACAGAGCCAGCATCTGCTGTGCAAAGACAAACACAGAAATCTCTTCCCAGGTTCACATCCTAATTTCTGAAACAGCTTGAGTGGAAAAATCCAGCTATAGGTGAAGAGGGGTAATTATAGAGGCACATGAATTTCTTTGTAGTGAAGCTGGCTTTTTCTTCTCCAGTGTGAGTTCCAGCTTTTTAAATGTTCACATTCTCCCTAATCCATATTTGAAGATGTTAACATCTTGAAATCCCTATAGCTTGCAAATGTGTGCTGATAAACACATACATTAGACCTCTTCTGCTTCAGATTGGTGTAAATCTAGACCATCAGACATTTGCCTTTCCCCTGATGCAGTCAAAGTGGGTACAGAACAGTACAAAACAGAGCTGGTTTTGGCCCGTGTATATATATACACACGGTATATATAGAGCATGTAATATGTATACTCTGAGTATGCAGTATATATACTCAGAAAAATGTTTTGTCAATCTACACATTTTTTTTCAGGGATGTGTATTTCCATGCTGTTGTGGATGGAAGAAAATCTAAATGAATCATTTAAACTCTGAGTGTAATAAAGAAAGAATGCTTCTTTTTTTCACTTAGCTATATTCTAAAAGGATTTTTTTTTCAGCGTTCACCTCTGCCGGGAAATTTTTATGTCTGCTTTTCATTCCGATTCAGAACAGAAACAGATTTCGAAATGTCAGCATTGCCCTGGGATCTTCTGCCTTCCAATAAGCCAGTACTCTGATTGTGGCAGCAGCAATGGGATCTAGTGCGAGGATCTCCAGACTGGGAGCAGTGTTCCCTGTAAGCTGAGCACTTGGGTGTCCATCCAGGAGAGATTCAGCTGCTGTCCTGCCAATTAGCAGAGCACCCACCCACCTTTTGGTGGTGCACATCAGCACGTGTTTTGGTGAACAGAAAAAAAATTATTCTGTCCAGGGCTGGAAAAAGTTGGAGGGGCTGCTGAGTGGGAGTCAGGATTCCCAAGTTCTTTTCCATAGAGGCATCCTGACTTTGCTGGGTTCCTTTGGGTAACTCATTCAAGGCTTGCTGGTGCGTGTGCAGGTATAACCCTCCGCACCACCTGGGTGTGGTTTGCTGTCCCATGAAGTGGCACCTGGACCACTTACACAGAGAAAGAATGAGTCTCCTCTATAGCCTTAGCTGAGAGCCAGCTGGCTTTTAGCTCAAACTGTAGAGGTGCTAAGCCCTAGAGATCCCAGGTCAGAGTCTGCCTGTGGGAGGTTACACGGGCATTGTCTTAGGGTAAGACAAAAGGGTATTTTCCCTACGACCAATAAGGGGCCCGATCCTGGCATTGCTGTTAATAAATGCTTTACCTGCAGAGGTTTGGTGGATTTGGGCCCAATAATCTAATCACACTTGCTGTATTGATAATGTGAATTCTGATCTCCAGGAGGCAATCAAGGCTCTGCCAAAAACTCCTACAACAACTGCTTTATCATCTTATAAAAGCACTTAACTAAAACAAAAGAGGGATGGAAGGATGGGAGGAGAAAGGACTCAAGCCCCAATTCTCCAATGCTAGGAATGCAGGTGATGTTTCACTGCAGTCACTCAAGGGGCCAGAGGCTGCCTGTGAACTGCTTATTGCAGGACTGGGGCCTCCATTTACTGAGGCAAAAATGGAAGAAAGCTTGATGGTGCACCCTTTGCTCCTTCTTGGAACTGGTCTTCCTGCTTTGCTGAGGATAAGAGCAATAACCGATTGTTATGTACATTTTATAACGCTTAGAATATCTACTGTTGGCCCAAATTGCCAGCTTTCCTGGCATAGCTTTTCCCAGGAGACACAAGGATGCTTTGCAAAACATCTTAGCAGCAACTATTTTTAGCCTGGAAGCTGCAGCACTCTTCAAATTAAAATAAATATGAATTTAAATCCTTTCCCTCTTTTCAGGTCTTACTGCTGCAGTCTCACTAGCTGAATTCAGCTCGGATGAAAGATGTCCAGGCTTCAGGGCACTCAGGCAGAGGGGGCTGATAAGCAGGCCTTTCCCTCACTATTTCAGAAAGCATGAGTCAAGGCCAATGTTCCCTCTAATTTTTTCCATCCTGGTGCAGAATAAATTAAGTTATGTGCACTGAGGCCTATACAGATGTGTACCACCAATAGAAATGCCGGCTGCCAGCTAGAGGTAACTGAGGCTACGTCTACACGTGCAGCCAACATCTAAATAGCTTATTTCGATGTTGCGACATCGAAATAGTCTATTTCGATGAATAACGTCTACACGTCCTCCAGGGCTGGCAACGTCGAGGTTCAACTTCGACGTTGCTCAGCCCAACATCGAAATAGGCACAGCGAGGGAACGTCTACACGTCAAAGTAGCACACATCGAAATAGGGATGCCAGGCACAGCTGCAGACAGGGTCACAGGGCGGACTCAACAGCAAGCCGCTCCCTTAAAGGGCCCCTCCCAGACACAGTTGCACTAAACAACACAAGATCCACAGAGCTGACAACTGGTTGCAGACCCTGTGCCTGCAGCATAGATCCCCAGGTGCCGCAGCAGCAGCCAGAAGCCCTGGGCTAAGGGCTGCTGCCCACGGTGACCATAGAGCCCCGCAGGGGCTGGAGAGAGAGCATCTCTCAACCCCCCAGCTGATGGCCGCCATGGAGGACCCAGCAATTTCGACGTTGCGGGACGCGGATCGTCTACACGGTCCCTACTTCGACGTTGAACATCGAAGTAGGGCGCTATTCCTATCTCCTCATGAGGTTAGTGACTTCGACGTCTCGCCACCTAACGTCGAAGTTAACTTCGAAATAGTGTCCGACGCGTGTAGACGTGACGGGAGCTATTTCGAAGTTGGTGCCGCTACTTCGAAGTAGCGTGCACGTGTAGACGCAGCCTGAGTGTTCTCCTTATCAGCTAGGTGGCACTGAATCTTTTCTGGGTGGCCGCCCAAGTGCTCAGCTTACAGGAAACACTGGTCAAGTCCCATAAAAATCATAAGCTGGACCAAAAAATCAGGAGTTGGGGTCAGAGGAAATGTTTTAGGGGGGAAAGGGCTCTCACAGAGCATAAATACCAGCATCAGGGTAGGCTGTGAGGAAGCAGGGCACAAATGCCAAACTGACTGTGACGGTGCTACTTAGATTTCACCAAAAAATAATCAAGTGTAAATGCCTCAGACTCTACACCAGCTTTAACACAATCACACAAACAGTCCCCTCTGGTACTCTGATCTGTCTCACTGTCCCTGGTCTGAGTACAGTAGAACCCTGAGATACACGCACTCAAGTTGTGCATATCTCGGTTTAATGTGACTCAGGGTGGTGGGGAGCTGGTGGCTGGCTTTGGCTGCTTGCCACTCAGGGGAGCCAGGAACTTGACCAGTGCTGCAGCACTAGTCCATTTCCCTGCTCCTGTGAGTGGTGCGGAGCTGCAGCCTGTCACCTAGCTCCATGCCACTCACTGGGGACAGGAGACTGATCATTGCTGCTGCACTGGTCAGTTTCCTGGCTTCCCCAAGTAATGCGAAATTTGACTTACTTAGGGTTGTGCAGGAACACAACCTCTGAATAAGTCAAGGGTCTACTGTATCTTCATGCTAGATGGTCCCTTACACTAAGGATCACACTAGTGTTCAACAGCAACGAAGGGTCCTGTGGCACCTTATAGACTAACAGAAAACAGAAAAGTTTTGAACATGAGCTTTCGTGAGCACAGACTCACTTCATCAGATGTTCAAGATACTCACAGTCTCAAAAGACTGGCTTCTTACCTTGAATCAGTTATACTTTAGATCTCATACCAGAGAAAATGCTTGTACCCTGACCTATAATAATCTATCTAAAGATTGGATAGGAAAAGGAAATTGGAGAGTTATTGACAAGGTTAAAGTAGGCAAACATATATACACAAATGAGTTAGTCAAGTTTCCAAACTACTAAAAGCTGCTATGATTAAACCACCTCTGTATGTCCTTTTTGGCTAACCCAGGCTAAGCACTAGAGATATTTTCTTATGCCTTAAAAATCTTATGCTTCCCTCCACCCTAATGCAAGTAGCATAAAGATACCCTTTCTCCCTTCTGCTCTGAGCTGCGAATTCCACTGATGGGAAGAGTACTTTGCAGGATTCCTCATACAGGAGATAATAGAAAATAAACAGTAAAGTATTTTGTCTTCTTTAACATTCCATTGTAGTCTGTCTGTCTGCTGCTGGGGCTTCCTTGTTGGCCAAGCAAAACACCTTCTGTTGGTGATCAGTACTTTACAATAGCTAATCTTTTTGTCCTGTCAGTTTCAGAAACTTAAAATGAAAACACTCAAATATTACCATGTATTATGGGCTGCAGATGTTTAATGTGAGATTATGGAATGCTTGTAAACTGCTGAATGTATTTAAGTCAAATGCTAAACACATTATTATAAGTCAATATCTATTTTAACAATTCAGATGAGCCAGACTGATTTCAGCTATGTACCAGGGACCTCGGCACCTACTCAGCCAGTGTTACAGGAAAAGTCTTTTTTTGTCTTCTGTTTTTGGAATCATTAGGGATTAAGCCATCTGGCTTTTCTCTGCACATTTGAGGGCCAGAAACTTTACCTCAGGTTTTATTTTATTTTTTTCCTTAAATCATATAATCACAGGACTCCAGGAGCTGGAACTTGTGGGACAAAAACACCAAGTATGGGAGCTGTCACTGTAAATGCATGTTGTCTCACCTGTAAAGGTAATAGAACAGCTCATTCTCCATGCACCTTCCCTCTTCAGTTAGATATCAGGTATCTAAAAGGGTGTCATAAGGCAGAGGGAGGGAACTTGTTCTTCCTTGCCTCTGAGGATAGAACAAGAGGCAATGGACTTAAATTGCAGCAGGGGAGGTTCAGGTTGGACATTAGGAAAAAGTTCCTAACTGTCAGGGTGATCAAACACTGGAACGAATTGCCAAGGGAGGTGGTAGAATCTCCGTCACTGGAGCTATTTAAGAAGAGGTTAGATAGATGGCTTTCAGGGATGGTCTAGAAAGTGCTTGGTCCTGCCATGAGGGCAGGGGGCTGGACTCGATAGCCTCTCGAGGTCCCTTCCAGTCCTACTCTTCTATGATTCTATGATTCTATGATATGTAATATTACCTTATTACACATCTGGCAACATGGCTACCAGGTGGCTTGTGTCTACTTATGATGGTGTGTCCACTCCACACAGGACTGTGTGAGGTTAACAAGGGCAAGTACTGTATACCTAATCATTCCATGGGCTGAACCTGGATGAAGAAGCAGGGAGCAGACAATTGATTGCAAGCAAGTTCAGCTGTGCAGGAATAGGTGGAGTTTATGACGCTGCAAAGCTGGCAACAGGAGAGCAAAAGGCTGCACTCGCCCCTTGGGAAGAGTGGTTGCAGGCCATAAATATATGTAGCTTGTAGCCGTTCTCTGGAAGAAGGGAGTAATGACACTGACAGAACCCAGAAACTAGGCAAACATTCAGGGAAATGCAGCAAGATATTGGGTGGACCAAACTTTGCAGACTACAGGATCCCTGAGCTGGAATTGGGAGGAGAGGATGTGCCAGTGTTCCCGTGAGGGGCACCTGAGGGAGGGAAGGGGAATGCTGCCTAGACTGAAGAAGGAAAGACTTGGAGAAACCCTGGAAAGAGGATGCTGAGTGACTTGGTGGGAGGACAGCATCATGGAGTGGGTGCTGTTTGCGCTGATGTCTGAGCGATGTTATGTAACTGTGGAAGGGGACGTTGACCCAATGAGATAAGCCCCAGAGTGGCAGGAGGAGGCGCCAGACTAGCGATGAGTGGTATATCCCCTCATGCTAATGGTGTGGCTTTTTATGATGGCATACAGCCCTGCATTTGTTATCCCTGTGACCCTTGACTTTGTCCAAGCCATGCTCAGTGTTGAACCTGGCTGGGAGCATAACTTCACTCCACGTTTGCACTCTCCCTACCTCATAGTTGTGTGGCTACCCTGGAGCCATTTCAGCCTCCAACACACCATCCTGCTAGCTTGAAACAGTTTGATCTGTGGCTTTCTTGTCAGAAGACGGGTTGTCTGCAGTATCCTACCACCTCTGCATCTATCATCAGTGTTCAGTGGGATAAGATGCAGGCAGATTAGATGAAAACAAGATCTTTATTAAATAACACAAATACACACGGACATATATGCATCTCCTAAAACTGAAAGGGACCTTGAGAGGTCATTGAGTCCAGTCCCCTGTACTCATGGCAGACCCGATCACCATCCCTGACAGCTTTTTTCTTTCTTTCTTTCTTAATTTTTTTTCAAATCTAACCTGCCCTTGGCAGGCCCCCTTAAGGGCTGAGCTCACAATCCTGAGTTTACAAGGCTAATGAGCTAGCTGCTGCACTATCTCCACCCCCTCAATTCCTTGCAGCTCAACAATAATGGCTTAGATGTTAGCAGAGTTGTTATCATAGGGGATGAAGCCCAGACCCTTACGATGAAGAACCAAGACAATAGGGAAGGACTATACCATGTGCTGTAGATAGTGAAATGACAAGGTGAGGACTTAGGATCTCCAGGAGCTGGACTCTTGGAACCTCTGAAGTAGGTAAATGGGCGTCCCTCTATCTGACGTCTTCTGTCTTCTTATGTTCTGGACACAACATTCTGTGTGTGGAATGTGGGCACTCCCTGTCTGGTATTGGGTGTAGAGGTGAGTTAAGGGTCCCTTCTAGATATTATCCCCTCAGACCCTAGCTCTCAGCAAGGCTGGCTCACTATGAGAGGTTGTTGTGCCCCACTGGGTTGAGCTGCTTGCGCAGCCTCTAGAGACTGAGAGCATTGTGAAAGTGACAGACACTCCCCCTAGATAATCTCCAGTTGCTGGGCAGATTTACTGTCCTGTGGCACTCCACCATGTTCCCACCTTTCCCTCCATTTTGGTACCATCCTGGAAAATAGATACCAAAAGCCTGACGGAGAAGGTGCACCAAGATGGAGGCCAGATTCTCCTTTTGCTAGTTCAAGATGGTGATTCAACCAAAGTGGCAACCAAATAAATCAAATATGTTCTAAATTGTTTCCCTCCAACAATACAGCAGCTTCAGGGATGCTCTGAGTTGTGCTCAACTGCAGTTTGTCTGTATGGCAGCAGTTCAAGCTTTCTAAAGTCCAGCAGAGCTCCTCTATTCTGAGGAATTGAAGGGAAAGACCTAGAACTGGCTAACCCAAAGAAATCATCAACTGGCTATTGAAGCCAACAGTGCAGTTCGTTTATGTTGCTGGTGTGACCTGGAGGATGTGACCCTAGTACACTGATAGCACAGTAGAATCCCCCTTCTGCTCACTATGAACATATGCTATACCCTTGTGAAGCTAGTGTGACAGAAGTTAGCAAATCTTATTTAAAATATTTTGCTTTTCCATACACAAAGGACAAAAGACAAATCTCTGCACAGCGAAGTTATTTCAGAATAACGACTGCTATTCTGAAATACCTTTGCGAGTGTCTACACAATGCAACCGCTATTTTGAAATAATTTTGAAATGGCAGCTGGCTTATTTTGAATTTGGTACACCTCATTCTACAAGGAATAGTGCGGGAGGAGGGGCTATTTCAAAAGAAACTATTCGAGAATAGCTTATTCTGAAATAACATGGCTGTGTGGACATAGTATTTTGGATTAGAGCAGGGGATCTAATCTGAAATAGGCTCTGTTGTATGGAGACATGCTATTTCAGCATCAATTTCGCTTATTCTGGAGCTTCCCTGTAGTGTAGACACGTTCTTCTGGCATAGCTTATTTTGGAATAATAGCTCTGGACTAAGCTATTCCAGAGTAACTCTGTACAGTTGACATACTGTTAGAGAGCAAGGAGTGCACATTTCCTTGACTGCAATGTGAGCTTGGTAGGTATTTGTGTTTGATTCCCTGCAGAATCCCAACTACAGGAAGAAGCACTATGCAGGAAACAAAAGCATTGGTCATATACAATAGATAAACATTCTGCATATAGGTACAGATGGGCTTTGGGGAATTTTTCAGATTTGTAAGGGGGCATGTCTATGAAGTAGCTGGAGCTCTGAAAGACACCTTTCC
Source organism: Carettochelys insculpta (assembly GCF_033958435.1). Lineage (NCBI taxonomy): Eukaryota > Metazoa > Chordata > Testudines > Carettochelyidae > Carettochelys > Carettochelys insculpta. Next base: position 15,534,265 of record NC_134143.1, read on the forward strand.
ATGGAGTGGGGAATAATGTTGCCTTCGACAGGCATTCAGTGCCAGCTGCCAGAAGAGAAAATTTCAGAATGGAAATGTGGCAAAGTAAGGTTGGCACAAAAAGAACATCATCGAGAAGCCAGGAAACTATCAATTACAGAGCCCCGTACAAAACTGAATTGTTAACAATCACAGGAAATGAAAAGGGGGCTATGTCAGATTATACATGGCAAAATAGCTCTTTAAAAGAAGCACATAGGATGAACCCAAAAGCGGAAGGCGAAGGAATGGCTTTTCCTGCTCCTGAGGCTTTTTGAAATGCGCGGGAAAGTTGAACAAGTCCTGTTCAGTTTCGAACAATGGTATCTCTTCTCTTCTTGCACAAAAGCAGAGATCAGTGAGCAAAAATACACTGGTCCGGTATTCGTCCCTTTGGACAGCTATATTGTGATGTCAGCTCGGCAGTGATTTCCAAGCATTTTGTCAAAAGAGGAGGGCTAAACTTGTCAGGCTGGCAACTTGCAGGAAGAACAGTAGAAGTTTTAAGGCAGATCAGAAAAGAAGACACACAGTTTCCCTTCCATGTAAATTGCTGTGACTTCAACGCAGTGGGATTGACGCTACTGAGGAAGTGTTGTCTAGTACTTAGAACAATGAACATCCTGATTCCTGGGTTTTATTCCTTGCTCTGCCATTGTCTTGTTGTATCAGTTTGAGCAAATCACCACATGCAACTAAGTATGGATACTCAATTTGAGACATTTAACGCCTGAGAAACAGAAGTGAGGAGCAGCTACATTTCAAATATTCTGTCATTGTAGTACTCTTTTTCAAAGTTTGCAAAGCAACTAATTATTTTCACAAAGGCCATGCGTGATAAATAGAAGTATTAAGATTCCCATTGTTCAAATGGGCTAGCGGAGTGTTATAAATTAGGGATTAAATGTTTAAGTATCCCATTGGTTCGTTTTGATGTACCCATTTGGAAATAACAAGGACCCTGCGTGGGATGTGGCTGAAAAATACCGCTGAAAATAAACTAGGTGACGAGAAAGTGAAATATCCTAAATTAGTCCAGGACTGACAAGAGTTCTAGGAAACAAACATATTTGCAAAGCAAGAAGCCGTGTGGCCTTGTGCATAAAGCAGTGGACTCTGTATTGAGAGAGCTGAAGTCTATTGTTAGCTCTGCTACTGACCTGCTGTGTGACCTTGGCTGAGTCACTTCACCTCTGTGCCTCAGTTTCTCAGTCTGTAAAATGGGGATGATAGTGCTCTCTGTCAGGTACCTTTAGAGCTACAGATAGAAAGTAGTCTATAAGCATTGGATATTATTACTAATCTATGAGCATGATTGGGACAGAGATGGCTTAAGGATAAATGAGGTCTTGTTCACCAGATTTTTGGGAATGTCACCAGACCTTTGGAATGTGCTCTTTGCAGTGCTCCCAGGGTCCCAGATGGATTTAGCTTCCAGTTTGTAGCACCTTCATCTTGTTCCCAAGGGCAGTCCTAGCATTTTATACTGGCTTTCCAGCAGAGTCCAGCACTGTAAGCCTCCTTTGGCAGCAGTCCATCTGATAGGCACAGCCATGCCTCTAGAAGGGCATGTCCATCACCAAAGCTGATGGAGGTTAACACCCATGAGATCTTGTAGCCCGGGTTAGAGGAAAAACGAAAACTACTTTCTCCTTCCCTAGTGCTGATACTAATTAGCTGAGCCTTGTCATGCCTCTGTGATGAGGCTATTCTTATCCTCACCTTCAAAATGGTCCAAGGTCACACTGGAAATCTGTTAAAGAGCTACACGCGGAGATCAGCTTTTCTGGTCTCCTGAGCCCCAAGTCTTGTGCCTCAACTACAAACCATACATCCCCTAAATCCTAGCAGTGCACCAATTTCTTGTACAACTCTGTAGCAGAGCAGGTGGACTCAGTAGTGTATCAAGTATTAGAAAATAACAGGGCTGGTCAGAATTGTCAAAATAATTTTTAACCAAAAATTGTGTATTTTGTATGACAATCTGCAATTGAAATTAAAGGGAATATAAGGAAATGATTTAATTTAGCAATTATAGTTTGGGTTATATTCTGCTACACTTAAGCAATGTCATATTACTGTAGTCATGTTTATTATGGTTGTGCCTAGAGCTGTGTGTGATAAGCATTGTACCAATACAGTGTAGAAGGTCATCACTATCCCAGTGAGCTCATTTTGCTTAAAGGTGACCCCAGTAACTGCTAGAAATCCCTTTATTGTGGTTGGTTTGTGTTTTCAGCACTGCCAGTTTTGCACATGGCAGTTTTGTTTTCATTTAAATTCTTCATTTCAAAACTAATTCAATTTTTTTTTAAACTTGTGACTTTTTTTTAACAGAAAAAATCAGGCAACTGCAAAATGCAGTGGCATGAAAAATGTTTTTGAATTTCCCAAAGTTCTAGTGAATTGTTTTGTTCTGCTGCAAATCTTCTACAGGTTGAACCTTTCTCATTTGGCACCCTCGGGACCTGACCAGTGCCAGACTTAACAGCATTTTTCTTTTAGATTTGTTTTGATGGTCTGTGATTCTTGAAACTTAGTGCCAGGTTATGTTATCACATGAATAGTGATGGCACTTTTCACCAATGTTGAACGATCAATACCCCAGGATGAAATCCTGCTCTCTGCTTACATACATGGAAGTAAACTAGGTAACAGAGGGCTAAGTGTAGACCTAGAACAGGCTAATTTTCATAACTCAAAGCTGAAAATGACACTTAAGCACTTTTGTTCTGTGATTTGATGTTTAGTAAAACATTCACATAACAAATAGGAACAAGTGTAATCAGTTGCAAGAGTACAAGGAAAATTAGGGAAATAAGAATTTGTTAACTCCAGATAAGAATTTGTTAACTCCAGATTGTTTGTTTGTTTTAGAATTGAAATTTGAGGGACTGTGAATGTGTGTTGGGACAGAGAATATTTGATATGGAATCTTGATTGTGGCGACAACCCCAAAATAATTGTTTCAATAACGTACATTATTATGTTTGTTACTCCTTTCACTTTTATTCTGGGGAAAAACATACCTTGCTATTTGTAATAAACGTAAGTGAGAGGAACTTTGATTTATATACAGGTTGAACGTCTCTTATCCGGAACTCTCTGATCTGTCAAAATCTGTAATCTGGCATGATTTGAGTTAGGTGGGTGATGCCTTACCATACATGTGGCCAAGTTCCCTGTGGTCCCATAAAGTTTGTTTACAGACATCAGTCCTGGCTCTGAGTTTTCTGTGCTGTTCCTTAGCTGTAATTTACCCCTAAATGTTTTCTAACAGCCCAGTAAGCAGTGGAAGTGTTGGTAGTGTGTTAGGCAGGATTGACCGCCCATGGGCCAGCAAATTCTCTTGTCCTGAGAGTGCTGCATAAGAGAGGTTCAACCTATATAACATCCAAAAGCCAGCAGAGCCTGTGGGGTTGTGGCATAAGGCCTGTTTGACACCCCTTGAAGTCAATAGGTCTTTCCATTGACTTGTGATGGACTTGGATACGGTCCTTAGGGAACCTGGGTGGCTATTGGGAATATGGAGACTGAGTGTAATAGTAATAAAAAGGAATAAGAATTCTTTCTGCTGTCCTAATAGCGAAGAGATGGGACATTCAGCAGGAGAAAAGGGCCCAATATTAAGAGCTCTGTCTTTGCCCCTACACATTACATTTCATATATAACGTTTTAAGAAAATGGGCGGGGGGGGGACCAACTCTGAAAAAGGCATTATATAAGGAGCAGTTAGTTTCCAGATGCCCACAGGAACATGTGGGACTTTGTTTTAATAAAACAGCCTTGATAGCTTCAATTTTGAGGGGGGTCCGAATCCTTGAGTTTTTCTCATCTTTCCCATGAGTTACATGACTTCTGACATTTTTGCCATGACAAATCCATGTGTGTCTCAAAAATTCACCATGAAAACCCTGGAGCTTCAATTATGATGCATTTGCATAATTAGTGCAAATACATGCAATTACCATGTGTACCTATACAATTACCAGCTACAATGATGTACTAACAGTCCTTATTAAACTTTAGCAGGGAAAATTCTGTGCTCAGGCACAGTGTTTAAAATTCCATGTCTTTTCCTCATTCAAAATAGTTCAAATTTCAAGATACCAAAGTAATCAGTCCCCAGCATGAGCTGTCTGTCAAATATACCGTTTTATTAAGATCTTTGGTACATTCAGAAAACAGAACAAACAGGTCCCTGTTATGCTTCCAGCACAAGAAGCCTTCTTCAGTAAATGAGATAGATTTAGGCTGGAATTCTAACTTCTTGTAAAGTCCAGGGCAAAATTTCTATTGAATTCAATAGGACCAGAATCGTTCCTCATGTACAGTCTAATTCCTCAAATAAATGTTTAAATTGTTCTGCTCTTTAATGAGTATCTTAAAATGCCAGAGGTAAGTTTCTAGATTGGCAGCTTAACTTCGACATAAGTGCTAGAAATTTTTCATCTCCGAGACTATACTCCTTTATAAATGTACCCTACATGCATACATGTATAACAGTGTTTCTTAAACTTTTTGAGACCACGGAATGCCAAACAACTTTTTTTTATGCAGAGCACCTATGAAAAATTTCTTCAAAAATATTGTTAGACAAAAAAAAACAACCCAAACAAACAACACAAACACATACAGCAAAAACAAAACAAAGTAATTTAATCAGGTATCACAGCAATGAAGAAGCAACATTGTACCTGGGTTTAATAACAGAAGATATATACCATCAGTGTAGGGTATCAAAAAAGTGTCAGATGTTTGCAGTGCACCTGTGAGTTGTCTGCGGAACATACTTTAAGAAACACTGATGTACAGCAATGTTCATTACTCCCAAAGTAGGACAGAAGTTAGGTTTATAATGGGAATGTATTTTCAACCCCCATCTTGTGTAACCTACCCATAAACAAACCAGTGTCACTAAAACCATGTAGGCTTCATCTCATTCTGGAGCCTAGTTAATTACCAGAGCTCTGGGGTGAGGGTGAGGGTCTGAAAAGGATCTCTCTGCTACCCTTCATCTCTCACTCTCATCCTACTTGACTTACACAGCTTACCTGATCTTCAAAAAAGAAAGGAACCTATTTTTATGCTAGCTGGGTTCCATGAAACAATTTCAATCTTAACATCTTTAGGTGGAACACCACACTCATCAAGAGTTTTGTCACACTTGAAAGTCTGCATTTTTTGCTTGGCCTTTGAACAGAAAACCATTAGTATCTGTTGAAGCACTGAAGATGAAGGACAACTAATTGTCACAGCTTCAAATTCAATGAAAGTCAGACTTTCTTGCTTCAGCTGCATTATGTCAGCTATTCCATAAAACCTAATGCCTCAGAACACAACTTAGCTACGTCTACACGTGAATGCTACATCGAAATAAGCTATTTCGATGAATAACGTCTACACGTCCCCCAGGGCTGGTGCCATCGACGTTCAATGTCGACATTGGGCAGCACTACATCGAAGTAGGTGCTGCAGGGGAGCGTCTACACACCAAAGCAGCCCACATCGAAATAAGGGTGCCAGGAACAGCTGCAGACAGGGTCACAGGGCGGACTCATCAGCAAGCCATTCCCTTAAAGGGCCCCCCCAGACACACTTGCACTAAACAGCACAAGATCCACAGAGCTGACAGCTGGTTGCAGACCCTGTGCATGCAGCATGGATCCCCAGCTGCAGCAGCAGCAGCCAGAAGCCCTGGGCTAAGGGCTGCTGCACACAGTGACCATAGAGCCCTGCAGGGGCTGGAGAGAGCGTCTCTCAACCCCCTCAGCTGATGGCCACCATGGCGGACCCCGCTATTTCGATGTTGCGGGACCCAGATTAGCTACACGTGCCCTACTTTGACGTTCAACGTCGAAGTAGGGCGCTATTCCCATCTCCTCGTGAGGATAGTGACTTTGACGTCTCGCCGCCTTATGTCGATTTCAGCTTCGAAATAGCGCTCGCCACGTGTAGATGTGGCGGGCACTTTGTCGAAGTTGGCGCGGCTACTTCGAAGTAGCCAGCACGTGTAGACACGGCTCTTATGTTGGTTGGTTCAGACTACATGAAGTGCTTTTTTCCTATAAATTTGACTAGCCATGTTCCTAGTGGCACAAAACACTGGCAATGAAAAATTTAAAGGATGCTGGCTAGAGATTCCTAGAGGAAAGCCAGTCATAAACAGGGTTCCCTGACTGACAACATTGTATATTGTGTATTACCATTAGCCTGTCAATGTGGTGTATCAAGGGTTCTGTTTTTAAGTGAGACTCTTTCACTATTACGTTTTACCACCGTTGAGTCACCTTTGTATAGTCCGATATCCCATTAGGGCAGGGCAGGTTAGATATGACCAGAATATGATCAAAACACCCCCAAAGCCTGGGAAACTTCTGAGTTCGGGGCATTCCCCTGTCTATTGGGTCCTGGCATAATTCTGCTCTAGCAACAGCCTCCTCATACCAACATGTGGCTTCTTTCTTGTAATTTGCCTTTTTTGTCCACTTCAGGTTGTGTACCAGGATCCATAGCAGAAGTGAAGAAATTCTCAGACTTACAGCCACTTGCAAAGCAAGAATGTCATTGATTGGTTTTCTCTGAAAAGCCATTCCCTTTCTCTGTTTAAAATCAGGTTGGGTCAGAGAAGCTCTGCTTCCCTTCCCAGCTAGTCACAGAAAGAGACAGTGCATTCCTTCCACAAAAACATTCTGAGGAGTAGCTGTGTTAGTCTGTATCTTCACAAAACAAACAGTCCTGTAGACCTTCAGAACTAACAATATTGTTTATTAGGCAATGAGCTTTTTTTGGGAAAGACCCACTTCTTCAGGTACTGGGGCAGAACTGAGAGCAAACTGAGGAATCAGCTAAATTACTTTTTAATTTTTATATTTAGCTGATTCTTCAGTTTTCTCTATTTTTTTTCTTTTAGGAGTAAATTACGGCTAAATAACAGCATAGAACACTAAGAGCTAGGACTGGTGGCTATAAACAAACTTTATGGGACCATGGGAAACTTGGCCACACCCATGATAAGTGGTCATCTGGCTAACTAAAATTATTCTGGATTATGGATGGTGGTAGGTGAGAGAATTCCAGATTAGAGAGGTTCAACCGGTACTCATGTCTTAAAACTAAGCACACAGGAAAGAGTTTCCAAGACCAGCTATTTAGGCTCCAATCCAACAAAATGCTCTGTACAGGCACCTGTGAACCCATTGAGGTTCTGTGTGGGTACCCAGATCCATCTGTGTGGAGCAGTTAGATTTAATGTTAAGGTCAGAAAGATCAAGTGCAGAGGTAGATGCAGAAGTTTACTTTTTGTTTGCAAGTGGGGCTGGACTGGGCCTAGTGTCTGCTGATTGGTTTGGTCCATAAATTTCGCCTTCCCTGTGTCCTGGGAGTCCACTTGAAGACATCTGTTTTTGTTGCTGAAGATTGACTCTCAGGTAGCGTCAAGTACAACAAACAAAAGGAGGACACAAGCTTGGAGACTAGGCAAATGTTTTAAAAGCCTCAACAGGGAAAGCAGGGAGAGAACTTCAAATGGCTTGTAATCATTTCCATTTTTTTTCCTCTACAAACTTGTTTGTTTTGGGGTTTTTTGCTTCCAGGACGCCAATTGCATAACTGAAAATTCACATAATGTTTGTTGTGCTGCAATTCAATCTCTCACTGAAAAAATCCAAATAAGCTCCATTTTCTGTGTTAAGACAAAGATGTAAAAATATTTGTCACTACAGGAACTAAATACCTCACTGACCTAGTGAAACACACAGAGCCTGACTCTGATCTCTCTTAGTGCATGTGTATGCTGAAGGTATAATTTCCAGCTTGAGTAAATACACCCATGTAATCTCTGATTGAGCTAGTGAGTTAAAAATAATAGGACTGCTGCAGCAGCAGGAGCCACAGAACCAGACAGTCGCCTGTGTATTTGCTGAAGGTTTCAGATGGGACCATACTCGGAGTAGCTAATCTATCCATCTCTGCGATTGCACTTCTGTTTTTAGCACATAAGCTCTATCAGAGCTATCCAAAACTGTCTATCCAAACTGACAATGCTGCAGTGTAGATGTACCCTTATACTAGTTTCACACTGGTGGAATGTCACTGACTTCAGTGGCTTTTGTCCTGATTTTACACTGGGGAGAGGATCCAATTCCACATCCTTTCTCTAAGGCAATGCCAGCTGAACCTTAGTGGAGCTATTTCTATGACTGATTATCTGCAGGATAGGCTCTGTAGGAGGTCAGTAAAGAATATAGGAACACAGAGCTGTTGATACATGAGACTTTTGTGCTCTGAGTTGAAGGCTAAGAACAACACACTGCTCTTCAGGTCAAGTATCTTCGTTTGTGTCTGTACAGCACCTAGCATAATGATGCCCCACTTCTGGTGGAATCTCCAGTTCTGTCTTTTATTTCTTTTTTTTAATATAACTTAGACTTTCATCTGAAAGACCTGCTCTAATTCAACCAGGAAAAATTTGGAGGAAGCTCTATGGCTTGTTATGTAAGAAGTCTGATTGGATAATCACAAATTACAAGCAGTCCTGTCCCACTTTAAAGACTAACATTAGGAAATTCCCAAATCTCAGGAAGTGGGTCTTATCCATGAAAGCTCATTACCTAATAAATACGTTTGTTAGTCTTTAAGATCCTAAAGGAGTGCCTTTTATTTGTGAAGCTACAGCATAGCAAGGCTACTCGTCAGAGGGTGTGTCTATACTACATCAAAGATCAACCCAGATAAGGTTAATCTTGTGGGGTTCAATTTTGTGCAGCTGGTAGAGATGCGTGAAATCAAACTATCTGGAGTTGGCAGTTTGACACCTGTTCTCCTCAATATCGTGAGAAGTAATGGCGGCTGATGGGAGAGAAACTTTCCTGTTGATCTCCCTCTGTGAAGACGGCCAGGTAAGTTGATTCTAGAAAAATTAATTCTAGCTAGGCATCTGCTGCAGCTAGAATTGCATATCTACAATCGACTTACCTGCGTAGGGTAGCCCTGCCCTCAGTCTAGATAACCACAGTGGTCTATTCTGGCTTTAGAATCTATGGTCCTGAACACTAAAAGAAGAGCAAAAAAAAAAAAAAGCATTCCTGATTTGAAACCTTGCAGGATGATGAGATTATCATCGGTAATAGTTATTAACCATAGGTTATATGATATTTTCACAACACTGCTCCCTATTTGATTCCTAAGTTCCTGCGTGTAATCAGGATCAATTTCATTACAACATGAATGATGGCAGTAGAATCAACTAATAATTTAAACTACATCTGAGGAAGGTGAAGTGATGAACTAGGTTAGTACACAGTCCCCTACGGACTGGAATTCAAATATGCCTTGGGTTACAGAAGAGAGGGGCATTTAGCGGATTCAGTCCAGTCCCTGTGGACAGGGCCACCATGCGATGCAACATGATTCAGAAACTCTCCCTTCTCAGGAGAGATTTTAGTGCTTTGGCATTGTAACGTTCAGCCAGAATTGAGGTGCAACTGAAGTACGCACAATTTCTCTGTGATGGTTGGTTACAGCCACTGCTCAGAGTCTTGAATTGTCAAGCACACTCCATTGTTAAATGCACCCCATGAAGTAAAAACCACCCAATCAAAACACTGAGCCTGAGCCTTGGCCTTGCAAAAGCTGTTTTGTCTTGCTCTAGCCGGGTGGTGTTGGAAAGGAGCTGGAAATCTCCAGTGACAAGAGGCCGCCATAGCAATACTTACATTGCTCCTCCTGAGAGGGCATGAGAGCAACATATCCCTATGTGCTGGCAAACCTTGGCTACCAGAATTGTCACTTGGGCTTAGGGACAGCTGGTTGTAAATTGGAGCAGTTTTGAGGCTGCTCTTCTGTATGGTGAGGACTGACCGGTCCCCCAGAAACAGGAGGATGGGAGGGAGAGAGTAGAAGGTGTCTTTAAAGCCATCTTTGCAGCTCCCTGAATTATGCAAAGCACAGATCAGATCAGATCAGGCTCTTAGCTTTCTCTTGTAACATGCATGTATACAACACCTTTCATCCCAAAGAACTTCACAAACTTAGAATGTTCTCCAAACTCCCCCTTTAAATGGCTGACTGCAACCCCTTCCAGGATGCAACATGGCTGGTGTTAACAGCAACAGTCTATGAAGGAAGCAAAGGATAATATCTTGCCCCAGTGCTTTCTCTGACAGGTATTAGGCAGAATGTAATGTCTGGCATTTGGCCAGGCTCTGTGGTCTGCACCCTTACACTTACAAATGAATCAGATCTCTGGTGCGTACAGGTGGCCAGGATTGCTGTTTTATGTCTCTGCACATGGCACCTCTGACAGCCCTGTGCCTGCGAACACTGTGTTGGGACAACCGATTTCTAGTTAGTACAGATGGGGAGGCGGGGTGTGGGGTGGGGGAGCATAAAGTGACCCCTGCTAAATCAATAGCACCACTTCCTGCAGCACCTGGATTTTTCCCAGCTCCATACAAATCCAGGCAGCCCATGTGTGCTTAGCTGGTGAAAATGGCAGGATCACAGCACAAGGGGGTACAGTTGGTTTAAAAAACCCATATAACTGGATTGTCTGGGGGTCCTATTGTGGCCAAGTCACAAAGAATCTTGACGAATTAAACCACTGAAGGTATTAATGTCAACAGGATAGAAAAGTACGAAGGAAAGTAAGGTTTAAGTATAGAGGTTAGCATATGGCCTTGTAAACATTTTGTCCATCTTGGAGAGACATTTAATTTCTTGACCAGCACAGTTCTAACCCATTAATTTTTACACTGTGAAACACTGAACTCAGTTCTGGCGTTTGCGTCCTTTTAAGACAAAAGTTTTGACTCCCTTAGCAAGCTGATCATTTAGTAAGAAAAGGAAATTAATTGCTAATTAATTCACTATTAAGGTGTGATGCTAATAACATATCTGTGATTATAATGAAATGACTGCATGGGTACAATGTCATCCTCAGTTACGTAGGCTGAGTTTATGCAGCCCACGTTTCAAAAATGGGCATCCAAAGGCAGTCTTGGGAGCAGCATGATTTATGGGCTGTATTGACTAAACAGCATCCATCTTTTTAATCTCTGGACTGCTGGGTAAAATTATTGGGGTTTAGATGGATCTCACTGTAGAATGTAGAATAAATATGGAGAGGCAAAGGGGGCATCACTTTTAGAGGAAGGTAAACACGATGGGGGTGATGGTCTTGTCTTCAGGCTAGCCCAAAATCGTATGGGGCTTTCTGAAAACACGTGACATTGGTATTCTCAGCCTTCCAGGGATCCAGCTCACTCTTAATCCTGTTTGTCTTGCACAGACCCCTCTTAGTTAGAGGGGAGTGAAACACTTGTTTTTCCCAATTTGAAAACATGTTGTTTAAAATGTTGCAATTTTATGGACAATGGTTATCACTTGCAAAGAAATTACAGTACCTTTTTAAAAGGCTGCACAAAAGGATTATGTCTAATCCTGACATAAAATAACCACTCTAATCAAATCACCTGCATTAAAACCCAACTTTAATGTACACTTTGTCCCTACAGCTATTCAATGAAAATCCACTGAAGCTATTGGTACTCTTCTTATGAAAGTTTATGTGGCTCTTCAAAAACATATAGCAAATACATATAACACTGACATATTTTTGTTTAGAGAATAATAAATAAAATTTCTCCTTTTTTTTTCCTTTTCAGGACCCTTTCATCATCTTCTGGAGTTAAACACCTCATTGCAGGTAATGGAAAATTATTATCCCTATTTTCCAAATAAAAAAAATCTGAAGAGTAGATTGGAGGACTATATAGAAGGAATACGTTTTTTTAAAAGTGGACAGTGCTGCATTTTTGAGAGCCCAGATGGAGCTAGAGAGGACCAGACTTTTAAAGGCAGTAAGCCTGTGGGGGGATTTTCACAATGCCTTATATCTAAATGGGATGGAGGCTGTTTGGAAAATCTCAATTGTTATTTGTACTATTGCTGCATTAATACAGATAATATAGCAGCTATAGTAATGGACCAGCAGGGCCAACCCTAGCAGTTTTTGGTGCTCTCTGCAGCCCAAGTATCTGCACCCCTCATAGAGGGGACCATGCGAAAGGGCTGGGGGCAGGGGCAGGCCCAGAGCTATGAGGGCAGGGAGGCAGCAAGGGTTGGGTCAGCCCCTGAACTCAGTGGCAGATGCTGGAAGTGGAGACATTCCGACTGAACTTGCTTGACACTCCCAGCTTCCTGCTGCATCTCTCAAGGGAGGAGGCGTGCAGCAAAGAGTGGAACTGTCTCCTGCACTCACCAGGAGTGGGGAGTCGAGTACTAGGGTTGGGAACTGAGGGAGCAGTGGGCTGGCTTGCTTCATTTCCCCCCACCTGCAAGTGTGGAGGCAGGCCCAACCCCTGCTGCTGGGCCAGCCTCCCTGCTAGTCCCCTGAGCTGCAGCGTTCAGGCAAATGAGGTATGGGGGAAAAGGCAGAGCGCAGGGTTCCCTCTAAGCTATGCGCTTGTGTGGCTGCTCAGGAGAAATTAAAATGCTGCCCAGCTGATGAGCCAAGCTAGGTTTTGTGTTGCTACTGGTGGTGCACATTTGCACGTGTCACAGTGTACACAAAACTTATTCCATGCATGGAACATTGGGGGAATGCTCTGCTGAGGGAAGTGGAGGAGCACTAGGGATGGGGATAGTGAAGGGGCAAAGCTGGGACAGGACAGTGAGAGCAGAAGCATGCAAATGATTAGCGGGTAGGCAGCAGAGGGGACATAACTGGCTTGCACCTGCTCCCACTCATCAGCTCACTGCAGCTCACAGCCAGTGCCAGATGGAAATGGGACAGGGTCTGGGCTTCTGCTAGCTGAGAGCGGACACACAGGAAGGGTTGCACTGGTGGACGAGGAAGGGAGCCACCAGCCCCCACCTACTCTCTCTTACCTCCAGCTTTGTACATCCACAGTCACCTTGGTCAGCCCCAGCTGTCCCACGGGTGAGTGGGCAAGCACCTAGCCAACAGGCATCCAGCCAGCAGCTGGACCCATCCCTACTGATGCAGGGAGAAAGAGAGAAAAAAGGGCACCATTTGTCCTTTTTAAAGAAAAATCGGGGCCACCTGCCAGAGGGCTGATACAGGCTTGTCCCTTTAAAAACGGGACATGGGAGGGTCACCCTGCCACGGTGCGGTGAGCACCAAGGCAATTAGCGGCACAATCGCCCTGGTCTCCTCCAGGCAAATAACCCAGGAGCTAATAACCAGACCAGATGGTGGGCGGGGCCTACAGGCTGTGGGGAAGGGCAGAAGTGAGGCCCGATCCTGCGCCCCCCGTTCTCAGCTGAGGCTTGCTCTGGAAGTAGGCGCTGGGTCCGCTTTCGGCCCGAGCAAGGCTCCGAGCGGGACAGCAGTTGCCTGCGGCGCGGCCCCTTTAAGGAGAGCCCCGTGCGGCGGGTGCGGAGCAGCAGCCGGCGCGCGGGGCGTGTGTCAGCGCGGCTGGCACGGGCATTGTTCCCTGACGTCACTCCGCCAACCCCGCCGCCGCGGCTCTCAAACTTGTCTTTGTTATTCAGCGCTCTCCGCCTGACGCGGCGGCGCCCTGCAAAACGCGGCGCCCGGAACTCGCCTGGACCGGCGCCTGCACCTCTCCAGCCCCCACGTGCTGCGAGTTCCCAGAGCCCCAGCGGGGCTCTGCAGACCGGGACTGTAGCTCGGTCTTCCAGCCGCCGCGTGCACCGGGTGCTTTGCAGGAGACCAGCCCTGGCCGAGGCAACCCAGCCGGCTGGTGTATTGCAAAGGCGCTCGGCTGGGCCAGGCCAGCGCGCGGCGTTGGGTTAGCGCGGAGCAGCCGCGGAAGCGCTAGGACCCTCCGCGCGGGACGTGGGGGGAGCACCCGCAGTTTAGACGAGGTTCCTGGGGGAGGGATCGGGAAGGAAAAAGCCCTTGCGTGCTGCACGCTCCCGTCCCTGGGGAGCGCTGAGAACGGGAGCTGGGCAGAGTCAGCGCCCGGCGCGGGGGAGGGAGCCGCGCCAGGCAGCAGTTCAGGGCCTGGCCCTTCCCCGCCCCAGCTTGATTTCCGACTGCGGGGGGGAGAGCGCCGCCGAAACGGGCGAGGGGACCAAATGCAGCGTTAGGCGGCTGCAGTGTCCCAGTGTCCGTCCCGCCCCCCAGCAGTGCAACGGGAACCGGGCCACAGCTTCAAGCGATCAACCCGCTGGTCTTGTACCAACCCAGCCGCCTTTAAACGCGCGTTTTCTCTCCCCCTCCCCCGCTAAAATAAATTTTGGTCGAGCCCGAGTCCGTTTTAAGTGCTGATCTCCGCTGCACCATCTAACGAGTCCCGGCGGAGCCGGGATCCATAGATTGGGCTGATTAACAACTCGTCCTGCAACATGGCTTGTCCTGGCTGTGCTTGCAGCGGGGCAGCAGCTGGGAGGCGGTAGGGCCTGGTAACCCCACCCGCCTGCCCCGCTCCTCTGCGTGGGAATCACGCTGGGTTTGCGTGGGTCGCTGGAGCCAGCTGGCGGCGACAGACGGTGGAAGCGCTCGGCGCATTGCACTGAGCAACACGTTCCAAACTTTCAGGGCCAAGCGGTCAGCCGCCCGTGGAGTGGCTGCTCTTAAAATACAAACCAGCCCCTCTTGTCTGGTTCTCCCGGTCCCTACGCCGCCCCTCGGCGGGGTGGAGGGAGCCCGCTGCTCCTCCTCGGGCTGGCTCTCCTGCCCTCCCTTGGAAAGGAAAATTGAGGCTCTTTGCTCTGGGGTGGGGGAGAGGGGGACTAGGAGGGAAGTCCCGGGCGATTCCCTTCTCCCTGCTTGACTCACAATAAACCCCACGCACGCAGCAGCAGCGCTTCTCCCTTCCAACCCGCTAAACCTCTGCACAGCCCTCCCCGAGGAGCCCACAAACGGAGCAGCCTCGCACGCTGCTAATTGCATCAATTCTAGCGTGGTGTCTCCCCTCCTCAGCCATGCAAACCTCCAGCTGCGGGGACGCGACTCCCGTGCGTCCCGGCTCCAGGCGGGGCGGGTTTGCGCCGCACGCCATTCACTAGGCTCCAGAGGAAGTTTGTGATTTTCTTATTCAATCTGGCAAAACATTATTTGCCTCTTTCACTTGGCGGGGCGGGGAGCGAGGAAGCCAGACGAGGCAGCGACGGCCAGACCATCCCTCCAGGAGGCAGCTCCCTTTCAGATAGGAATCTGGGACAGATTTTGCCAGCAGCCACAAAGCATGGCCCTTTGGTAATAGAATAGCCAATGTAATTTGACACTTCAACTTGCTGTGCTCTCTGCTAGTTGATTCACTTACTCACCCACTAACATTGAGCTCCTTTTCACTGTCTGTATTGGAGGGGAGGGGGGGCACAACAGGAGAGAGAAACCGCTTTTAAAATAAAATAAAAAATAATTGCAAAGCACCTGAGCAGAGCTGCCAATCAGTTGGAGCAAGAGGATTTTTGCTGCCTGCTTCCTTATTCTATTCCCCGCTGCAAGCCTGCTGTGCATTCTGTAGGTAAGTTTCGTGTCGATTTCAGCCTTACGTGCACACCTCCCCGGGGTTGAGGACTGGGCAAGGATTGTGTTGTCTGGGCTGGGGCGAAACAATGGAGAAAGCGGGCTAAGGAAATAGATATGGATACAGAGAGAGAACATTTGTGTTTTTTTTTCTTTTTTTGCAAGACGAGAAAATGTGTGAAGACTTTTTAAAGGGACAGGTTGTATCTGGGTGGCTGGGAAGGGGGGGCGGTGAGACAGAGAAAGAAAACAGGAGCTCCAGCGGAAAAGGAAATTCCTTGCCTTTTCGTGATTGCAGCGGGTAGAGCTCCAGGAACTGGAGTGTTTTATATTAGGGGTGTGGGGTTGAGCTGGGGTGCGGAGGGGGGCAGTGGTGGGGAAAGAGATGACTAAAAGGAGGAATCCTTGGAAATTATGGGGGGGGGGGTCGTGTTGTAGAGCTAAGTTTTCCACGCTGAAAACGATGAGTCGAATTGGGCATGCCCGAGAGACAGAGGGCGAGCGAGCTCGTGCCATAAAAACAAAGGCGCTTTAAAAATAATCCGGAGAGCTGCTGTTTTCGGGCCAGTTCACCTAGCCTGCCTGCTCCGGTTGTGCACCGACGGGCTTGTAATTAGTCGAGCTGGGACTGAAGGAAGACTCTGGGGTGGTGGGGGTAAGGTTGCAATAGCTCCAGTATTTTTCGGGGCGGGGGGGGGGGAGATTGGGCTTGTTTTCCGGGCTTCGGGAAGCTTGCCTGAGTGTGAATTCCTTGTGTCTGGGTTTTGAAAGCCAGTTGGGACTGGGGCCTCTCTCAATCACAAGGCAGAAGTAGTCTGTCTCTCTCTCTCTCTCTCCCCCCCTCTCCTGTGTACATCTGTCCAGGAAGCCGGGGGGAGGAGAGGAGAGGAGAGGAGAGGGGCCGATTGAAAGAACCCAGCTTCTGCTTTCTTGCTATTGTGAAAGGAAAAAAAAGGAGGGAATCGTTTTCACGGGAGACTGGCTGGGCTGGCTGCAGTAAAAGGGAGAATGGTAGCCAGTTAAAAGACACTTAAGGAATGTAAACATAAAAATAAGAGCCACCGAGTCCTGCTTCTGATCACTGGGGGTGGTGGTCGCTAGGCTGATTTTGTAAAGGGGGCCGGGGTGAGGTGGTGGGGAGGAGGAAGAGGGATAGTTGTTACTAGACCCATTTTTCTGCACTGCAAACTTTGTTTTGCACGTGGAGAGTTTAATTTCAATCCTACCTTGCAAGGAGTCTGTGCTGGGGAGCCCAAGACTAGCTCTTGGGTTGTGTTCCTCTTGCTGTTGCAGACCCCCTAAAGCTGAATTGTCTAGTGGAGAGAACCTAACCCCAAAACTTGCTGTGACTGTGGGTCTCGCTAACTGGTCCAGGCAGCTGGGCTTTTGAGAATTAGAAAACTACCACCAGATAGGTTATTTTGTTGAGACAGAGGCTAAGGTAAGCAGTAGCTCTGTCAGATTGTGCACAGGACATATTTTGGTGATTCAGTTAATAATCTGCAAAGGGCTTAATGGCTCTGTGGACAGGGGAATTGTTTTTCCTCATTTACTTCAGCAGGCCTGAGTGAAGCTGGTGTTCTGACTGCCTTTTTCAATGCTTTGACATGAAGGAAGATGATTTAACTTGGCAGCCTGAACAAATGCGCTATCAAAGGTTTCCTAAGAGACAGTATGAGAGTCGGTGGGAGATGAATGACCTGGGTTAGTTTTAGGATGCTACCTATGCAAGCTTTCTTTTAAATATGGAACGGCCCCTTAGAATCCTGAATAGAACTGTGTGCATCCCAAAGGCAACAGGCTTATGAAATTTAAAAGGGCAAAAGCCCATTAATGCTTAGGCAAAGCCTTGGCTCTGGGCTCTGGTTGAGTAGTTCCAACTGCCTTGAAGTGCCAGAGCGTTTAAGGAATCTGTAGCAACAACTTCTCTATAGTGGCAATATGGAACTTGGCCTTGTTAAATTGTAAGGTTAATGATGTGGTTGCCTCCTCTCCAGACGGGAGAATGGGGGGTGGAGGGGAGGGCATAGGAGGTGGATATACGGTTTAAAAAAAATCTCCACAATAAATGGTTAGGCTAATGAAAGACAGTTGATGCTTCAACACTTGAGTGGTAATTTTGCACTGTTGTGAAAGTTCTAACACAAAATTAATGTACAGACAACCAAGGAGAAGTTTGACAAAGAGGTTCAGTTCAGCAAAACCATACACACACAACTCCTGATAGTCTTTGGGAGAATTAGGATTCATCTAGCTGACACTCAAACTTGCACCCCCTTCTTTTGATGGAGGGAAGCTTACTATGGCATCAGTCTTCTCTTGGTGGGGCCTGATTGAGGTTTATGAATGCCAGAAGACTTGTGCTGACCTTTTTCTGTTGAAGTCGAGGATGTTGAAACACCAGCCCTCAAACAAAAGCTTCATTGAAAGCAAGATCTGCAGTAGAGCACGTGTGACTTTGAGGCTGGTTGAGTGAATTTGGTGACACTGTTTTCATCTTGAGTTGAGGTGAGAGTTGGCAGGAGAAAAGGCCGTCTATTAAAACAATTGTGGACTAAATGACTTAAAATAATCCAAACATTCCAAATTACAGGATGCAGTTATGTTTTTTTTAACAATGATCACTGTATTTTTAGTTTCTTCAAAATTCTGAGGCAGAGTTAAAAAACTCCAGTATTTTCCTCCTGAGTGCAAAATTATATGAATTTGTAAGTATGTATCCAGTATATTTTTTAAAAAGAAAAAATTGTTTTAAGGATCATGGGAACTGAAGTTCTAGGACTGTCTTTAGGAAGTGAAAAGAACAAAATTAAAAAAAAAATGCTCAGGATTAATTGCTGGATTTGTGGTTTTGCCTGATATCAAAAGTAGTTCTTGTTTACTTTATAGGCTAATTTAAAAAGGGATTTTATTTTCATTTAAAAATAAAAAGGACAGGTAGCAAATTGAGTAGTTCACTTGTCTGTCACATTCATGCCAACATGAACAACATCAACATTGTTTACAGCAGTTGAGGTCCACAAGACCTTACATTAAATTTAATCATGATTTTAAAAACTGAGGCAGTGGCAAATGGTCAGTTACAGCTTTACTGGGGACAGAACCATGTTGCTGGACAGCTATATAGTGCATGATTTGTAGTGTCTTGAGATAATGAAATCTAGATATAAGGTGGAGAACCTTGCTTTCCAAAATATTGTAGGGTTCTGAAGATAATGGTTATTTTTCCTGTTAGTGTGGTGCTTTTGTTTTTGTTTTGTTTTGTTTTAAGTAATCAGGCTTACAAGGAGTGGGAGTGTTGGAATTCTAGGTATCATATGTTTCCATTCACAACTTTTCTTGGGAGTTGCCTGCCCTTTATCCTATGTCTCTTCCACTTTTATAGGTTCCAAAGGTTTTGTGTCCACAGTAAAAGTCATAGGTGGTAGCTACATCAGAGACACAAAAGTTGAACCAAAGTAGATGGATTGGTCCCTACCAACTTGACCCCGTACCTGCCAGGAAGGCTTGGTTTCTCAATGTCCACTGGAAAAATATACAAGTTTGTTTTTTGTTTTGTTTGGCCTTCTCTCTTGCTAACATGTCCCCTAGCATCTGGAGGCAACAGAGGCCCATGTGTTTCCAAATTACACAAAGCACAATGTAACTTGAGAAGTGAACATAAAGGTAGCCCAGGGTCTACTAGTTTCTGACCACCATGGCATAATACCTAAAGGAATCAGAGTGTAGAGAATAATCTAGTTATTGTTCTACCCGTGTAATCTATTTCTTAAAAATATTTAGCACTGCAATTAGGGTCTGTGGTAGTGAATTTGACTGCTATGAAATTGACTAATTTTTTTTCTCCCAGTTATACCAATTTCTTTGAAATTTTGTACAGTATTCTGTGCTGGCATGGAGGATATTGTAGAGTTGAGGATTTGTTCATGATTGCACTTGCAGCTACTGTACTGACAAGAATTCTTTATCCATTGATGTTGTTGTTTAGCTGTTTAGAGCAAGCAGATTTCATCAAGGTGTAGTAGTACAAAGCACAAATGCATGGGATATATCCTGTAGTTCAGTGTGATGGGAGCATTTTGATATTTTACTGAACTTTGTGTGGAGCTAAACTTCCCTGCTGACATCAGGCTAGGCTGTCTCAGTGGAGCTAGGAATAATTTATTTTTCTAAAATAAGTGTCTTCAGTTTTAAAACCCAAAATTTACAAATCAAAGTATTACTCGGTCATTAATTGTATTCCTCTCTTCCCACAAAGCAAAAACTTCCTATCCAGCAATTTAATTTCATTTGTTCACAGTGCATTTTATGAAACAATTTGTATTTAGGCTGGTTAGCTTTAGGAGGTTTTCAAAAAGGGGCTGTAGGTTGCAAGAGGCAAGGAAGGAGGCAATGGATCATCCTAGTTTGACTGTTGGAGGCAGTAGAGTATTATGAGAATAGAGGATGGTCTTAGGCTTGGTCATGTGATGCTTTTGTAATAGGCTGAGAGGCATTGAAAACTGAGTGGGTTATTCTACTTGCAAATATAGGGCTCTGATAAAATGAGTACAGCCTTCCCCCAAGAAGACGAGGAGGAAAAATAACGTAGACAGTACTTTTCTAGTGGGAGAGAGAGGAAATTGGGTAGATATGTCTAGCTAAATCATGCAGCTGCTGGTAATAGAAATTAACTTTAATCAGAGGGAACAACCCAGGTCTGCAAGAAACATGTCCCTCTGCATACCTCAGAAATGTTCATTTGATTCAAGCTGTCTTATGGTTGCATCACTTGAAATAATTATACCTTTCAGAGCTGGATGGATGGGATAGAAGCAGTAGCTTATACTCCTCTCATTCTATTCTGGAACAGCTGGATCCAGTTGTTTCTAGGGTGAGGGGACAATGGGTTACTTTTTTAAGGTGGTTGTAAAGGGCTAAAAACAGAATAGACCCACTTGCCCTTGGTCATGCTAGTTCAACAGTTCAGGCTGATTGTTTTGTGTTTTGTTTAGTTATTAAATAATGCTAGCTTCCCAGTGGTCACATCTAAGCTATTAAGTTAACTTCATTTAAATGAATATGGGAACTTTATCCTCCAACTGATACTGTGTCTGTTTGGCTACAAAGCTGCAATGAATTGCTTGACAAAATAAAGTGTATGGGCTGTTGATTCAATCTAGGTGAAATTTTTTAAAATATATATAAAGTCCATTTAGTGTTCACAGTACTCCAGAAATCTGTGGAAGTCCCACAAGTTTGTGGATTTGGATTGCCCCTACGGTTCACTATTTGTGCAAGGTGCTTGCTATTTCATTTTCTCCTGACTAAATGTGTATATGTCAGTGGATGTTGGAGAGTTGATTTATAAAATCAATGTCATTATACTAAGACATCCTTCTCCAGATCTATGCTGCCTTGAATTTTGTCTCTCCTCTTTTTTTAATACACAGCTCATAAACTATTTTGTGGCACCCTGCCCAGCTGGCAGTACTGTTATTGTCTCCTTTTCAATAAAAGCACATTTCAGTTTCTCAGTGCTTTGCATTGAGAGCAAAAACAAAGGCATTCTTGGTGATTCTGTGCCTTCTTCACTGGATTAAGACTGTGGTGAGGTAGAAATAACTTTGGCCCACCTTCTGAGTTTATTGTGCATTCAGACTCTTGTCCAGTTGCTCAGTTTTTGATTGTGAAAGGCAGCACACATGTTTGTCTTCCTGTTCTCCACAGCAGCCACGACTTCCTGAAAGCTTAACGTAAGGTAAGAAGTGGGAGCAATACCAGATGAGATATTAATAAATATAACTGCTTGAAGTTAGCATGAGAACGAAGACGACAGACATTCTATACCTTCCCTACAGCATGATGGAACGTGGTCATTTTCTAATCAACATGGTCATTTTCTAATCTCTTGTGTCTGGCCTCTCGAAACTGTTTCTTGCCTCTTTTGTAAACTGTATGTAAAAAGCAGTGAAGGAAGAAAGGAGGAGTTATTTGTGTAAAGAGTCTCCCAGTGACTTATTTCAGTGAACCTGGGCCAGGATGGTATTAATGGAAGAACACTAACTGGTGGCTTACTCCACCAATGGACAGAGTGGCTGATAAACTGTGACCTTGTTTCAGGTTTTGAAACCCGGTGAAATATTATCTTTCCTCATTTTGTAAGGACCTTTTGCATAGCAGACGAACACACTTGTTGGCAGAGGGGACTTGGAGGGGAGAAGTACAGGGAGAAGCACAGCTGCAAGCAAGTTGGGGTTTATTTGTGCATGTTTGTGAGACTTCAGAGCATGATGATTGACTGGATGACAAAGGCAGCGTTATCAGTCTCCTAGGGGTTTCCAGATAGTCTCATAACTAATCAGAGCATACAATTTATTGGGACTCCGGTGACACAGATATACAACAGAATGGAAAGGGCTTCAGCTGGCCATTTATTAGGGGAAAAAAACAATTCCTCTGATAAATATCTGCTTGTCTTTTGGCTGTGCTTGTTACCCTCTGAGAACAGAAGAGCTTTTAAACCTTCTCTGAAACCCACACCTTGTGTGAGCTAGCCAGCAGTTTTTAAAGCGTAAGCTTCTCTTCTCTTGTTTAAACATCCACCCTCCCCAAATACAGCCAGCCTCAACTTTCCGCCTTCCTCTGTTAATAATAGGTCATGACTGGGTGACTGGCCCTACTATAGTTAAGGTTGAGATTAGCTTACTGTTTAACAGAAATTTTTCTAAGTGCTTTGAAATCCACATCCTTACTTGGATTGTCTCAAAAGTTGCTGAGTCCCATGAGAATCCAGGGAGGATTTATGCCAGTGGTCCAAATGTGAGATAATTTGAGCAAGATTTTCCTGAAATATAACCCTCCTGCCTCCTTGTTCCCCTCCACCCCCCAGTCACAGGATTCAAAATTGTACGTTCTTAATGTTTTCCTCACACATTTGAAACTCAAAGGATGGCTCTGATCATCCCCAATCTGTCTGTAGGGCTTGACCAGATTCACCACCATGCAAAAAGTGTCACAAGCCATGAAAATCTGGTGTCTTCCCATGAAATCTGACCTGGTGAGTGCTTGTACCCTATGCTGTACAGAGTACAAGGGGAGACCAGCATTTCTTAAATTGGAGATCCTGACCCAATAGGGCTTTGCAGGAAGGTCAAAAGGTTATTTTAGGAGGGTGGTGTGACCTATACTTCTGTGCTGCCTTTAGAGCTGGGCAACTGGAGAGCGGTGGTTGTCACGGTGGCCGTGTGCCCAGCTCTGAAGGCAGCAGCCCACCAGGAGAAGTGCAGAAGTATGGGTGGTAATACCATACCCATGTTGCCCTTACCCCAGCTGCTTGCAGAGCTGGGTGGCCAGAGAGTGGTGGCTGCTGACTAAGGGCCCAGTTCTGCAGGCAGCATTGCAGAAGTAAGGGTGGCAATACCATGCCATACCATCTTTACTTCTGTGCTGCTGCTAGCTCTGCCGTCAGAGCTGGGTTCCCAGCCAGCAGCCGTTACTCTCCCCCTGCCCAGCTCTGACGTCAATGCTGTTGTCAGCAGCAACGCAGAGGTAAGGGTAGGACTCCTGCAATCCCACTTGTAATAACCTTGCAATCCCCTTCCCCCCCACCCCCCACAACTCCTTTGTGGGTCAGGACCCCTACAATTACAAAACCCTGAAATTTCAGATTTATATAACTGAAATCATGAAATTAACCATTTTTAAAATTCTATGACCATGAAATTGACCAAAATAGACTGTGAATTTCATAGGGCCCTACAAATCTTGTCACCCACTTGCAGTTGCTGTCACTTTGGCACCTTCATTCCCCTCCTGTCACAGTAGGAAGTATGAAGGAAACAATAAGAGGACAGGGCAGATAGGTGAGTAGCAGTGGTGTACACAGTGTTCTTGTAGCCATGTTGGTCTCGGGATATTAGAGCTAAAAGGGACAGCGAGGTGTTCCTTCCGCCCTCCTGTACTGGTCCCCTCATGACTACCATTACCTCTGAAAAACAAGGGAAATTCCCTGTTCAGATAGGGTCAATGTAGGCTGGAGGTTGGCTGGAGTGCTTTTTAGCTCATAAGGAAGTCCAATGTCCCTGTAGTAGAATCTATGTAAAAAGGGACTGCAGAGTTAAAATATTGCCAGTTCTACCACATACACTTAACTCTGCCCTCTTTTGAGTGACACCCCACGCCCCACCCCCAACAGATAATATCACAGCCCTCTGTCCTTCCAGATGATACAGAACACTGCAGGGGTAGTAGCTGGGTACAGCAGTAGAAAACGTCAGACAATGTCCTCAGTAAGGCAAAAGTTAAATGTAGCGTGGATTTAAGGAACACCCACTGGCCATGCCAGGCCTGTACACAAAGATTTCACCTGTTCAGCACAAACCACCATAGAGTTGGCTGCCGTTGCCTCCTTTTGAACCTTGTCTTCAGGATTCCCTCTGGAACATCACCTAATGTACCCCCTTCCTGTAGTGTATTGTCATATATGCTTACAAATCGCTACGGCAACAACAGGCCATTGTGCTCCTCTGCCCACACAACCTGCATGACTCATCCCCAAAGGAGGAGCCCCTGATCCATTTGGGTGGCAGATGCACCTGGCCTTGTATCAGTGTGAGCTGTGGTAATCTGCAGCCAGTGTTCCTGCAGTACAGCTGCTCCTAACACACTCAAGAGCAATTGCAGCAGCCTTCAAACAAATGAGAGAATATAGTTTTATGGGACATGATCAGCCCCCTAAAATAGCACATGCACGTAGTTATTCCTAGTGACTGCCTGCTCCAGGGCAGTGTGGCTTACACATATTTACACTACATCCCCAGTGGCTCTTGCCAGCTCCAGAAGAGGGAAGAGAGGTGGTGAGAAAGGGTTGATGTGTATCTTGACTCTGTATTTCCTAGTTTCCTGGTTTTTGGTATTAGTGCGTGCAGTGTTCTGGAAGGGAATGAGGTGCTGCCATGCAACCTTAATGGTGTTAAGGAAGCTTTGAAGCAGTGACTTAAGTTGGATTTAATCAGGGGGCTCTTTTCTCTCGTGAGGTGTTTGAGAGATCCCCTTCTGCCTCCAAATTTAACAATGCAAAAGCAAAACAAAGACTTTAGCTTGGAACATGCTCTTTCTTCAGGAGCTGTGATGTTTTCATTTAAGTACCACAAGCACAGCACGGCCTCAGCACAAACCTATGGTTTCCATATTTGACCTTTCAAAAAAGAGGATACCTCTGAGAGGGAGTGAATCTGTATCTACCAATTTGCATTGTATTAATGTGCTATATAGACTGTGCAGGGTCGTAGTTGCTCATAAGATTTTGGTTGTCTTAGTGGCAAAAGAAAAATGGGAATGCTTATCTATAAGGAAAATTTGCTGAGAATGTGTTTCTGGCATAAACAACGAGGTGTACTGTGGCACTTGTAGACTCAGGTTTATTGGAGCATAAGCTTTCATGGGCAAAGGCCCGCTCTGTCAGATGCATCACAAAAGCTTGCGCACCAAAATATATGTTAGTCTATACGGTGCCACAAAACTCCTTGTTCTTTTGTGGATACAGACTAACACGGCTACCTCTCTGCTTCTCAGCCATTTGGCTAAGATCAAGTGTTGTCTGTGATACGTGTTTGCCATATGAAAATGCTGGGCTACCAGGATAAGATGTGTGTGACCGTAAAGAGCCACCACTGTTAAAAGTGGGAAAGTATTCCAAGGTCAACAGATATCCCATCTGTCTGCCTTTTGCTCTTCCCCAGGGAGAAAAGGCATTAAAAATAATTTTGAGGCTGCCTTAGTGGCATTAAATTCTTAGCAGAATAGTTTAGAATTGTGTGAGAGTTTCTTCTGCAGCAGTTTGCAGAGAGAAAGAAGAGTGATGTGCCTGTCATAGGGCCCGCCAGATTTCTTTGTGTCCTTCCTATAATTTCTGTGTGTGTGTTTAATGCTCTGATGGTTCTTTCCCAACAATAGGATCACAGGAGTTAACTTGTTTACAACAGGTGCACAGCTTACACTGGCTGCTCTTGCAGCAATCCTATGCCTCCCCCAAGCATTTTCAAAGAAAACTTCCTCTTTTTTGTTCTGCCACAGGTTGATGCACTTTACATTTGATTTAACAATTTGTAGCTAAGATTGGAATGCTACTTTGAAAAGGAACCTGGTTTAGTCAACTTCTGTCCTGACAATGCTCCTGTGATTGTTAGAGCTCTTCAATCCACACTTCTTAAACTCCTTTGAAAAACACTAAATCTGCCTCATGATGGCACTGTGATGTAGGTATTAGCTCCATTTTATAGATAAAGACACTGAGGCACTGAGAAGAAATTCCTTGTTCGTGAATACTGTCTGCAGACAGAATGCATGGAGTTACTGAAAACTCTGATGCAATTTAACTGCTAAACCTCCATAATAAAATCTGCATTTTTGCATGCTCTTCACCAATCCATCTTTTCTGTGGCCTCTGTCCCATAGCCCTCTCTTCATGGTGGCTCTTCTAAGGACCTGTTTGAGGAGTGTGGAAAGTCAAGGGACTGAATGGGGAAGAAATATTTTGTCAGACTTTTTGAAACTTTTATTTTGTGTTAACACACGCAAAGCTCCAATATGTAATAAACAATTGGGAGAAAGGACATCCTTGTTAAATATCTCACACCCACATCTGTCAGTTATGGTGTTAGAACTCATGGCAGTCATTTGAGGCCTCCCAGAAGTCTTCTCACAAAACCAGACCTCGTATACTTGATACTTCTAAGGTATACAAGCGCGAGCAAAGAAAAACTCATTCAGGCTTTGTTTATACTTCATAAAGAAGCATGGGTTGGACACTAGTCCAGTAGTTAAAAAATCCTGTGCCAGTGACTTTGAATTGTAATTACCGCCTCAGGTCAGTATGTTAAAACTTACAGGGTTACATTTTCAGAGCTGCTGGACACTTAGTTTTAGTATTATCATCTGTGTTTTGTAATCAAGTAGAAATTGGGGCATTGGGGTCATATTACACTAGCCATTCTACACACATGTAGTGAAAAACCCAATGCTTTCCCCAGCAAGCTTGCAGTTGACTAAAATAGAGGTGAGTGCTCAATAGTTCAGAATAATCATCCTTTTTTAACTTAAGCAAGTGGTTTGACTGGCACAGGAGTATAATAATATGTCCAGTAACTTTCTAAATACTTTTCTGTAAAGCTCTGGGGCATATGCAGAATACACAGTCGTGGTATATAGATTTTACTGGCACAGGTTTGAATTGACCTACATAACTGACCAGTGGCAAAGCCATTTGATAATAATGAGGACATCTTAACCACCTGCCAGACCACACGCCATCATATAGTTTCTGTGTGCATGTGCATAGTATTATGTATGTGGCTTTGCGTTATATATGTTTTGTGCTTTAAACTCTAGATCTCTTGGTTTTATCAACCTGGAAATTGTGGATGCAGAATTCCACTTCACTTCAGAGAAATTCCAAGATCAGGACCAGATAAGGCAAGAGCCTGCGTATGTCACAGCTTGATTGTAGTAACTTGTTCTGCTGTAAAAGACAGAGAGCAATTTGCTCAGAAGCATTTATTTTAAGAGGCTTAAAAACTAGGACCTTATCTTGTATTCATTTAAATCGGTGGGAGTGGCACTGATTGATAATGTTGTTGACACCAATTAAAAGCAGAGGATATGAATGTAAACTCCATAGGAACTTTAGTCTAGATAGATGATGTCTTAGTTTATTTATCCACTCTCTTGCAGTTGCCATTTGAGGACACGTGCAACAACAGTTAATATGTCTTTAAATGTTTATCCAGAACAACTTATGAAGCAAACCTGCCAAAATGTATGCAGATCCCTGGCTCTATACAACTTTCCCTTTCCACGTCTCTCTCAACCTGCCTTGCCAGAAAATAGTTCTTTGTGCCCAGAAATAACAAGAGGTTTGCAACACACTGTTTAATATGCTCAGTTTGGGTTTTAGTACTGTAGTTCCCTTAACTGATACACAGAGATGTTAAACCTTGGTATTGAAAATTTGTTGTATTTCCACAGGGTAGGCTAGAGAATGTAAAACTGACTTACTGGTGCGGTGTTCTAGTGCATTATTTTTAATCTTTTTGGATATCTGGGTTCAGTACGGCTTTAGGCCATAGATGTTTGTTTCTTTCCGATTTTAACTGATATTAGGTAGGCCTCCTAGATACTGTACAACAACTGCAAAACTGATTCATGTAGTACGATTGTCCCCAAGCATGTGATGTATCTGGCAGTACCCTGCCTGACTCTATCCAGTGTCATTAGAAACACAGGAGACTATATTAATCATTGACGTAAGGAGGGAAAAATATCCCATGAATATATACTAATTTTTTTCCACTTACAACAGTTCATTACTAAAGTGAAGAGAGATGCTTAACAATGGGTTTCTGATCATGGTTTTATGTCATTGTCTGAGTTAGGTTCCTTTCACACTTCAGTGCAAAAATTGAAAAGACCCTAAAAGGTTCCAAGTAATTTGCACAGTCCAATCCTTGTTAACTTTATTGTGATGTGATGTCGCCTTAAAGAATAAGTAAATTATCTTCTCAGTGCATTAACTTTGTTGTAACCTTTTGTGAAATTTGTGGTCTAGTGCCTATTTTGGGAATAGTCCGGTTATGAAAGCTCTACTAAAATTTTTGGTATTACTTCGCAGAAAAATCTCAAGTATTTCTAACACTTCTCTATATTTTACTACTTTGTACCTCACTGAATGTGGTTTAACCAAAGAAAAACAGAGGCCTGACGTTGTTTTTAGCTCTCTGTTGTTTAGAATTGTCTTTCTTAGGAGAGAGAAATGTAAATAAAAATATTTGTAATATTACCAGCATCATCTTCTAGCAATTTCCCAGAGCATTAAACCACCTAATGGTGAAACATAGTTCATCTCTCCTTAGGCATTAAATACATTTTAAAATTCTTATATATATTTTTTTTTCTGTCTATTCCCCGTAGGCTCTTATGAATTCTCACTTGATTCTGTGTCAGAAATTGGTAAGGCAGGAAAGTGACTTGAATATTTTTGTTGAGGAAGCAAAGAATTAGGAAGTTAAGTTTCTGTCTTTACTTCCAGGGTGGATTCAGAAGCATTTTCAGACAAGACTAAAGATGAACTTACACATGTGCAGCTTCCTTTTAAAACAGAGCTTGGGTTCTTTGTTCAATAAATACAAAGCTCTAATGAACAACACTGAAAACTGCTGTATTTGAAGATAGATATGACTTGTTTTGTAAATGTGTCCTTTTGAGGGGGGCTTCCGGAAAAAGTTTTTCGTTCCGGGAGATCCCCGCGGGCTGTGCATCTACACGTGTATTTTGGAGTTCTGGACTCCAAATCACGTGACCATATGCTAATGAGGCATGGGAAGTTTACATCTGCGCCTCATTAGCATCTTCTGGGCTGCTCATTGCCACGTTCCTTTCTCCGGGGCATGTGTAGAAATGGCCTTTGCGCGTAGATGCATTCTGTGTGTAAAATCTCTCCTGGAATAGCTTAGTCCAAAATAACGCTGTGTAGATGTAGTCTAAGTATGCAGAAATCCCTTTTGAAAATGAGATTTAGGCTTCTAGATTAATGTAGAGTTGTGATGCTGAGCACAGCAGTGCCTACATGCTTGTAAAAATCTGGGTCTTACTCTTAAAATTAATGTATATTGGCTTGTCCCTGCTCACACATGCAGGTGAGTAACTTAAGTTGCGCATACAGTACAGCTGGGTACTTAGGTCAGTAAAGAGAGCTGTGCTTCAGTGTTCTCAGGATTGTGTCCTAAAGCGTTCATTTTAGGAAGTAAAACCAGATTTGTGTGATTTATATCTTTAAGAAACAGACGTGGCTTAAAGAATTCTTGTAAATGAATTAGATTTGAAAATGTTTTGAGGTGTTTTGACTTTTTTTTTTTTAACATTGATAATGCTTCAGTCTTCCTGCCTCAGTGTTAAGGACATTTAATGATGTAGGGATGCTTCAAATGTTGTTTGTTTTTAATTGCTGTTTTTGCATGAGTAGAATGAGGAACTTTGGAGAGACTTCAGTTCAAGAGCTGGAGTTCTCTACCTCTGTCTTTGTGCCCACGTCAGTGGACCAGGACAATATCTGGAGAATAGCAGGCAATTGGAATGAACTCCTCTTTCCTGTTAACGACTCCCACTATTCTTTAGAGCATTGTGGGGGAGAGGCTGAGTATTTGTGATATTTTTAATTGAACTGGAAGCGTTTGCTCTAAGCTGAAAACTTCCAGGGACCGTCTCAGCCTGAAAGCAGCTTTTACATGCGTGGGCTTGTATATTTGTGTGTTGTAGCATCAACCAGGAAAGATTTAGTTAGTGTTTTCCAGTTACACATGGAGATGGAGAAGGGAGGGAAAGTGTGTGAGAGTCTGTATTTGTAAAGAATGCAGTATAAAGATGAAAAGGTAGATGAGTTTTTCAATATAAGTGTGGGTTTAATTTTAGTTGGAAGGTTTTTCCAAATGTTGTTAGCTGAGGATAATGGGCTTAATACAGGTGTAGGCTGGGCAGGGTGACTGTCGTACATCTTCGATTGGCATGTGGTTCTCTAGTTAGCATGTTTCTTAAAAGCCGATTTTGTTTATTAACCTGGAAAACAAACAAGTGAGTAGAAACAAATTGTTTTCTGAGTGGCCACTGTTGCACAGGTTCAATTCTGTACACTGCTTGAAATATACAGCTATGACCAGACCAGTCTTTTCTAAGGGGGATAATAGGATTGCAGAAATGAATACCACAGAGGTTTGCACTTCAGATGTCCTTTGTGTGGTGGTCTGAGCCAAAGCAAGCACTTTTTTTGCTTTTAGACTTTCAAGAGCCTTTATTATTTGTTTGTAACTTTTTGTGGTTTTTTTTTTGTCACTTATTAATACGTTAATAATGCTTGATGAGAGAACTAGCCTTCAGGCAGAATCCTTATGTAAAGGTATGTCTCCACCACCAAGTTTTGTTGCCATAAACTGTCATAAAACAGTGAGAGCGTTCACATGGCAGTGTGACTTTTATCTGGAGGAACACCCGGTTTTGGCCACAGAAAATATCTGCCGTTATGAGAGACTTTTTTTTTCATTTCCCCTCCCTTTATTGTCAACAAAGAGCCAGCGTAAGCACTGCTGTTTGTTTTGCTGTGGGAAGTGGCCTCCACCAGTACCCCACAATTCCTGCCCTGATGGCTCTGCTCAGAGTTTTGATCTCTGCTACCTTGCAGACATGCACCCTCCCCTTTCAGAGCTCTGGGAAGTATCGGATAGTTGAGTGAGCTGCTCCATTTGGGGAACAAAGAGCAAATCTTCCAGCCGTTCCTGTTCTGCCCTGCTCTAGGAACACAGCAGCTACAAGGGGAGGGGGACAGACTGCTGCTCCGCTTTGACTTATCAGCAGGGAGAGCTCGCAGATCTACTCACAATGATGCTCCCAACAGCTGTGGATGCTGGGGAGAATGCCAAGGGAATCGCAAGATGCACAGGGACCAGCTCTGCCTTCCTACAACACTGCACGGTGGGATACATACCCATAGTGCATTGCTCACACCGTCGATGGTAGTGCTGCTCAGGTGGACATGATCTGTCGACAGAGGGCACACTTGTGAACACATTTTTGTTTTGTCGACTTGTGGGTGTTGACATGAGCTTAGTCAACAAAACTTGGTAGTGCAGACATACCTTAACTTGACTGGAGTGTTGTAATTTTAGGTTGTGTAGTTTGCGTAGTGGTTTGAAAGAGGGACAGCACAGACACCACGTTGTTTAAAACATAAGACAGGTGACTAGGTGTCACACCAAAACTGCAGACCTCCAACATTCATCCATTGGGAGCCAAGTCCCCAGAATCGTAAGGTTGTAAAAATAATACATGTGGGGTTCTCATTATTTGATTTCTGGATTTTGTTCATTTAGAATTTCATGTCAATGTGTTTTTCTCCCCAACTGTCAATGCTAGAAATGCCTTTTTTAATAAAAACAAAGATTTTCCTTATTACTTGAGTTCACTGTCTCTCATTTTGCCTCAGTTTACTGTCTCTAAAACATTTACTTAGTAACTGGAAAATTTACTCAGCATTGCTTGGTCTTTAACTCTTTGGAAAACAAAATGAAAATGTATAGTAATCCCTTGAGATGTGCATTCAACCTGTGTGTATCTCACGTTTATGCAAGAAAGGGTGGGGGGGTCAGTGCTATGGGGGGCGTGGAGACTAGCAGAGCCAGCTGCGGTGTCTCTGGCTGAGGGGTGGGAAGACTGCAACCCCATGGCTGGAAGCCAGCAGAGCCAGCCACAGGGTCCCCATCCAGGGGATGGGGAGACCCCACTGCCCCATGGCTGGGAAGCTGCTTGGCTCCCAGCCCCCCATCCTCGCTGCTTGTGGGACTGGGAAGCTGACCAGCCATCAGCTGGTCAGTTTGCCCTGTCTCAGAAGCCCAGGGGAGACAGGGAACCAAGCGGCAGCTTAGTTCCTGTCTCCCTTGTGCTGGCAGAACCCAGGAAACTGACCAGTCATAAGCTAGTTAGTTTCACGGTCCTGCAAGCAGCAGGGAGGCTGGAACCAGGCTGACCCCTGCTTCTGGCTCCCTGCCACTCTGGTTCCTGTCTTGTCTCAACTTGCATGAATATTTGAGTTAGGCAATTGTTCTACATGCTTCATTTACAACTTTTTCACTACTGTGGACCCCCAATCACTTCTCCCTCAAACCATTCATTGACTCCCCATCACCTTATCAAACCATTTGCGGTCCCCATCAAAGCCAATCCTAGCGGCAATTAAAAACATTATTGGGAGATATTTAATTTAAAATAATAATTGATTGTAACTTTGCAATTTGCTTAAAGCTTATTTTCAATTATCATTTTTATTTATCTCATGGCCCCCCTGCAATACACTTGCCAACCCCCCAGGGGTCTGCAGACCCCAGGTTGGGAGCCACTGATTTACATCATTGCTCTTGGGAAGAGTAGGGGGTGAGGAGTTGGGCATGTAGTCTGCCCTGGGGAGAAAAGACTACCCACACCTTTTTTGACTGCAGCAGCTTGGAGTCAGGTGAGATGTGCATGTTCCATGGTCTGGCCAGGTCCAGGTTCATTTGCCCCCACCAGTTTGGGGAATATAGCAGGCTGTGCACTTTCTGCTCGCTCCCTGACGAAGGAGAACAGCCAGCAACATCCCTGTATGAGTCGAGGTAAGAGAAGAGGGCCTCCTCTGTCCTCCCAATATGGCATGCCCCAGATGGGAGGCTCGTGGTTAGGGCAGTGCCAGATGGGGAGGGGTGTGCCCCCAGCCAGTTCCTTTCCCCAGTGTGGTGATTCAGTGTCTTTTCTATGTGGTTTTATGAGAAGCAATCCCATTCCAGGCACAGCTCTTTTTTTCTGGCCCAACCAAGCCCCTGCCTTGCTTTAATTTAGGATAAGAGGAAGCCCTGTACTGAATTTGGTGGTCCTAGCTCTTCCCATTTCGGCAGAGTTCTTGAACAAGCGAATGGATGGACGGACAGACAAACTCACTCAAATAGATGCTAGATACTTACCTTAAGTATATGAAACCGGGGGCTTAATTTTCACAAGTACAAACACCTTCTGCTTCCGCTGACGTAAGTGGAAGCTGTGGAAACTCAGATTCCGGGTAGGTAGAAAATGATTCCAAAGATGGGAGGATCTCAAATAGTGGTGCTTAGGCCCCACCCCCACTAGTCTGAAATGGCCTGAGTCTGTTGACTTCTAGGGTATGCTGGAAAGCCCATCTAACGGGGGCAGAATAGAGAGAGAACAATAAAAGCAGTGAATGGAGTTACTACCTGTGTGATTGCTCCACAGGGAGCTACGGTGACTCATGGTGACAGAGAGGTATGAAGTAGTGGGATCCTTAACCACATTCTCCACACCCCACTGCCTTGTGGGTTATCCTGGGAAGGAGAAAGGCTAAGGGAGTAAACCCTGACAAAAAATTCGGAGTGGAGTCCAAAGGCGGTTCGGTGTCAACTTCTGGCACTGTCCTGGCAACTCCTGCAGCTGAGCTGGTACCAGACATGGAGGTTATCCTCTCCTTTGGACTATATCAGTAAAGCCAAGAGGGGGACACTGGTGTCTGGGCAGCCCAGAGTCTCCATAATAAGTGCCCAGGCTCGCGCCCGGACAGGTGCTCCGGCATCACTGAACAGCGTTGCATCAACACGGGAGGCAACAGATACCGGTTATAAGCTCTTGCTCGATTGGCATAGAGAACGAGCGCCAGGGGTTGCCTTCGACGGTGGGAGAGATCCTCGCATCTCACTGGAGAGTCACCGCCCGCCTCAAGCTGGGCAGCCCCCAGCCAATAGGGTACTGTCCCACCACAGTTCACCTGCCTCGCTGGGTGCGTGAGGCTTAAGGTTCCCAAACATGACAAGCGACTGAAATTTGGGCACCAGGCAAACCAATAAGAAAATCAACAAGAAATGAGAAACATCAACAATTTAAGCTTGCTTGCTGGAATGTGCAGACCATGCTGACCGGCTTGACTGAAGATCTTCAGGCTATCAGTGACACCCAAAAGACCGCTGTCATCAACATGGAACTGAAGAGGCTCCGAGTTGATATCGCTGCACTGCAAGAGACGCGACTCGCAGATTCGGGATCTCTAAAGGAAAAGGACTACACCTTTTTCTGGCAGGGTAAAGCCCAAGAAGAACCCAGAGAGCATGGTGTTGGCTTTGCTGTCGGAAACACCCTTCTGCAAATGGTGGATTTAGTCATGGGCGGATCAGAAAGACTTCTTCAGATCATGCTTCAAACTTGCGCCGGTCCTGTCCACCTGATCAGCACTTTTACTTCTGGTGTGGCGTACAGGGTTGGAGCATAAGACAAGTTCTATGACGTGCTTAGTGCTGCTGTAGCGCAAATACCTGCTCGTGAACAACTGTACATCTTGGGTGACTTCAATGCAAGAGTTGGAGCTGAGTGGGCCTCATGGCCTTCCTGCTTAGGACACTTCGGTGTGGGAAAAATGAACGACAATGGACAGCATCTCCTTGAACTGTGCACGTACCACAATCTGTGCATCACAAACACATTCTTCCGAACGAAGCCACAGCACAGAGTGTCGTGGAGACACCCACGCTCGAAGCACTGGCATCAACTAGACGTGGTCATCACTAGGCGTAATAACCTCAAAAACGTCCTTCTGACACGCAGCTATCATAGTGCTGACTGTGATACAGATCACTCACTAGTTTGCTCCAAGCTCAAGCTGAGACCCAAGAAGCTGTACCGCTCTAAACCTGCTGGAAGGCCCCGCATTGACGCCAGAAAGACGGCAAACTTGGAGAAAGCTGAAAAGTTCAGAGAGACCCTCCAGGAAAATCTGCGCAGCGGCCCTGGGGGCGCCGATGCGACATCCAAATGGCAGCATCTGAGGGATACAGTTTACAACACGGCCTTGTCGGTGTTTGGAAGAAGAGCTAGAAACATGAACGACTGGTTCGAAGTTAACTCCGATGAGATGATTCCAGTCATTGAAAAGAAGAGCGCTGCACTCCTGGAGTACAAACGCTCACCGAGCCAGAGTACCCAGCAAGCACTTAGAGACGCCAGAAGAACAGTACAGCAGACAGCCAGGCGCTGTGCCAGCAACCACTGGCTCCAGCTATGCAGCAGCATCCAGACCTGTGCCGACTTTGGTAATCTCAGAGGAATGTACGAGGGTATGAGGAAGGCATTAGGACCCACCCAGAACAAGATGGCACCTCTGAAATCCAAATCTGGTGAAGTCATTGCTGACAAAGCCAAACAGATGGAGCGCTGGGTTGAGCACTGCTCCGAGCTGTACTCACGCAAGAACATTGTGGTTGACGCAGCCCTCGATGCCGTCGAGCTCCTACCACTAATGGATGAACTGGATCAAGAACTGACTGTGGATGAACTGAAGAGAGCCATTGACAGCATTGCAGCAGGAAAGGCCCCTGGTCAGGATGGTATACCACCAGAGGTAATCAAATGTGCCATGGACACGCTCCTGGAACCCCTACATGAGCTACTGTGCCTGTGCTGGAAAGAGGGTGAGGTTCCACAGGATATGCGCAACGCTAAGATTGTAACATTGTATAAGAACAAAGGAGACAGAAGCAACTGCAACAACTACCGTGGAATCTCCCTCCTAAGCGTCACTGGTAAACTGTTCGCTCGCGTCATCCTTGGCAGACTCCAGAAGTTTGCTGAGAGGGTGTAACCCGAATCGCAGTGCGGATTCTGTGCAGAGAGGTCTACCATTGACATGATCTTCTCTCTAAGGCAGCTGCAGGAGAAGTGCAGGGAGCAGAGAAAGCCACTCTACATAGCCTTCATCGACCTGACCAAGGCCTTTGACTTGGTCAGGAGGGATGCTCTGTTCAAACTGCTCCACAAGATAGGCTGTCCTCCATGGTTACTCAAGATGATCCGGTCATTCCACAAAGACATGAGAGGAACCATCCAATATGACAGTGCATTATCGGATGCTTTCAGAATCAGGAGCGGCGTCAAACAAGGATGCGTGCTTGCTCCGACATTGTTCGGGATTTTCTTCGCACTCCTCCTGAAGCATGCCTTTGGATCTTCAACAGAGGGCATCTTGCTGCACACAAGATCTGATGGGAAACTGTTTAACCTTGCAAGGCTGAAAGCTAAGTCTAAGGTGCGAGAAGTCCTCATCAGAGACATGCTGTTTGCAGATGATGCTGCTGTAGTGTCTCACACAGAAGACCAGCTTCAAAAACTGCTGGATCAGTTCTCCAAAGCGTGCAAGGACTTCGGGCTTACCATCAGCCTAAAGAAGGCACGTACTCAATCAGGATGTTGCTGAATCCCCATCAATCAGCATTGACAACTATACGTTAGAGGTCGTCCACGAGTTCATTTACCTTGGGTCCACCGTCACTGACACCCTGTCATTGGACACTGAGCTAAATAGGAGGATTGGAAAAGCGGCCACAACTCTGTCCAGACTCAGCAAGAGAGTGTAGAATAACAACAAGCTGTACACTCACACCAAAATGCAAGTCTACAGAGCCTGCATCCTCAGCACCCTCCTTTATGGCAGCGAGACTTGGACCCTGTATGCCCGCCAGGAAAAGAGGCTGAACGTCTTCCACTTGCGCTGCCTCAGGCGCATCCTTGGAATATCATGGAAGGACAGAGTGACCAACACCACCATCCTCGAGCAATCTGGAATCCCAACCATGCACACCCTCCTCAGGCAGCGTCGGCTCCGCTGGCTTGGCCATGTCCACAGAATGAATGATGGAAGGATTCCAAAAGACATCCTGTATGGTGAGCTAGCCTCTGGCAAAAGACCTCCCGGACGCCCCCAGTTGCGCTACAAAGATGTGTGCAAGAGAGACCTCAGAGAGGTAGACATCGAGCTGGACAACTGGGAAGAACTAGCAGACGACCGCAGCAGATGGAGGCAGGGGTTACACAAGGGCCTTCAGAAGGGCGAGTTGAAGATCAGACAGCTAGTAGAGGAGAAGCAAGCGCACAGAAAGCACACTAAGGACTTGCCAGACACCCACCACATCTGCAAGAGATGCAGCAAGGACTGTCACTCTCGTGTGGGTCTTCATAGTCACAATAGACGCTGTAAATGAAGTCCTCAATTGAAAATTTAAAGGGCGTGATCCATAGTCTATGCAGACTGAAGGATGCCTTCTTCTGCCTACTTTACCTTTTTTGCTTGGTCTTTTAGGGCACAGGGGGTAAGACATAAGGGAGGGCGAAGTGAAAGTGCTGAATTTGTCACACGCATATTGTGTTTTTAAACAAGGGCATTGAGAGTCTGAGACTGCAGAAATTTTTTACCTTTGATTTAACACATCCACAGAAATCCACAGCACTGTCGGATACATATAGTGTTGGAGGCACATAATTGCTTGTGTGTGTGTGTGTGTGCGTCTGAGAGAGAGAGATAGGACTTCTTCTCTGTTGGTCAAGTCCACTTTAATTGCTATGCCCTGCGCATCGCTCCAACATCTAAATGAAGCTTGTGAATCGGGTTGATTAAAATTGCATCTCTTAGGTGTATGCTCTAAATGCCTTTGGTACTTCACCTACAAACCAACTGTAGAATTGCTGGCAAGAATGGCAGCTGCAGGCAATAAATGAGGACAGTAATAGACGTCTCTGTGCTAGGACATCATAAATCATGAGGAGAGAGCAGTATGCAGGCTGACAAATCAGTAAGCAACTGCAAACAGCGCTTTCCAGGTAAGAATTATTGCCCTGGCTTCTGATAAGTACTCAGAAAACACTTCTCACTTGTATGTGGATTACTTCCCTGCTGTATTGCTAGTCATGGTCATGTAATCAATAGGGCTCTGGTAGTTTGACTTGGAGTGGTAACTGTTTTGCAGGTGTCATATGCAATACTGTACTATGGACTTTCATTTTCATCCAAGCATATTCAGGTATGAGCTTTCTGCTTGTATGAGGGAAATCCTAATGCCTTTCCATCAGAGAAGTTATTTTACTTAATTTCCTTAGAGACTTTGGAGAACAGTTCTTGACAGCTGGAGCGAATGGATTGTTTTCTAGTGTTTTAAAACCAATGTACTTTGTTAGCTCATCAGGGGGAAGGAGGAGGGGTGGGGGAGTGTGCACGTGTTTTTTTTTTCCTTTTTATTAAAAAGAGGGAAATGCAGCCATGTAGGTAAATGAAATGACAATATGCCTCTCATAGAAAGCCAGAGTGTTTTCTCCTATTAAAAAAACACTAGTGCATATGAGAGAAAAAATGATTCCTGTAAAAGAGTTGTCTTTCAAAGGATTAAATGACTAGTATGTCTCTTGACGCCCACAACTAGAATGTCAACATGTATGTCTGAAATAAAACAATCTTTAATTAAATTATATTCATACTGGATTGAAGTGCCAGAACATAGCTTTAAATGATGCAGATGTTTACATTTAAATCAAAACTAAATCTCCTGGTTTGTCACTTAAATTTACTTTCATCTTGTAACGTCATAGATTTCATTTTAGCCCAGATCAGTGGTGTCCACAAGATACTTTTTAGTAGCTATTTACAATGAGCTTGACATTAGTCTCATTCTGAGACCACATCACAAAAAACATCATAGTGTTGAGCAACAACAGATCCCAAAGTGACCCCTTTGAGATGAAAATGGGAGTCAAGACTGTCATTGCTCCAGTGCTCTTCTACATCTTCATCACCATGATCCTTCACCTCATTGGTGGCAGGCTTCCAAATTGCATGAAGATTGTCTAGAATGAATGGGAAGCGTTTCAATCTCAGGAGATGGAAGGCTAAAACAAAAGCTCGATGACCTTGATTATGGAGCTCCAGTATGTAGATGACAACATGGTTGCTGCTCTTTCTTGTGTAGCCCTTCAGATCTTCTTAAGCATCTTTGCCAAAGCGTAGGAGAGTCTTGACCTCACACTAAACATCACAAAAACCAAAGAGGCTCCACCAGCCCTTACTGAAGGGGCAATCTCATGTACCCTCTGTTGAAGTCAATGGAGAACTGCTGGAAAATGTGGAGCATTTCCCATATCTTAGAAATCTTTTTCCACTAAAGTCAATATTTGACACAGAAATCCAGCATTGTTTGAGCTACTCAGGCTTTGCTTTCTCCCACCTGAGACAAAGGGTCTTCGAGGACTGGGACATCTGTGCTAAGACAAAGCTCCTTGTATACTGTACAGTGGTGGTTCCAACACTGCTGTACACCTGTAAAATCTGGACAACTTACAAACATCACTTGTAGGCACTTGATCAATATTATCAATGCTGCCTCAGGATAATCCTAAATATCTCTTGAGAGGATAGGGGCACAAATGCTAGCATCCTGGAAGTTGAACATGACCAGCATTGAGGCTATCATCATTCACCAACAACTTTCTTGGACTGGTCACGTGGTCCGGATGTCTGATCAGCGCTTCCCAAAACAGATTCTGTTTTCTCAATTTGAAGGAAGGATGGAGGAGGGTTGGGGTCCAGAGGAAGTGATTTAAGGACATGCTGTGAAGGCACACATGAAAAAGTATGGCATCATTGTTGACTCTTAGGAGAACATTGCCCAGGAGAGTGGTAATCCTTGAGAGGGTGATGTGATTTGAGAGGTCCTGCCACAGCACAGATGTGGAGAGGTGGAGAAGGAGAAAAAGAGCATCAAAAGCTGCCCCCCACTCTTCCAAAAGCTACTAGCAGCTGCTCCTTTCGTGATAAGACCTGCAGCTCTAGAATTAGGCTGATCAGACGAAAACAGACTCACAGACAAGGATGACAGGAAGAATTCTTACTTATTACTGGGTGACCACCAAGAAGAGTCTAATTTGGACACCTAAATGTCTATATCAGAAAAAACATCACAATTGTCACTTAATCTTAATAGATATCTCAGCCGATTAATAATCTATATTCATATCTAGAGGTCTTGCTTTCACTGGTGGGGGAAAAGAAAGGTGCTAACACGTTAATTAACATGTCTTAAAATCCTGCTGGAGACAATGCAAGTGGTAGATTTAACATATTAGCTGCCTGAGAGAAAACCAACAAAACAAAGCAGCAGCAATGTAGCACTTTAAAGACTAACAAAATGATTTATTCAGTGATGAGCTTTCGTGGGACAGACCCACTTCATCAGATCAATCTCATGTCAGTCTGTACTGGAAATAAGTACAGCGGTACAGAGGACCAAAAAAAAATGCAATAAAAACTGGCAAATCAAATAAGATTATAGGGGGGGAGGGAAGAGGTGGGGGGATGTTAATTGTCCTGTCTGAGATAATTACAAGCATCAGAGGAAGGGGAGAAGTCCTTGTAATGCATGAGGTAATTGATATCTCTGTTCATACCCCATGTTAATGTGTTGAATTTTGAATATGAACTCCAACTCACAAATTTCTTGCTTTAAGCTGTTTTTAAATTCTTTATGTTCTAGGACACAAATTCTCAGGTCTTTAACAGAATGGCCCACTCCATTGAAATGTTCACTAACTGGCTTATGTGTATTGAGTTTCTTGACGTCTGCTCTGTTTCCATCTATTCTTTGGTGAAGGTTTTGCTCAGTCTGTCCTATGTATGTAGTGGCAGGGCATTGTTGGCACATAATGGCATGTATAATTTTGCTGGAAGTGCACAAGAATGTGCCTTTTATCTTGTAACTGACATGGATAGGTCCAGTGATGGTATCCCCAGAATCAATACGTGGACATAGTTGGCAGCTGGGTTTGTTGCAAAGAAGAGTTCCAGGATTACTATTACTGCGTTGTAGCCTGTGATTGCTGGTGAGAATCTTTCTCGGGTTAGGAGGCTGTCTCTAGGAAAGCACACCCGGTCACCTAGAGCCTTCTGGAGTGTAGCATCCTGATGCAGAATAGGTTGTAGGTTTTTAATGATGCGTTGCAGGGTTTTGAGTTGGGGACTATAGATGATAAGTGGTGTTCTGTTAAACCAATGAGGATGTCTTCCTACTGTTAACAGATGTTAC
The DNA here is from genome assembly GCF_033958435.1 of Carettochelys insculpta. NCBI lineage: Eukaryota > Metazoa > Chordata > Testudines > Carettochelyidae > Carettochelys > Carettochelys insculpta. The sequence goes on from NC_134143.1 coordinate 15,575,197, forward strand.
CAAGCTTTTAGACCTACTTCATAACTAAAACATAGGTCCACCAAGCACTGTTGTTCAGGGATCTGAGAAGTTCAGTGCCCTCCAGAGAAGATTGGCCTCTGACACACCTTTGAAATACAGGACATCATCATAGTTGCACAAACTTCTGGAATGGCCTGGGCCTACTCTAAGTTGAGTGCAGTTTTATACCTGACCAGGATGCCATTTTGAAGAGAGTGCCACCCAGGTAGTGACAGCAAGGGAGAAGCCATGTGCTTTGCAGAATGGCATCCTCAGTGTGTTCATGATGGTACCAGACAAAACAGTGTCTGGTTATAGGTCATAACTGGGTAGGGACAAATCATACAAAAACAGAGCTGTCCAGCTTAAAACTTGATGAATGGGCTGCCTACCAGAGAGATGAAATTAAGACGTAGCCACCAGTGTAGCCACCCCAAGGTTGATGGAAGAATTCTGCTGTCAACCTAACTGTTACCTCTTGTATTAAGTACAGTGTTAGAAAAACCCATTCTGTCTCTGTAATAAATGTTTGCATTACAGTGCTACAGCTGCTCAGCTGCTGTGGCACATGCAGTTTAGACCAGGCTAGAGCAAACTACCCAAAAATGGATTCTCCCGATCTCTCTGTCCACACCTCCAACGAGGGTAAAGGTGAGAATATTTTAAATTCTTTTGTATCTGCTGTGTGGCTTTGAGACCCTGGACTGCAGGCCTGTTAAGGAGGTGCCAAATTGTTTTCATAAAAAATCTTTTTAGTAACTTAGAGCAAACAATGTCTCTTGCAGAAATGTCTTTTCAGCAGGCACCTTTACAAGCAGATGGAATTACGTGTGGTCAAAATGACAGATCCCAAGATGAACTTTAAAAAAAGTCTAGAAATAGCCATCTTTAGCCTGCCTCCACTTCATACCACTCCAGAAGCAAAAATCAAAGGAACAGTGTCAAGTCTTTGAAGAAGGTAAATGTGGACATGTTAAAACCTAGTGTAGCAGAATTTCTAGGGAAGAAACACTTTCTTCCTTTCACTTTTTTCTAAAGTTTAGAGGGTAAGAAAACAAAGGACTTGCTTCACTTACATATCTACTATATAAACATTCATGTTTAGTTGATGGTCAAAACTTACATGGGCCAGAGGTAAGTTTTTCCTAAGATTGACCTGATATAAAGCCCTGAATAAGTGGTAGCATATCCACTTGGTTGGTAGCATCATTATTATTAGGAAGTAAGTAAAAGTCACAGTACATAATATGCTAAGAAGCCTTTTGCAGCTAATGGAAATAATCAGGAATGAATTAAAACAAGAACAAAACAAACACAGGCAAAGAGAACTTAGCTGTGCCAGTCAATGAAGCTATAGCCAATTCCTGTTGGAAGCCCTAGATCCAGTTTGGGAACTTAGAAGGCTTGAAACCCTTTTGATTTTCAGTAAAGTGATTCCGAGAACTGAAACGATGCTGGAAACATTCTGCCTCAAGCTATAACACTTCTGGCTGTGATCTGATCATGCCTCTGAAGGTAGAAAGGGTTAGATCTGACCACTACAAAGAAGAGAAATTTCCAAAGAATCCCGTCTTCCCTCCCTCTGGTGCTGCAGGGCAGGTTGTGTTTGCTTCTTTAGTGTGCACATCTGATGAAGCAAGTCCTCAGCACATGCCACACTATCATACAGTGTGGGAGGAGTCTGTCTTTACTACTTGGAAGATCGACCCAATTAAGGTCAATCTTCCAGAGTCTGATTATGTGCATCTAGTAGGGACACACGAAGTAGAACTACGAGGGTTGACCCCTGTATTTCTCAATACTGTGAGGAGTGAGGGAGGTCGTCCAAGTGAGTCTATTATCAGTAAGTCGATTCCTGCTGCGCAATTGCCATAGCTGGAATTGCATATCTACAGTCGACTTTAAGGTCTAGTTTGGACTTGGCCTGAGACTTGGTCTACTCTAGAGTCTTAATTTGGTATATTTATGTTTCTCATGCATGTGGATTTTTCACACTCCTGAGACAGGCACTTCTGCTGACCGAACCTGCACATAGACAGGAAGTTGAAGGTCAGTGGAATCCTGTTGGCATTGGTTGTGTCTACATTTTGAGGCTGTAGCCATGCTGAAGAGCTGCAGCTTTTCTAATGCAGCTGTACCACTCTAAAGTCTCTCATGCAGCTGTTCTATGCCAATGGACATCAACATCCCATCAGCATCGTTAATCCACCCCAGTGAGTTTCAGCAACTATGCTAGCAGGAAACTCTTTCCCACTGACACAGCACTGTGCATGCTAGTGCTAATGCTGGCATAACTTAAGTTACTCAGCTGGTGGAATAGTCCCATCTACAGCAATATACATTTTTCTGAAATCACTGGTTGTGTAGACATGGCCTGCAGTACTACTGCTATAGCATTATAATTGTAGACGTGCCATTAGATGACCCAAATACCTAAGCTCCTTGGCATCCATAGCTATATAAGATTCCATGGTAACTCTCATTAGTTAATACAGATCTAATGGTGGTTGTTTTTTCTCTAAAACAACCAGTTCAGTTCCTCTGGTTCAGACAAAATTGATATTTCCACATATCCGAGGTCATCCTGTGAATCTTACTATACCCTTTGGTTTTACTACAAAACTGGTGATGCGTTTAGATAGAGTGCCCTTCCTGGGCTGTGTTCTCAAAGAGATTTTGTGACCTTGAAGCTTATGTGCTGACATCTTTGAGGTGCAGGTATAGGTAGGTCCCTACCAAATTTGGGTCCATTTTTATAAATGTCCTAGTCATAGCTTTTAAAAAGTGTGAATTTTATGGGTTCAGATGTTTAAATCCAAAGATGTACTTAAAACCAGCAAAGGCTAAGGTAGTACCACAATCCCCCTACAAATCACCCTTCTGCATTGCCTTCACCCTTCTGCAGAGATGGCTGGCCATCCTGGGTCCAGCTCTGAAGGCAGCACAAAAGTAAGAGGGGGTAGCATCATGACCTCTGTACAATTGCCCTGCCAAGTCCCTTTTGGATTGGGACCCCAGCCTGTGTGTGTCATATTGGGTAAAAATACAAAAAAGAACAAATTTCATGGTCGAGGATGTGTTTATAATGGCTGTGAATTTGGTGGAGCCTTGGTTGTAGCGAAGGAATAAATTGTCTTCCGCAATATGTAAACCTACCACACTGACAGCTGGGATCAAAGCTCTGGTTTCCATGTTCCAGAGACAGACACCCACTCACCGAACAAAAGGAGAAACTCCAGTATCTGCGGCTCCTATATCCTCCTTGCCAGTCAGCCCTTAGTGGGCAGCCTTGTTCACCGATGAATACGTTCAAAGCCAGTGTAGTACAGTCAGCTGTGTCTTGGGAGGGTCAAATAGGTCAGTTGGCAGAATCCCATAGGTGCTTGCTTGAGCAACTTGCTTGTTCAATTTTTGCAGCTTTAAAGCTTTCTTTGGGTGTGGGGGTTGAAGTGCCGCAGAAGGATTTTCAGATTTTGGTATTTTGCACATTATACGTTGGCTAGAATAAAGTGATCCTGATTCCTTTACTGAGGCTCTTAGACACAAGTTGGACCTCTCTAGTCCAGCATTCCTTGGTTAGGAGCATCCATAGTCCAGCCTGATTTTTAGGTAGCTGAGTGTCCACTTGTCATGGATGTGGCTAAGTTCCCCACAATCCCATAAAGTTTGTTCACAACTGCCAGTCCTGGCTCTCAGTGTTCCGTGCTATTATTTAGCTGTAATTTACTCCTAAATGTCTTCTAAGAGCCCAGTAAGCAGTGGAAGTGTTGATAATGCTGCTAGACAATATTAACCCCTTTTACGAGTTTCAGCAAATTCTCTGGTTCAACAGTCGGGCAGTAACTGTTGGTTTTGACTCGCATTGTTCCAAGAAACGCACAAGTCGAAATCATGTTAAGCTGGGGTTCTACGGTAAGTGGATGGAACAAATGCATACAAACTAAGGATTTGGTCATGCGGACGTTTATGCACATGCTCTGTGTTGGGCACCCTGAATAGTCACTGTGAAGTCGAGAGAGAGAGAGAGAGAGTTTATATTGTGTTTGTATGGCACCTAGCTCAATGAATATCAGCTTCATGAGTTGGAGCACTAGGCACCATAGTAATAAAAATAATAATGCATTTCCTGCATATGAGCAAGTGTTTCAGGATCAGGGCTAGGTCTCTGTGCTGGTGTGACATTTTTGACAAGAATAGTGTTGCAAACAGAATAATACTTCTCTTTTCAGCAGGGTGGATTGATTTAATAAAGTTACCAAAAAAGCAAAGACTGATTGTGCTTAGAGTACACTTAGTCTTGGAGTAAGCCCTATTGAACTTATGGGCACTTCTTTTTTTTTGAGAAAACATGCACAGCATGCGGTTCCCTAGGAGAAGATGAGTTATGCTGAAGTAAAATAGGAAATAGACTTTCTGTGGTCTGTGGCCATGATATTCCAAAATCAGGGGCACGTATTATGTTATATAAAATAAGAAAATGACACTCGGTGGCAAGTGGCAACTCTAGATTCCTCTTACTGCAGATTTCTGTATACCTGGGTGAGAGGTTCTAAAACTAGTTAATTAATTAAGCAAGCTATAAGGATTTGCTAAATTAAACAATTTTTTCTAGCAGCATCCAACACAGCAAACAGCTTGGGAATTTATGTGTTAAATCACATAGATGCTAAAAGGCACAAAGAGAGCCTTGAAGAATGATTCTGTGCACAGGGAAGCATTTAAGACCAGGTCTACACTAGACATTCCACTTGATTGTAGGTAAGTCTATTATAGCTCTGCAATTGCCATAGCTAGAATTGCATATCTACCAGTCCATTCACCTGGCTGTCCTCACAGAAACACTCCTGTTGACCTTCCTTACTCGCGATAATGATGAGTACTGGGGTCAACTGCTGACCCCAGATAGTGCAATTTTGCGCATCCTTACTAGGTGCGCAGGCTCAAACCCTGGAAGATCGACCCCTGAATGGGTCAATCTTCCGTGTAGTGTAGATATACCCCGAGTTAGTAACCAGTTGATCAACTTAACCACCTCCACATCTTCATCCACTGCATTTTCTCCCAATAAGCACTTTTCTTTATGATTCTTGCAACTAGACCTTGCACCCGCTTCTTGCACTGCTTACACTGACATATTTTCCTTTTTTACAGCGGAATGAACTTCTTCAGAATATTCCCTGATTGGATCTCTCTTATGCCAGGCCATGACAGTTTTTCTGTGACATAAGTGGGGGATATAGGAAGCTGTTTGTGTGCAGAATAATGTCTTCTCTTTTTCTTTCCAGTCTACTCCACTGTTTCCTTCTGTGCTGCTTCTGTCCTTTCCTGTGTATTGTCTTTCTGACTTTAAGGGTATGTCTTTACTACGTGGAAGATCAACCTGGTCAGAGTCGGTCTTTTGGGGTTTGATTTTTCACACCTGGTAGGGACACGCAAAATCAAACTATCTGGGGTCAGCTGTCGATGACCCCTATTCTCCTCAATATCACAAGGAGTAAGGGAGGTCAACGGGACTGTTTCTTCCAATGACCTCTTCCTGTGAGGGCCATGAGGTGACTCAGTTGTAGATAAGTCGATTGTAGCTATGCAGCTGCTGCAGCTAGAACTGTGTATCTACAATCGATTTTAATGTTGAGTGTAGACCTGGGCTTAGTGTCTTAACTAACTTGTTTGCTGTGCTTGGTCAAGGACCACCACCAGATAAGCACAAAACAAAAAACAGTCCCATCCAGCTTGTGTGTCACTTTGCACATGTTACTTTTCAGTCTGCTGAGAAACAGAAATTGAATGCCCAGAACTTTTAAGAAGCAAGAGCTAATAGTTAGGCTGGGCAGACTAGAGCCATTAATTCATTTTTATGAGACTGTCTGTGTAGGTATAGCATGTTGGAGATGAGATTTCATTGTAACTGTTATTTTAAACTATAAAGTTATTATTGATTTTAAAAAAAAAGCAAATATAGGATTTAAATAAAAAATTGTGCGTTTTTTTTTATTCGTCTGCTTTTCAGGTTTTATTTTAAAGAACCTGAAAAATGATCCTCCCACAGTTTTTTCAGTAGCTGCTATCACAAAAGCCTCCCATACCTGTTATAGGGTCTTGATGTCAATAGGTGTCTAAGGTATAAGTAATTTTTTTTAATTAATTGCAGCTGGTTGCAAAACAAGCATTTAGGACGTGTTGGTTTGAATTTTCCCCTCGTTTTCCATCAGAATTTGGTCTGGACAATGTCTTTGTGACCAACTTCTGCACATTTTCTCGAGTGACTATTTTCTGGGTGAATTAAACGAAGTGCTGAAAAAGAGACAAAAATCCAGGATGCCCCTCCAAACACTTCCATGTGAAAAACAGGCCATTTTTGAAGTAAGTCTGTGCTCATGAAAGCTCATGCTCAAAACTTTTCTGTTAGTCTATAAGGTGCCACGGGTCCCTTTGTTGCTGTTACAGATCCAGACTAACACGGCTACCCCTCCGATACAGGCCACTTTAAAGTAACTCAACATTGACATCTAAGAAAGTATCCCAAATTCACTCCAGGTTAAATCTCTCTAATCCAGAGCTCTCTTGTCCAGCAAACTCCCATAATCCAGCATGATTCTAGTTTGCCCGATGACCACTTATCATGGGTGTGGCCAAGTTTCCCGTGACCAGACCTGGCTCTCAGTGTTCTGTGCTGTTATTTAGCTGCAATTTACCTCTAAATGTCTTTAAAGTTTCCATACTATCAAGGTGGGTAAGTACTGGAATAAATTGCCTAGGGTGATTGGGACATCTCTATCAATGCAGGTATTTAAGAGTAAGTTGGATAAATATCTAACAGATGGCCTAGGGCTGTGAGGGCAGGGGACTGGACTTGATGACCTCTCGAGGTCCCTTCCAGTGCTTATATTCTATAAGAGCCCAGTGAGCAGTAGAAGTATTGGTAATATGCTAGAAAATATTGACCTCCCATCGCCCAGAAATTTCTCTCGACTGGCACTGGTTGGGATGAAAGAGGTTCAACCTGTAGTTATCTTTGAAAATTTAGCCCATCCATTTTCTTTATGCACAGGTTTTGTCATTATTATTCGTTTCATGATTGATGGCTATAATAATCATTCTTGGGACAACATTTCATGTTGAAATCCCTTTATTTCAAAAGAATCCTCCTTAAGGAGGTTTTTGTAGATAACATGATGCGTTACACATGCACTTGATTAACACCTCTCTGAGATGGCTCTATTGAAAAATACAGATTGAATTAAGTCAAATTATATTGTTTAAAATATTTAAGCAGAGGACTTCATCTTTACAGAAAGTGCTGTCAGAACTCCCTTTTAATATGAAAACTTTTTTTTCTATTCTTTTATACCAAAGAACTACTTACATTTATTAATACAGTGTCAGGAAGCTGTGGCTTGATGGAGATTGAAGGAAATGTAATATGTAGGTATTGAATTGTGTAGTTATTACTTAATCTTACTTTTGAGGGCTCACTGTGCTATTGTTTGTATAAAGTAGACCTGATTATTAAAGTTATTATGCCTGTGTTATTAATAATAATTATAAATAATACCCTTTGTGGTGTTAAAGGCATACCAACCTGAAATCTAGTCAATTGAAACAATATTTCAGGCATTGCATTTCCTATTGAGTTACCCTACTAATTTTCATGGCTTTAGAGTCAGACTTTCCTGTTTGTCCAAAAAAAAAAAAAGTGGTTCTTTCTTCTGTTTGTATGCATAAGATCCACACAGACAGGAAACTGGCACCTGAAATGATGAAACTGACTTCACAGAGTGCTGCCAAATGCACAAAGCAGTAATACAACTTAAAAACAGGTTATATTTTCTTTTAATTTTAATCATTTTGTTTTATTTCTGTCATTGCCAAGAACTTTAAAATTAACATGGGAGAAAAATGTGGAATTTTTCATGTTCAAGTTGACAGTATCACTTTTTAAAACTAAAACATTTACTGATCTAATTTACTTCTCAAAATTTCTGCTTTGTATTCAGGTTTCTCTGTTGGTATGATTGGATGACTGATTATCTTAACTCTGTTTCTCAAGAAGTTTCATGGCATTGCAAGAAGCATTTGTGCTTTCAAACTCATCTTTGTACTTCTCCTACTCAGTAGCATTGTCCAAACGGAGAGAGAGGGAGACAGATGCAAAAAGGTATATGAATCCCCAATGAATTTAAATAACATGTTGATCCTGAGAATACTTCTTTACAAAGAGAATTTAAACACATTACTAGCCCCTCCCGCCCCCCCCCCCCGAGCTCTATGGACCTACTTGTGCATATGAAATTTAAGCATTTGCTTAAATGTTTGAAAGTCAGTGTCTAATTTAGGTTTTTAAAATCTCTGAGTTTTTAATGTGACCAGCCCATGATTCCACAATGGAAGTGGGGGTTGCTAACTTTGTAAAGCTAAGCCCTTTGTGTAAGTCTTTGAAGGATCTGAGCCCTACATATGCACACACTTACACACACTCTTTTTTTCTATAACTGTCGGACCCAATCCCATTAAAAAAGTCCTAATAGTGAGAAAAGAACATGTTGGGTTTAAGGTACTACATAGTGACTCTGGTTGTGTGAGTTCATTTCTGTCCTGCATGGGTGAATCACTTAAACTCTCTGAAATTTGGCATCCCATCTGTGCAAAGGAAAGCAGCAGTCTGACTTGTCTCTTTGGATCAGGGATTACCTTGCTGTGCTTTTTTGTATAGCACTAGTAAAAGGGAGCATCAAGCTCAATTGGGGCCAGAAGTATTACTGTGAAAGAACTGTATATTCATAATCATAATTCAGCCCATAGGACTAGGGATACTCAGGTGCCTGGGTATTTGCAGGATTGGGCTAATTTTTTATTTGTATCGAGCCTGTTTAAGCAGATCCTCTATTGATCTTGGCTTTGATAGCCATGACTGTCCTATAGCTTCTGTTTTGAGGGAAAGGCTTATGTGGTAACTGCTTTTATGGGTCATGTTCTGTGTTCTGACAAGAGCTCTGCCAGCACATGAAAACCTGAGAGTCCAGCAGCCATGTGCTGATATTCCACTAATTTCTGTGTTATGTTTTGCTTCCTTCCTTGAAGGATTGGCGAGCAAATGTTAACATCAACCAGCACTATGTAGGCAACTGCCTATCCAGGAGCAGAGTGGTGGGAGACCTTTTGGATGGCAGATCAGATTCTCATTAGGCATGTCTGTATGTACTTGACGCATCTGTGGACAAACAGGTTAAGACTCAGATGGCGATGCACACGTGGGAGGGAGAGGGGGAAATGGTGTTAAACACAGGTGGGGTGTTACCTTAAGCTTGCGTGGCACAGATAATGTAAAGATGAAGCATTGTGTGTTCCAACAGAGCTGATGTGGGAGAGCTTGGGGAGAGCGAAAAAGATGGCATGGTAGTAGGCTCAATTACAAGTTTCCAAACATCAATTTAAATCAGTGCTTTCTGTTTAGAGGCTGTGCTAAACAATGGGGATCCTGCAGAGAGCTGGGCTTGTGTGTGTCTGTGTGGTGTGTGTGTGTGTATTTCTTGCAAGTGTGAAATCAGACTGGATTTTTTCCCCCAAAATCTGCTTAATGAGTAGTAATTTTGCAAAGTCTTGTGGTTGAATCAGATGACTGATTTCCAATGTGTCCTTAAGCCCAGGGCTGCTGCAAAGTAAACACTGAGCTGTGGTTGGTGGTTTTATTTTTTTTTTGTGAATGTCTGTACATTAGAACCTTAATGTTCAGGCTTCTTAATTTTTCTTTTGCAAGGAAGATGCCCTTGGCAGTTATTGACCTGTTTACAGTCTCTGGTGTGGTTTGTGGGGGAAGCGGGCAGTATCTATGTTCATGCCATACATTCAGAGAAAGGAAGCAGATGCTAGTTTTGAGAAGATGCTGAAGGAGATGGTATAAAAGCAACTTGCAGCCAGGGGTGAACCCATCTAGGGTGGGACGCTGGAACAATTTATATTGTGAGGGGTGCTGAGAATCACTGAACCAAACCAATAGTCCATGTATATGATGGAAACCACTTCCAGCCAGGACGTGCGGCAGCACCTATAGGGTTGTGTGTGTGTGTGTTTCTTTACATGCTGATACGCCACCACCAGTGTTCTCGGTAAACTGAGTGGTTGGGCAGCTGCCCAAGAGCGACCAGCTGATCAGCCAAGCGCCCATGGACATTGCCAGCCAGCAACATGTGTTTCTGTTGGTGGTGTACATCTGCACATGCGGTGGAGCACATAATAAAATGTATTTCCCCTGGTTGGAAAAAAATTAGAGGGAACCCTGCATATCAGAAGCGAGGGGAGGAAGGAGACCTGTTTGGCTTCGCTTGTGTGGTTTTTAGGCTGGGCTTTGGAGCCATGGATGCTCTGCTGAGCTGCTGGTGCCAGCACATACAGCAAACATCTGGTGCTTGATGTAATGGCAGAAGGGCTGGAGGCTGCATGCCTGTATCTCTCCCCCCACTGCCCCCAAGAAAGGGGGAGCCCGGGAGCATTGGTGGAAACATGATAAGCATCAGCTGGGTTCCAGCAGTCAATGTATCTTTGAGCTAGGGGAGCCGGGGGCGGGGGAGTGAAAGATGGGAGAGGAGGCTGGAAAAGGATGAGGGAAGGGAAGGAGAGAGAGCGCCTCTTAAGTGCAGTTCATGATCTGTGCAAGGCAGAGGGATTAATTGGGAAGAGAAATGGCATCGCCAAATCTGCAGCATGCCCTTGCTCTGTGGCTGAAAATCAGGTCCTTCTGGGGCTTGGCGATCTGCTCTGGGTATGGATTAAGGTTGTGAAGCCCAGTGCAGCTGACAGAAATTCAATGCAAGCAGAGAAGAGCAGCTGGTCTCTAGCCAGTGTGGTTTAAATGCTTTTTCTCTCTCTTTCTCTCTCTGCACAGCTGGAAGCTGAATGAGTTTGATTCAGTGGAAGAAAACTCAGTCTTTGGTGCTTGTGTAAACACACTTTGAGAGACAAGAGCCTTGACAAAGAAACTGAACTGTGACTGGCACGTCAGAAGTACAGTGAGGAAGCCCTGTGTTTATACACGTCAGTAAAATTTTATGGTTTTGTTGTGTTTCAGGGAAAGACGTTGGCTCTGTTCTACACGCTAGAGTGTCAGGAATAGACAGCTTAAGATCTCGTATGCGTTTTTGGCACAGGGGACCTCGATGCAAGCCTTGAAAGGTTGGTAGCTGGCGTTCAGTAGTAAAAGCAAATGCAAACAATGCCAGAGGAGCTGAACTGTGTTGTGGCCATAGAACCTACGAGCCAGAGTAGCATTTAGGGCACTTAATCTCTGAATTTTTTGTGTTTATGTTTTGCCTCTTTGGTGCAGCACAACATTTACCTGGATGTTCAAATTTATATTAAACTTCAAATCCCATTAAGTATAAGAGGTTGTTTTTTTCTTTTTGTGGAGAGGGGCATGGGTAGTATTTTACTTAGGAATATAGTATATAGATATCTTTTTATTTTTGGATTGCAGCATTTTTGAGGTCAACAAGCAGTTGGTACTTGATCCCACTACCCTTCAGATTAAAAAGCAATTGCTCAATACAGCATTCGTGCATTATTGGGCTTTCTTTTCTCTCTTCCTGTAGCTCTGAATTGTGTGTGTGGTGGGGAGGAGGGAATCATTACTTTGGTTGGTAGAGCACTTCCTTTTGTGTATGCTTTTAGCTGTAAAAAGGGTGGAGGAGAGGTTGTGACCACGTGAGTGGTAATTTTATTTATGTTGGTCTCGTTTCAAACTGTCACAGTAAATCTATTTTACTTGTCACTTTATAAATCATTATACAGGATTAAACCTTTTACCAGCTTTTAAGAATTCTGCAATCATTTTAAGCACCTTTTCCTCTACCCTCCCCTCCCCCTGCTCTGTTGAGTCTCCAGTGGTCTTGTTAGAAATTGTGACTCTTTTTCTATTTCTAATATGGCTTTTTCAAGATGGGGCAAAGTACAGAGAAGGGCAGCCAAAATGCTTAAGGTAGGGAATAGGGATGTAAATTATTAAATGGTTAACGGGTGAGTGTTACCATTAATGTATGACAGTTAAAGTTTAAAACAGATTGATAAAATAATTTCCTATGCTAATGTGTAATTTGTGCATAAAAAAACACCACCGAGGGGAGGCACGGGAGCTTGCAGTACCTGGGACACTGCTAACCCCTGCTCCCATTTCTTTTGCAACTGGCTGCAGTAGAGAGTCTACCCTGGAACCACTGACTAGCCAGAACACTTGGATCTGCATTGGAGCCACTGCTGAGAAACTAGTAGAATGAGAGGTGGGATAAGAGCAAGGCCACGCCCATGCACACCACCCCCCATGCCCACTGTGCCCTACTTTGGAGAGTCAGCTGGGTGCTTCTCCCCTAAGCCAGGGGTAGACTGGGAACTTGTTAGCCAATATAATTTTAATAGTTTCAACAGGTACTTTTAAAACAATATTTACTTCCGAGGAAAGATTAAAATATTGGGACTGTTCATTTTAGAAAAGAAACGACTAACGGGGGACATAAGAGTTACAAAAAAAATGAACAGTGTGCAGAGGAAGTGTTATTTAACTTCTTGGCATAACACATGCGATTAAATTACTAGGCAGGAGAGTTAAAACAAACAATAGGAAGTACTTCTTCCAACAGTGCCTGGGAAACCTGTGGAACTCATTGCTAGGGGATGTTGTGAAGGGCAAAACTATAATTGGGTTATAAAAGAGCGAGAACATTTTTTGGAGGATACTCCCTGAAGTGGCTACTGTCAGAGAAGTCAGAAATGCAACTACATGCCCTGGGTGTCTCTGAGATTCTGTCTGCCAAAAGCTGGGACTGAATGACAGAGAATGGATCACTTGACAAATTGCCTCTTCTGCTCGTTCCTTCTGAAGCCACCGTTGGAAGATGGGATACTGGACTAGATGGGCCACTGAGCTGAACCAGCAGGGTTTTTTTTATGACTGCTCAGATAATATTGTACACGATTAAGAGGAAATGTTCTTTTTTGTCTTTGGAATGCAACTGGCATTTTCAAAGGCAAAACTGGAACAAAGAAGTTTTTGAACTCTATGAAGATTTTAAAAGTGAAATAATATTTTGAATGTTATAGTTCTGTTTTTCCTATTGTCATGGGATACTTGGATCAGGTCCCAGGATTGTGGTTAATTTTGCCAACACTCTTGAGCCTCATTTATTACCACAGAGGAGTTCAAAATATGAAACTATTTTAGCTAATTATCTTTACCCGAGGAGACATGTCAAGATACATATTACTCCTAAATAAAGAATAGTAATTATGGGTTTTGCTTTTATTTACAGTTCAATTCTATTTTTAATAGACACTAATGAAACTTACTTTGTGCTATAAAATATCACCATCTTTTTGTGAAGGGATTAGCGGGGAACCATTGGAGATATTTTAGTGAATTCTGTCCTCTACCAGTTGGAAAAGTGACTGTGACTTACAGATGAATGTAAATTGTTTCGAATGACACCCAGTTTGTGCAATGTTCTATTCACATGCTAGGTTTTCTGAAAGGAAACAGTTTCATAGAATGACAAGTATCAGAGAGGTAGCCATGTTAGTCTGTAGCTTTGAGAACAGCAAGAAGTTTTGTGGCACCTTATAGAATTTCATAGAATGTGTATAATAGTGAGAGGTCTAAAGTAGGCCTTTAATAATAAAAATGAATGAAAATCACATCTGCTTCCATGGGGTATGTCTAATGAAAATTGTGGTGCCTGAGGGCTAAAGACAAGTGGCTACATTCACTTTGTTTCTTTTGAAGCTTGTGTCTTTTTATTATAGTGCCTAATCCTGCAAACATTTAAGGATATGTACAATTAGCTCATGCAAATCATCCTACTGATAACAAATTTTACTAATGGAGGCCTGATGTTGGTGTGGAGTTTCAAAAGTTCCAATGGAAAAGATTTTGTTTGTTTTTAAAACCAAAAAAGGGGAAAAAATGCAAACCTATATGCCTGCACTTACAGAAGTGCAAAAAGCTATATTTTTAAAAGAAATTTCAGTTTTAACAATGCAACACTGTCAATTAAACAGTTTATTTTAAATTGTACTTTCAACTGAATGTCCCTGTAAATCCTGAATTATAAGGTGTAATTGAAAGGGGAGAAAATATTTTTAGGATATAAATTTTGTTAATGCTGTAAACATGTGTAATGTTACTGATGTGAATAGTTCAGGAGAATTCAGTAATACTACTGTCACAAGATAAACAGTTCCTTGCATATTTAAAAGACCAGAGTGTAGCGTTATTTAGCTTTTTTTCCACTTATTTCGGTTATGTGGCATAACTGAAGTCACTAATATGTTTATTTGACGTCAGATTATCTGCATATGGTTGTCATGACACCGTTTGAACTTGTAACTTTAAGGATGTAATCATAAGGTTTTTATTGTTTTAAGCAGTATTTTAGGGCTCGTTTTCCATTTATATATCCTTCCTGTCCCTTCCCCGGGGGTCTGTTATTACAATACTATCCAATTATATCTTATCAAACCAGATTATCTCAGTGTAACTTGCTTTTAATATGTTAACTTTTAGGTGAACTTAGTGGTTGAGTTGAAAGCAAAGCACATAACTGCAGTTTAGTCAGTTTCTCTGGCACATATAATCTCCCCTTTCAAACTTCCAAAAGGCTACAGTCCTTTTCTAGGTGGTAAGGTGAGTGAGTGGCAATATGCTTAATAAAAGATATGTTACATATGTTTCTTTTGAACCTTGTGAAAATGCAGTGAATCAAGCATGTGGGGAAAGCAGAAGACTAATCCTACATTGAAGTACTTTGCACTGAAGCTGTCTTTTTTTTTTTTTTTTTTTTTTTGATTTCCAAAACATTAGTTACTGTGACTGTCCTCATGAAAGCCGTGTGGGAAGAAAAAGGTGCTAGTTTAGGGTGATGTTTATCAGCTTGCATATATTAGTGTTTGACCAATCAAATTAGTCAGTTTGCATTTTGGAAAACAGCTAAATCTAAAAGCCACACAGAGTCAGCAGCATGTACAAATGGCATAAGCAAAGTGTGTCATTTTAGTTCTTGATACTAAATATAGAATTTGAGGAAAGACTGTATGTCCAATGTGCCCTCCAAAACACATTGGACACAGTTGGGTAACAGATTGTAATTGAAATGCCTAAGTTACTTGTTTTCTCAGGCTTTCATTCTTTGTGCCTAGAGTTAGTTGTACTCGCTAAGTCAAGATTAAACCTGTAAATGCTTGTTGCGTGTCTGCTGGTAAACAATTATAAGAACTGTTTGTTCCCAATTGAGTATCCATTAGAGTTGCACACATTCAGGCTGTTGCAAATATTGCAAAACAATTGTAAATTTTTTTAGACATTGGTGTATTAAGTGATTTTAAAATGTGAGATGGGCCAGAATCTTCAGAGATACATTTACGATTATCCAGATATGATAGCTCAAATGCATATCAAATAGCATGGAAACAATACTGGGAAATTCCACTCTCAGGGTCAGGTCTTCTTTCTGTCTGTCTTTCAGAAAAGAGATGAAACATTCCCATGCGTTCCTGCTTTCCCCGTCTTGGCGTATTAAATGACTCTGTTTAACCAGAGTGCAGGTAGGGGATTAAAAATCCCATCCAGTTGGAGAACTCAAATCTCCTTTTGAAAACTTTCCCCTTCATTAGCTGTGAACATCAGCCAAATAAGGGGAAATGTTTTCATCATTTTTTCTGTCCCAAAAGTGAATGCTACAGCAGGGGGTCTCCAACTTCATTGTGCCATCACCCAATTCTGACAACAAAGTTGCTAAATGACTGAAGCCTGAGGCAGTCAGAGCCCACTGTCCCATCTTCACCCCTAGACAGAGGGCCTGTAACCTGTGCCCCACCTCACAAGACTGAAGCTGAAGCTGAGCTTCTAGGGGTGAGTAGGCCCAAACACTCTAATGCCAGCCCTGGTGACCCACTAAAAACCTGCAGCATGTTGTGATTGTCTCTTACCATTGAAAACATGAGTAAACCAGCATTAATTACATGTTTGTAAAGCAAGAAAGAAGATAGGTGACATATTATCTTTGGCAAACTTCTGCTGGTGGGAGTACACACTTGCACTACACAGAGCCGTTTCTCGGGTCTTGGGTAGGAAGGAGAAATTCTTTATGCAGAGAGAGAGATTTTTCCTTTCGAATTTTGAAAATCAGAACTAACTTAACCTAGAGCTGCAGGGTGGGGGAGGACAATTATTTGTGCTCTTTTCCTGTTTTTAGGAGACATGAAATCCTGAAAAGTGTTGCTCACCAAAAACGCTTTTTGTGCCCCTCTTTTAGCTTGAGACATATTAGGAATAGCAAGTCCTATCTAAGGTGGTTTTGCTAGAGGATGCCTTGAAGGACTAGAGAACTGAAATACGGCAGATTTCAGAAGTCATACGTCAAAACAAAGTGGTGTTGAAACTTCCACAAAAAGAGCTGGTTTTTCAACTGTTGATCAGAATTTTAAATAGTTATTAACTAAAATAGTCTTTAATGGTCAGAAATATCGCATTGTCCTTTTTTGGTGTTTGTGATGTTGTCATACTGTGTTTTTGCTGCTCATGCATCATTGTCCATGGAGACAAGGGCACATAAGACCTGAATTTCTAATCTGAAGAAAATCTTTTAGGCCTTCTTTTCAGTTTGGAGGGAAGCAATATGGGACGAATGCAGTTCTTCCACCATGGCAAGTTAACTTCAACAGTTATTTGCCTTTCTTCATTTTTCCATAATTTTAATCTTGTATCAATAGCACTCATTCACAGGACTTAGTAAAACTGGCTTCTTTGGTGCAGGAAGACATAATGGATCTATTTTTTTGGCTGTCTTGGCCAAGTGAAAGAAGGTTAGTGTGTATCATTCATCATATCACAATGTCTTAAACGATTCGGTTACGGACTGATAACTCCTAGGGAACACAGTGGTATATGAATGATTCCATGCTTTCTTGGCCAAAGAATGGGGCAGAATAAAGCTATGCTAACCATATTTAGCCTTAGTGTGTTGTGTGTCAGCTGTGTCGCATTTTTAGTTATTGCTAAAAATTGTGGTAGGAAACTGCCTGAAATGAAATGTGAGGAACTCTGTATAATAATAAAATCAATTGGACTGTTTCCCCAGTAATTCTAGAGACTGATGCATCATTAATGTTGGTAATACAGTGGCTGTCAGATCACAAACTTCTCAATAAATGTGCAGCTGGCAGGCTTTGATGGAAATTGGAGGCAAGCGGAGAATGAGATTTAGGGCTTTGACATATGGGGTGTCAACCAAGTGATGAAGATTTTATCAATTTTTTGTCCATTCAGTCTCTTGTGTTCACTACATCTGTGGTTTTCCTTGCCGCGTCTGCTGATGGCTAAAATGCTAACTGTGTATTGTTTAAAAACATTTAGTGTTAGGAATGTTGTTTAGAGTAAGAACCAGCTTTGTGTTTTCAATATGACATTTGATTATAACAGTAGCATTGCAGTAAGAACGTAACAACATGTTTGGCAGTAATAACACTTTTGATGGCAATTGGAAGCCAAACTTGTAGTCTAAGAACATCCAGTTGCACATATAGAATGGCAAATTGGGTATATAGTATCCTAATTAACCACGTTGTCTAGGGGAGGCACCCAAAGAGGCAATTGGTGGATTGTCTATTTGGCCTTCTATTTTTTCTTTCCATTCAAGCTTTTATGGTCTGATAAATCAGAAATTACCAGGCTCTTGTAATGAATCCATTTTAGGCTGCCTATTCCTTGTGCAATTTATTGCAAAGACCAAATGGATGGAAAGTGGTGTAAATATCTGCAACTTTAAGGAAAAATAAATAAGCTAGTTTGCTTAGAGCAAATACTGATAAGAGAGCTAGTATCCATTTACAGCCTGTAAAGAACACACCGCCAGGTGGATTTGCTCCCCTTGGGGACTGCTCTGATTTATACTTTCATTAAAGCCTTGTTTTGGCGGTCCCGCTTGTTATCCAATAACACAAAGAGGTCTCCATAAACAAGAACGGGATCCTTGCCACCAAAGGAGCAAGCTTATAACTGTTTATTGTGGCAGCCGGGGACTTTCGGGTGGCTTCGAGCCAAAACTGGCCTAAATGTGTTTGCTGTTGAAATAACTTGAAAGCTGTTGAAGGCAAGTGTATCTATAGTTGAGGAGGGCATTCCCCTTCTGGTTTACAGCATGAAATTGTCAGTGATTTCTAATCAGGATCAGGGAGAAGAGTGACTGTCTCATTCAGGACCCCCGGGACCTGACTGGTGCTGGACCAGAGCTGGACGAGAGAATTTGCTGGACCATGGAAGGTCATATTGGCTAGCAGCATTACTAACACTGCCACTGCTTATTGGGCTCTTAGAAGACATTTAGCAGTAAATTAGAGTTAAATAACAGCACAGAACACAGAGAGGCAGGACTGGTGGCTGGAAACAAACTGTGTAGGATCCTGGGAAACATGATCACACACACAAATAGTTGCCCACCTAACTAAAATCATGCCGGATTATGGAGCTTGCTGGATGAGAAGGTGCTGGATTAGAGAGGTTCAGCCTGTAGTTGTTTCTGCTCTGTGAAACTGTCAAAATTTTAAACTTAGCTGGGTGTAAAATTTCAAAAGAGGTGCCTGAGAGACTTTGAAAATGTTCAATCACACTCTGTGAACGATGCATAGACGAACTTGTAGCCAAACGTCACAGACAGCGTTTCTAAAAGATCACCCTGATGACAAACACTCTGAGGAGGTGATGTAAACTTTTAATCAAACAGCAAATAATAATTAAAAAGGCAGGAAATGCCTAAGTTCTGGGAAATATAACATGTTTCGGAAAGACATGACTAGAACTCCAAGTGTGCCTAGGTATGAACAAAACTTCAGTTATGAAACGATCTCCCTCTCTGTCATGTCTGTGCTCTCACTCGTGAAGGTATGCGTGGAATCTCTCGTGGTGAAGTCCCATGCAATTTAATAATGATACAGTTCTACGGAAAATTAATTGGCGTGGAGTAAAAATTATTCTAAGCATCTGTAGGTCTTGATGTTTCCCATGCTGCAATTGCTTTGCATCTTTGACGGATTTATGGACATTTCTAGCTGGTATATAGGGACATCACCTCAGTGTAGTCACCTCAGACCTGTCAGTGGCTCAGACCTGGTTAATGGCTTTTAAAACACACGTACCCATTAAGGCCATGATGGGCAAACTTTGGCCTTCAGGCCTGCTTGTCCGCAGATAACGCTCCCTCCTGAAATTAGATTACCCTGGTGTAGCCCACTACTGCCTTAAGTGGTGTGATTAGGGTTCATCCGTGTTAAAATAGCTCTTTTGATTTCAGTGTTGCCTGGGTACACAGCCAGCCGAAGACTAAAAGATGGCTGAAAGCAGATTTGAAACTGATCGCTGACAGATGATTACTCATGTAAATGGCAGCTCAGGTAGATGCCTTAATTTAATTTTCTAAATTGTGAATGTCCAATATTTAAGGTGAGATATTTTTATTGTTAATCCATCTGCAGCCTGAAACTGGAGGCATGGGAGGTAAAGCGAGGGACTGTGGAAACATCCGTCTGGAAACTTTTTTGGATTTCATAGAAGGAAAGACTCTATTCTGGTTCCAACTAGTCTAATCTAAGTATCTTTGACTCCTCCTGTGGTCCTAAATATATACATAGATCTATTTACCACTCATCTTACTTTCCCTGGAGTGGTAGAATTAGCAGCTGTGTTTAGAAAGAAAACTAGAAAGTGAACCAGATAACTTCATGTGAAGTGGCTTGGCTGATTTGCTGTGCTTTTTTTTTTTTTCCAGGTATTCCTGCTGGCCCAAACATAGGTGCTCACCCTAATTCTCCTTTTGTTAATACTTAACATTTCATCTTGGCTCAAGATAATAGAATGTACATAGTACTATTGATACCTCATAGGTAACTGGGTTTCTTGAAACAAATTCCTGCCAGATAAATGCTTTTTATTCCATAGAGTTTTCATTTTTTTTCCCAATACCTTTTAACCTTCCTATTCCTCCCTGAATCCTTTTCCAGCAGAGGATCAGCGTTTGTGGCTCGGTTGTAACAAGCCTTATATATTTTATTTTGTTCAAAGTTGCATGAGTTGAGCTGGTTCCATGATAGCTGTATACATAGCTCTGATCTGATAGTCTAGAAAATTTCCAGAAATTACAGAGATTGAATTCTGGCAGTGTACAGTAGACTCCCAACTTACGTGGGAGTTGCATTCTTGCGCAACTCTGCATAAGTCAAAATTCGTGCAAGTTAGGGGAGCCAGGAAACTGGCCAGCATAACAGCACTGGTCAGTTTGCCGCTCACAGAAGAGAGTAACCAGCCGAGAGCCTGGCTCTGGTCTGCCCACCCATTAGAGGATGAGGGAAACTGAGTTGTGCTGATGTGTTGGTCATTTTCCCTGCTCCTCTCAGGGGTGGCAGTCTGACTCTTGGCTGCCACCCCTGACAGGAGCAGGAAGTCTGTTGCCCCTGATAGGAGTGGGAAAGGTATTGGGAGTCTAGCATAGTGATTAGTGCAAAAGGCTAGGAGCCAGGACTTCTGGTTCAAACCCAGCATCAGGAATTGAGTGGGTCAACTGATTAGAGTGGAGAGAGTCTGGGAGCCAGCACTCTTGGGTTCTGTTCCAGCCTAGGGAGGCAGAGGGGAGTCTAGCCTAGTGCTTAAAGCAGGGGGCTGGGAGCCAGGTGTCCCAGGTTCTAGTCCTGTACCACCCATGCTCAGACTAACAAATAGGAGTTGTTTATTTTAGTCAGGGCTAAGGAGGTTCTGCATCTAGCACATAGGCTACCATAAGCAGCAAGAATGATGAAGAATAGCTGGTGATGTCAGGCAGAAGAGATGATGATAAAATTATTAAATTATGTAGCATTATCTGATCTGCTCACACAGCTTTGCCTTTTATATGTGACAAACTAATATGCCATCAAACTTGACAACCTTCTTAGTTTATTATAGAAACTCAACACAAACTGTCGTTTGTGTTCTCTAGACGTGATGTGTTTCAGATAAGGGGAAATATGTTCCTCTTTAAAAATGTACTCTCAGTTGAGAATGTTCTATGTAGGAAAACACACAGCCCTGGGCAGTATCCCCTCTGATTTTTTCCATTCATGTGCAGAATAAATTTTTCTTATGTGCACCAAGACACATACAGATGAGTACCACCAAGAGAAACACATACAGCAAGCCGCGGGTTCTCTGCTAATCAGTTGGATGGCATTTGAATTTCTCCTGGGCAGCTGCCCAAGTGCTCAGCTTACAGGGAAGACGGGTTCTGGGTCTTGTAACGAATTCAGTTGAGTACATATACCCATTCTTATTTCCTCCTTTTGTTAGGAGCTGCAGAATTCCATTTTTTTGTGAGATTTAAGGCTTTGGTGAACAGAAATTCAGCATGTCATTCTGTTTGCTATTCTAAAAATCTGTAGGACCAGATACTGTGATGGTAAAAACTGTTGCAGCACCATGACTTCACAGCGGAGACACTCTGATTTGGTCTGTGAAGTCTCACTCCTCTGCAGAAGTAGGGATATTCTATGAATTGCTAAAGATGAGTGGATAGAAGAACTCCAAATAGAACCTGGGATTACTGTGTGGCTCTTGGCTCTAATTGCCAAGTTCAGCTTCCACCCTTTTGTGATTGTTATCTTCATAAAAATGGAAAACTAATAGCATTAGTTGGAGCCAGGTATTCTGCAGAGTAGCTGCTGGGTGAATTTCACTGTAAGATCTGTGCCAGTGCTTCTCAGTTCTGCCCTATACAATCTAATTGTTAAACTTTGCTGCCCCCTGGAAGATTGGGGTAACTTTGTGGTGGTAATGTTGTAATGGTGAAGATGTGGACATTGAACTGGCTTCTGCTGGTCAGATCCAGGATATAAACTTCCCAGAAGCACAGAGGTTTGCTGTTACACTGACCTGCTCTGCGAAGGCGACTCTAGTCTGTTGAGAACGTGTTACGTTTTAAAATGTATACGGCCAAGTGATCCCACCAGTTATGCTGGTATAAATCTGGCATTAATTTACAGCTGAATACCTGAGGGCAGAATTTGATAGATGTGATTAAATATAGGCAATGCTTATTGCTGTGGTTTATAGATTTTATTGGAATACGTTTGGCATGGCTTGCATAATTCTTGCAGCTTCCATAAGTGACAAAGCATGCATCAAACCCAAATTTACTCTGGTGGAACTTTTATCCCCTTCACGCCTGTAATAGCTATAGCTTATCTAATCTGCAGAATTCTGCTCTTGGTTACTCTATTATATTTTGGCTCCATCAAAAAAGCTTCTGAAACCAACTGTTTTTATTTCTCTTTCTCAAATATAGTGTCTAAAACAAACCACCCACTTGAAATAATCACCATTCATTTAATAATGCGCTTTGTCCCTTCTTTGGGGGTGGAGGGTGAGTTAAACGTGGATATGGAGCTAGGTTCCAGAGGTAGAACCCTGGGTGCACACACAATTTTTATCTGCATTCACATCTGCAGATGTAAAGTGGATATCCATGGATTTGCAGGGCTCTCTAGTAGTAGCATCCTTCAGTCTACGTAGACTATGGATCGCGCCCTTCGTAGTTCTGTTTGGCATCCTCATTTGCAGCGTCGGCTGTGACTGTAAAGACCCACACAAGAGTGACAGTCCTTGCTGCATCTGTTGCATATGTAATGGGTGTCTGGCAGGTCCTTGCTGCGCTTTCTGTGGGCTCGCTTCTCCTTTGCTAGCTGTCTGATCCTCAGCTCACCCTTCTGAAGGCCCTTGTATAGTTCCTGCCTCCATCTGCTGCGATCGTCTGCCAGCTCCTCCCAGCTGTCTGGCTTGATGTCTACTTCCCTGAGGTCTCTCTTGCAAACATCTTTGTAGCACAGCTGGCGGTGTCCGGGAGGTCTTTTGCCAGAGGCTAGCTCGCCATAAAGGATGTCTTTTGGAATCCTTCCATCATTCATCCTGTGGACGTGGCCAAGCCAGCAGAGCTCCTGCTGCCTGAGGAGGGTGTGCATAGATGGGATTCCAGCTTGCTCAAGGACGGTAGTGTTGGACACTCTGTCCTTCCACGATATTCCAAGGATGCGCCTGAGGCAGCGTAAGTGGAAGACGTTCAGCCTCTTTTCCTGGCGGGCGTACAGGGTCCAAGTCTGGCTGCCAGAAAGGAGGGTGCGGAGGATGCAGGCTCTGTAGACTTGCATTTTGGTGTGAGTGTACAGCTTGTTGTTGTTCCACACTCTCTCACTGAGTCTGGACAGAGTTGTGGCTGCTTTACCGATCCTCGTATTTAGCTCAGAGGTCGTGAGAGTTCGTTTACCTCAGGTCCACCATCACTGACACCCTGCCATTGGAGGGCTCTCTATATAGATATAAATATGGTAACAGATTATCTTCCTTAACTCTCCCTCCAGAAGACAAATACATCCTATCCCTTCAAGAAATGAAACCACTTATTTTTATCTGTTCACTCTCTAGAGCGTTGAAATGAACAGATCTGCTGTTTAACTTTTTTCCCCTTCCTCCTCATTTTTTTCCTCTTATTAAAAATTCCTGAAAAGAGCTGATCCAGATTAGCAAGAATTTGGGACATTCATGAAACATCTAAGATCAAGATAAAAATTAGAGTTAACATGTAGGATCAAAGCCATTGAGATCCCAAACTAATTAGAGGCTGCATTAGCTTTGAATTACATCCGATTTCATATCTGCTTGATATGGAAAGACAAAAGAAATAGTAACAATTGAAGAGGCTGAGTTGTTTAAACTGAATTAGAAAGATGGGACTCCGTTTTGCTTTATTTATGCCTTAATTTATTTTTTTTATTTTTTTTTTTTACTCTCAGGAGATGGTGTTTGCTTTTCTTTAATGTTCAGCCACTAAACAATCCTACTCGGCAAAGAGGAGGTGAATCATTGCTTCATGGTGTTGATCACCAGGGGATGGATCATCTGATGTTGGTCTGTTCTGTTGCCCCTGACACTGGCTAGTGTTAAAAGACTGCACACTGGGTTAGATGGATTCGGTATCGTAGAAGCCAAGGGCTGGATTCAGGTCATCGAGTCCTACCCAAAATATGGCTGTTCTTATGGGCTTATAACAGTTAATTTTTTCCATCCATGGGCAGGTTAAATTTTGTCATGTGCACCAAGGTATGTGTAGATGGGCACCACGAATACAAACACATGCATCCCACTGGGGGTGGCTGTGGGGGCTCAACTAATCAGCCGAGTGGCACTTGAATCTCTCCTGGGCGGCTGCCCAAGTGCTCAGCTTACAGGTGACACTGCTTCCAGATACTGCTCAGCTGGTGAGATCGTGCTTGCACTTCCACATAGGGAGGGTACTATGTGGCATGAGTTTTCAGGTGGGTGTGTATCTGTTATAACCACACAAACAGTAGAATGTAGTTAACATCCATCAGCAGTCCAGCATTACTTCTGCTTTGTTTCATGAGATTAATTTTAATGGTGGACCCAAGAGACCTTACATGGTTTTCCCCGACTGTAACACACTGACTTGGGTAAGGTGGTTGCTTTACATTTGTTCTTATTTAAGAAGTATATCCCATATATTGCAGTCTTAAAATGGGTATTTAAAAAGATTGTTTTTCTTGATCTTAGGGTCAATATTCTTCTTTATATGGACTCTTGTTTGTTGATTATAAGGTTGACAGTACTTCTCTTTTAAACACTTTGACCATGGCCACGCTAGCCCGTTGTTTTGTTTTGAAATGCACACTGCCTGTGTAGATGGGGGCCTTTTGAAGTGGCCCCAATTTTGAAAGCACCTTCTTCCCATCTGGTTTTGAGAAGAAGGAGCTTTTGAAATCAGGGGGACGTTTCAAAAGGCCTCCAGCTACATTGGCGGTGTGCATTTCAAAACCGGCAATTTCAAACTGCGTGCGGCCACCATTATGCTAATGAGGCACTACATATTCATGACAGTACCTCATTAGCATATTCCAAAGTACCACATTACCAGAGCCTTTCAGAAAGGAAGGGCTAGTGTGGCCATGGCCTTAGGGTATGTCTACACAGCAAAGTTACTTCAAAATCATGGCCACTATCTCGAAATAACTTTGCGACCATCTACACAACAGAAATGCTATTTTGAAATAATTTCAAAATAGTGGGTGCATTATTTTGAATTTGGTAAACCTCATTCCATGAGGCATAGTGTCTGTTTCAAAGCAGGTATTTTGAAATAGGGGCTGCGTAGACAGGGAATAGGGGCTAGTTCAAAATAAGCGATTCTGCAATAGTTTATTTCAAAATAAGGCTGCTGTGTAGACATAGTATTTCGGATGAGAGCTCCTACTAATCCAAAATAGGCTCTATTGTGTGTGGATGCACTGTTTTGGAAGAAGTTTCGCTTATTTTGGGGCTTCCCTGTGGTGTAGATGTGTTATTCCAGAATAGCTTATTTTGGAATAATGACTCCAGAATAAGCTGTTCTGGAACAACTGTAGCGTAGACATACCTGTAGGAGCCAGTTGGTGCAATTCACTTCTGTGAGCGTAAGGGGCAGGGAGAGGTGAAATATACTTTGTCTCCCAGAGTAAATGCTGCAGTGCACATTCCTCTGTCCAATGCGGACACTGATCCAGCCACCGTATGCCACTTGAGTGGTCGGTTAGGGGCCAGCTAAGCTGTTTGTGGACACACCCGTTCAGCAAAGCATTTGAATGCATGATTAACTCTACCCCTATTCAGAACAGCTCATAAGTGTACGTGCTGCTCTGAATAGGGATGGACTGCTGAACTCACTTGGCTCGTTCCTGCTGCTACCCTCCATGTTGGCTTATGTGAGGCTGCCAGTGTGACTGTGTGGAAGAAAAGGTAGAGGTCTTGTTTTGGGGGCGTCATTCAGCCTCACTTTGGACGTTCAGTGTGCTGCAGCAGTGATTCTCAACAAGAGTGCTGCCTCGGGTATGCAGAGGACCTACAGGGGGTACATTAATTTGACTGTTTTTCCAGCAGGTTGCACAAAGTCAGTACAGACCAGCCCTGAATGAGGGAATTTGCCAAACCAGGGATGGTCCCCAGCTAGCTGGGCTGCCCTGGGCTCTGCTCCTAATCTTGCCATGGTGGTCTGGCTCCCTACTCTACCCCAGGTTGCCCCAGCCCACGGAGGTGGCCCAGCTACCTGCCTTCAGTGGCTGCAGAGGCCCCCAGTTCCCAGCCCTGCTGTGGCTGCTGCATAGCTGGGAGCTGGGCCACCATGTCCCAGCTGCACCTCAACATCTCCTCAGCTGCAGTGCTCCTGTGGTGAGACCTCCCTCATTGCTCCAAGGCTCAAGCAGCGGCTGCCTGGCTGATGATGGGATGGCGCTTTCCAGTCTTGACAGCAGCAGCTCACCCACTACTGCCAGGCCACCGCTCTGGGGCATGGTTCCTTAGCCCCGGCTCTGGCCGCTAGGTTCTCTGGTCTGATGTTGCTGGACCAGAAAGTATCAGATTTCAGAGGTACAGCCTGTACAAACTAAACTTACATACAGACAAAAGGAGCAAGTAAGCAATTTTTCAGTGATTGTGTGCTGTGACTCCCTTGTATTTTGTAGTTGGGTTCATAAGCAAGTAGATTTTAAGTCAGATGAAACTTGAGGGTCTGGCAAGGCTGAGAACCACTGTGTTACAAAGACTGTACATCAGGGAAGCTCTCTCTCTGGACATAAAGATTGTGTTTGTTGATGCAGTTGATTTAAATGTTCAGAGTTTAAATGTTCGACATAACTCATCATGATTCCTTTTAATGATGTTTAATCTTCATGCACTTATTCAGTTACTGAAAATACAGAGCACGATCATTATTGAAGATGCCTTTTCTAACTGCACCATAAAAATAGCTGTTGGCCTGTTAACTGTAATTTTTGCTGTAGGTATTTGTATGGTTGCCCTTCAAAAATGTTTGGGGATTTAATAAACAATTGGCAGCTGCTTCCAAATTTATTTTGTCTTTTAAAATGCGACCATTCTGCTTGTGAAAGCTGTTTCTTCTTATCTGCACTAGCAGTACATCTTATTAAAAATAAATGATTTTTTGGTTTGTAGTTGGTATAGTTTTGCCTCCAAGCATGAATGGGAGAAGACGCGGGAAGCAGGTCCATTAATTTTGTCAGCATAGCCTAATGCAGCACTAAGATGTAGGCACGTTTCACCAGAGATTTAGACAGCTGCAGACTAGCTGTCATGGTACAGTTGTGTCTACTTGGCAAATGCTGCAGAAATGTTTGTAAGAAAGTTACTGGATGTTCATCCTAAAGTTAATTTATGCCACTTTGTTACTTAGAGAGCTTTATTTTTATGGTGGTGGTTTGAAATGGAGACTGATAAACAGCTGTCTAGCGTTTTGAGGCTTTTTGTTTTTTGAGTGGGGTAGCCGTGTTAGTCTGTAGCCTTAAAAATAACAAGCAGTGCTGTAGCACCTTAGAGACGAACTCTCCATTTTTCATCTGAAGAAGTGGGTCTTTCCTGCGAGAGCTCATGACCTCATAAATTGGCGAGTCTCTAAGGTGCTACAGAACTGCTTGTTGTTTGAGCTTTGAGTTTATCGTACACTGGGAAGCAAACTTTCTCTTTCCCGCTATTCTGATAAAGCTGGCTGGTGCAAAGTCGATGAAGGGGAACACTGGGATTTCCTTTTCCCTTCGTGGGTGAGTTTTCCCTTCCCTCTATGTGGTGGTGGGATCCGAGACTGATTTTATGAAAATATAGTTAGGAGCTGTAGTTCCATTCAAGCAAAGCATATAAGCAGATGCTTAACTTGAATCACATGCATAGCCCCCCTTGACTTCAGGAGCACAATTCACGTTATGAATTGGGCACCTACTTAAAACCTTGGCTTAAAAGAGGCATAAGTGCATTAGTCCTCACTTAGAACTTTGTTTTGAAAGTATAGCCAAACAAGCTGTTTTGTTTTATTTATTTAGAGGAAGTTTTAATAGGTTTACAAATTCTTGCTATGTAAATATCAGAGACAGCACAATCACCATATAGTTGCAAGAGTAAACTTGTGTTTTGAAGTGTTATACAGGCTTACAGACATTAGATCTCTCTGTTTAACAGGTTGTTTCCATATTGCAGAGTGAGCTTCTTTATTATGTCATTTCCATGTCATTTTTATTAAAGAGTGTGAAATCTCTGTATTTAAAAACCAGGTATTCTTTACAAATACAGTGAACCCTGGAAATGTACGGTTTTGAGGTGTGCTTAACTCCTATTAATGGGAACTAAGTGCAACTCAAAATCCTGCTTCCCCCACCCTGTTCAATGCCCCCCCTCCAGCCCCACTCACCCACCACACACGGCTCCATCTCACACTCCCCCCGCCCTCCCCCGTACCCTTCTCTGGCTTAACCCCCTCCTCCACGTGCAGCTCTGACTCAGTCTCCCCCATCCTGGTTCAAACTCCCTGCATGTGGTCCTGGCTTACCACTCCTGCACCTTGGTTCAAACCCCCCACGCGTGGCTCCAGCTTATACTCCCTGGCTACAGTTCAAACCCCGGTAGCCCGGCTCACTACCCGTGCTCAGCTCTGGCTCATCCCCGCACCTGGATTTGGCTCAACCGCGCCCCACCCCCACAGCCCTGGTGCGTGACTCCAGTTCAAACCTCTGCTGCCCAGCTCACCACCCCCACGCATGGCTCCAGCTCAACTCCATCCACCACCCCCCCCATGGCCCCAACCCACTTTCAGGCTTAACTCTCTCCAACTCTCCCCTCCCCTCACAACCCCAGCACATGCCTCTCAAAAGGAGCTCCAGATGCTTCTGCTGCTTCCCTGGCTGCATAATGTGTGTTCCAAAAGCCGCCTTCCGACTTACGCAAAGTTCCAGTTACGCGAGGGTGCGTGGAAACAGAACCGTGGCGTAAATCGAGTTTTTACTGTATTTTTAAAAAAAACCTGCACAAGTGTGCTGGTTTGTTTTTCTTTCTTTCTTTGTTATGGGTAGAGAAATGTATTTTGTGCAAGTGCGTGGTAAAGAATAACCAAATACCTAATTTTCATTTATCCATACAGCTCTTTAATCACAAATAGCGAATATCCAGCTAATTTACCCAGCATCATCCTAGGTTACCTTCCTTAGTGCTAGTAGCTGAAAAATTATGTATCTTGCCTTCAAAAAACCAGAATAAAATAAAATAAAATAAAAAAAAAATTGTAGGAGTTGAGATTTTATTTGTTGGTTTTTCTTCAAAGAACTATTGCTTTTTTGGCAACATATATGGGGAGGCTTTTGGAATTGACAGTTTGAAATCTTTGCCCCTTCACTTTCCCCAGCCCAAAATGTGTGCATACACAGAGTAAAACTAGCTGATTTTTGTTATTCCTTTTGAGTTGTCAGTTGTTTTTCTGTATGCAGAACAAGTCCATGAAGAGGTACTGTTGAGTTGCTAAACCACAATAGCAAAGCAGCTAATCTGCAATGCTTTTTTATCAGAACTTCTATGTGGAATTTCCATCTATTAAATCATGGGTTATTCTATTTTAAGTCGAGTGGATTTGTTCCATATTTCACACACTGTATTCCAAGAAAATCACCGGTGATGGTAGTATGTCATGCAGATACTGATTTAATGGGGGGAAGTATGAGAGTAGAAAAGTTTTGGGGCTGGGGATTTGAATAAGTGGCGTAATAAACAGTGGTTGGCACTTGTGGTATTGAGCATTGGTGTAGAAAAGCCAGGCTGCTTATTCTCTTGATGGTAGTTTTCTGGTGGTTTTCACTGCAGGTGCCTCTTTTACTTTGTGTGGATTTAATAACGTTTAAGTACTGGCAGTTTACATACTGAATTGGGAGTCTCCAGGGCTTGAGCCAGCTCCCATTGAAGTCAATACAAGACTGCTTTAGATTTCAGTGGCAGCTGGATTGGATCCCATGAGGCCACTTACTGGAGCGTCTACATGCCATTTAGTGCCTTACTGGTAAGTGCTCTGTCTATACTATATATAGTGTAGACAGGACGTTCCACTTGGTCAGCATGGTTTTCTGGATCTCTGGCTTGGTCTCTGTCAGGGGAGCCAACAGATTTGCTGGGCCTCTGGATAAAGTGTGGGGGGGAGGGTTGGGGATCTATGATCCTGGAAGGGGCGTGGTCTTGGACAAAAGGGGCTTGACCTTGGGTAGAAGGGGCAGGGCTGGGACCAGTTACCTCTCAGGACTGTCTGAACTGTATCTCTACCCTCACCCCAGCCAGCCCTCAGTGTCGCCCAGGGCAATTATGTGCTCTCCTCCCCCTTCCACCCCACGAATTTTTAACACTCTGCCGATTATGTTTGATCTGAGCAGGTTTAATGGCAGTGAGAAAAATGCTGTACCCTGTCTGTTAGCAGTACTGGCTGAGGAACTGTGGGAGATGTCCAGAAAAAGTAAACGGTAGATGCTTTGCAGTGTCTGTCTCTGCTGCTTATCCAGGCAGAAACAAGGTGTGTGTGACTGCTGGTTAACTGCGTAAATGTAATAGAGCTGATCTGATTCTGCATGGTGTTTTTCCCTGGCCCTGCCTCAGAGGCCACATGCCATATTTTGAGAGGGGAGGAAGGAACTGACTCTCGTTAGCAGTGCCTGATTTAATATTTGTTAGTCTAAATGCTCAGTTGTATATGCATTAAAAAAAAAAAAAGTCCAAAGCATCCCAAACTCATGTGATTTGGTTAATGAACTGAACTGAGGTGTAGGTTTGTCTGGAGTTCCTACTGTTGGGATGTACTCCTTCTCTGATGCACCTGATGAAGCAGGTCTTTGCCCATGAGAGTTTATGCTCCAAAATATCTGTTAGTCTGTAAGGTGCCACTGGACTTCTTGTTGTTCTCTACGATACAGACTAACACGGCTGCCTCTCTGATCCTTCTTTGAGGGTGTTAGAAAGAAAATATTTGTGTCTTAAACCCAGCTGGTTTTCTCACCTGAATTTTTGTTGAAGGTCAGGTTCATTCAAACTCACAATGAAACTTCAGTGTGTGAACCCACACACTGGTATGGCTATGGTCTGAGGAAGTGAGTCTGTCCCACGAAAGCTCACCTAATAAATTATTTTGTTAGTCTTTAAAGTGCTACTTTACTGCTTTTTGGTTTCAAAAAAGAAAAAGTTGCTGTAACTGCAGTTTGACAGTTGCACAACCTCTCTAATCTGTGCGTGGCAGCTTGCTTCCTTTCTGGTGAGGTAAACCTGTTTCAGCTGGGGAACAGACTAGTGTTTTTGAGTCTGTGGAGCCTTCTCCTATGAAAAACCAGGAAGTTGGGTGTTTTTAGAGAGAAGGTCTGTGTCTACTTTGCAGGGCTTTTCAGAAATAGCATATTTCAACATTCAAATGTCAAAATAAGTTATTTCTGAAAAGAGTGTTCACCTGCTACAGCATTTCAAATTGAGCGTTGGAGGCCAGTTAAGTCATAATTACCTCTGATGGGGATGGGGGGGAGGGTTGGAGAAAGTTTATTCATTTTGGTGGAATTACTATTTTGAATTAAATGCCCTGTTATTCCAGAATAACAAGCTTTGCAGTGTGGATGCATGGAATTTCCCCACCCCACCCCCCGAGGAAAGGGGGTTTCCCACACAAAAAATCTACTCCAGTGTAGCCCAAAGAGAGTTCAGCTTTATCACCTGTATTGAAATTGTTCTGCAGTGATCTGTATACTCTATTCAGTGTTTTAAGAAGGCAAAACTGATAGCAGGCAGGAGGCTTCAGCTGTCCTAATGATGCAGGGAGAAAAGCTGTGAGGAAGTGAGACTGAGGTGAAAGCTTAAAAGTGCTTATCCTTGGCTGTGAGAGGACAATTTCTGTTTTTGAAAGCACGGTCTTCCCAGTGCTATTGAAGGGAGGGTAAGGCTTTCAAGCTGCAGAGGATGTCTGTGTTCAGGGAGATGATTGGCAGGGCTGGAACACAACTCATTATACAAGCTGCAGCAGACAGGGGAAACATTAGTTTATGCCAATTCAAATTGCTCGAGTCTCTAGAGACCTGGTGATATGATCCACCAGTATGAAATATTTGAGTTTTAATCATTGTTGCCTGGTGGAAGAACTGTAACTCTGTCTCCTGAAATGTTCACTCTATATAAACAAGTGTGAATATATGGAGAGTGCATGCAAATAAACAGAGATGTTTCATAGCTATATTTTAAATTTCATTATATATAATTAAGAGATCTGATGCATTGTTTTGGAGACTTTGTGTTACAGCAGAACAAGCATTGCCGAGAGAACAGTGAAAGTGAGGTTTGCATCTGTATGTCTAAAGAACACCATGTGGAACTGAGTACAGCATTATGAGTGCTATCAGCTTAGCGATGGTGCTTTGTAAAGAATAGAAGCTCAACACTGCGTTATAGAATAAATATGTGCCTGAAATGCGTTTGACTTTGTAAATAAAACCAAATTGTTCTTTTTTTCTTCAAACGTTTTCTAATCGTTTCAAAGTTTAGCGCAATTTGATCTAAATCAGCTAAATAGTCCTGTTATCCAAGATCAGGTCATGTTATGAAATATTATGTACACGATGTGTATGGCACTCATGAAAGTAATGTGCTCTCTGAATTAGAAGTGCGGCGGAAAGAATGCTGAATAGACACACCTTCCCTCCCAATTATATGATTCTTCGAGTGTGGCTCCATCATAACAGTTTAGCTGTGAGAAGGATAAGTAAATCACTGCAACAGTGACCAGAAAATGGGAAAAATGGATCTGTGCCTCTCTTCACTTAATTATTCACTTTGTGAGTCTTTTATTCTTCAAATTTCATACTTTAGAAAAATTTAATTGCAAGGTACTGCCTAACCTGGGAGATCCTTTGGCTTATCAGGTTACTCATAGCATTATGATAACATAGCATGATCCTGAGAAAATTAAATCTATTCACCTGAGAGATGTCATTTTCTACTTTTAAAACTGTGGGTTTGGTTTATTTGGGTATTTTAAAGCACCTGTTTATCTGAGTCTTCCTACAAATGTATGTGTCGGGGGAAGCAGTTTCTGTAGATTCAGCATTCTCCTTCACACTATTAACTGACAGCACTGCCCAAGAAAACTGTAAAAGAGATGAAAATCCCTGTTATTTCTAACGTAAGACACATATTTTTTTAAAAGTACGTTTCCAGCATTTTCCCCCCTGCCATCACCTCATGGTTTCATTTGTGAAGCTAAACTGCCAGTTAGCAATAGATGTCATTCATTTTCCACATGTTTTAACATTAAAAATACAGATTGGAAATCCTGAGAAAGAAATACCTTTCACAGGCATAAGTTAGAGTTACTTGCTCTGCTTAGATTCTGTTGTTTCTTTTAAAAATGGTCCGAAGTAAAATCAATTTTCTGAAATTGCAGTGAAGTATCTGTATAGAAGGTTAAGGTTTACTGGGAGAGCTGTTCCCTGCAACAGGAAGGATTCAGATGCTGTCTGATTTCTCTTGCAAGGTGCCAGCCGGTTGATTAGTATTGATTGCTGAAGGAATTGGCCACTTGACTAGGAGCCCAATCAAGTAATCCCTCCATTCTTGCTTCACAAATCCATTGTCACGGAACAATCTGCTCTGAAGCTTTATATACAGCCACGCTGAAATTCTCCTTCAGAGGGGCTGTTAAAATTCATGCCTTTTTTTAAAAAGGCAGATGAGGACTGTTGATTAAATTAAGAATAAAGAGTTTGTCCTAGTACAGTACCTTATCCTGGTAGGTTTAGGGAAAAAAAAAAGCATTTAACAGACTTGGGCTAGCAGTGAAATTTTCAAGCATAGCTAAATGATGGGGAATTTAGGGTTTTTTAAAGTTTCAGGTGCTTTGATCATCTTACTCTGATGCACACTAGTCTTTTTTCCCCCCTGCATAAATTTTCCATTATTACTGCCACTATTTGAGTGCAAGAGTGGGAGGTGGGGTTCTGGGACCACTGGGGAAGCCATTTTAACACCATATTATCTAACACTGTTCCAGGTAGGCCTAATTGACTCCAGTAAAATGCAGCAAACCCCAGAACCCTGTCTGCCCTATAACATTCCATTGTTGCTGTCACCAGGGGACTGGGATAATGGGAAGGTATATAGGGGAGAGAAGCTAATGCAGAGAAGCTGTGGTGGCTGGCTGGAAAAAGACAGGCAAGGTTCAGAGAAACTCCATGGGTTTGTTTTTGGTTTTGCACAGATTCCAAGGGCACGGTCCTGCAGCTCACATTTGCATGATTATTCCCACTGAAGCCTAAAGAGTAAGGACTAACCCATGGATAATAAATGCAGGAAGAGGCCTTGCAAATCAAACCGCACAAAGCTCCGCTCATGCCAGGGTCCAGCTTCATGATTTTATTTACAGCATCAGGCTTTGCTTTGTAATGCTTGTTGCATGTAGCTGACTTGTGGATTTCATTCACTTACTGGAGCTGGCTATTTCTCTTCCGGTCCCTAACTTCCTCTCTCATTGCAGCCTTTCCCCATGGTGTTTATGAGAACTCCCTGCTGAGCTAATCTCACTGAAAGACCAGTTCTATAGCTTTCAGTTGATCACAAATTTAATTGGTTAAATATTTATTGAATAATGTTAGTAATCTTTTTTAATTAAATATTACATTTCTAGGAATATGTCTATATTTCAGATATACTTTTTTCCCCCCATGTGAAGTTTTTGGTAAGACATAAAATCCCAATGTATATATTATAATAGAATGTGTAGGTCAAAATTATTCTTTGGTTTTCATTTTGTGAAAATTTATCTAATTCACCTGTTTTATTGCTTATGCAGATTTCAGTTATTATCAATCCCTCGGGCTCTAAGGGACAAGCTCACAAGACATTCAACTTGCCAAGTGATGTTTTTTCCAAATTTACAAATATGTGTTGTCCTGAATATTCCTTGCTTGAAACTTATCCCTGTCTTGATTGTTTCCTTATTTTAAAACCAGTGATGTCAAGAAAAAGTTTTTAGCTTAAATAGGTTAGTATGAAAATATTTTGAATGTAGAAAAATGGAAAATTGCTTTCATAAAAATGAGTTAAGGAAAGCATGTCCAGGCAGGCACAACTAGGTGGCACTGTTTTTTGCGCTAGTACATGTGTTAGTCATAGTGGTGGCACATTTGGTTAAGGAAGTTTCTGTACAGAGGCAGTAGTCATTGGAAAGGGGAGCAGTGCAAGCAACAGGAGGTTTTGCACTCTGCCTGGTCTCCAGTTAGAGCCAGTCCTTGAAGCTGTGTTACAGTTGAGAACCAAGCATTGACATTGGGGTGAGATTCCTGAGAAAAGGGATTAACTGCATGCTGTTAGTGACTGCCTCTGTTCCAGGACTGGTGCATGTATAAAACTAACTTACAATAAGAATTTAGACTACGAATTGATAATTTCTCAAATGGGAAATCACCCAGAAAGGCCCTGGCTAGCTGCTACTGTTTAGCAGGATGTGATGCAGGTATCGCAGAGGGATCCTAGTATTAAAAGGGCCAACAGTATTTTACAGAAATACTATGAATGCAAGGACTACATAGCTACATGTTTAACTAAGTATTTCATCACACTAAACTCTTCAAAATATCTATGTAATGTAGAAAAAAATGTACCCTAAAGTTGAAAGGAGAGGAACAGTGTATAAATGAAACATATATTAGTCATAATCCTTTCTCTGAAAGTGGCAATCTGTTTGAACACACTTAGGATAATGAGCAGGCTATGATGTATCCCCTTAGATTTCAAGGTCACCCCATTTTCAATATCTCTATACTCTGGAAAGGATTAGGCTAATGAGAGAGTTGGTGGATGTTAACTTCGCTGTATGTTGCAAAGAAATGCAACTGCACCCATTGACAGGATCATCTTCTCTCTTTGCCAGCACTTTTACGGGAGCCTCACATAAAATTAGGATCTGGAGCCCTGATTATAATTTTGCAAAACTAGAACTGATCCATGGATCTTAAGTGGCTTGTGACTGTTGTACAATCAATGGTTCTAAGTGACTGCGCTGTTACCAAATCATCTTGGTTTACAGATAATGAAATTTATTCTTTTACGCTTGGAACATCCCCCAGGTGTTGAGACCAGATTTATTTATTAACAAATGATTTATTAAATTGACACCTTTCTAACTATAAGTTCCATATTAGCAGTGAGTTGGCAATTGTTTGCTCAGGTTAGTGGCCTCATTTTTCTAAGACTTTCTGGCTAAGGGATCAGTTTCGAGAAAGTCAGTGATTTTAAGCACATTGCTGCAGCCATGTAAGAGAAAATTAATGGGAGATGGGTAAGCTGTCTCTGAAAGAGGCCCGTGCCAGATGTGGACCTACAACAGTGCAGCTAACTATATGCAACATTATATATGGAAAGGGACGAATTCTTTCTGGTATTCTTATCCCCTAAAGCTGGGGCGAGCAAATGTTTTAGGTTATGCCCCCCTTTTTGGCCTTGCAATTAGGCAGGGTCTCCCCAACCTGTGTGAGGACCACAGGAAGGGAAGCGGAGAGGGAGAGGGGCACTCCAAAAGGTGTGGGATGTTCATGAAGAGGGTGATAGGAGGTTCCAGGGGGTGCCCCGAAGGGGGAAGCGTGCTCGGGGGGAGGACTCCAAGAGGGTACCTCACCAAGCCAGGAAGTCACCGGCTGCTTGTCTCCGGCCCCCTGTGCACTCCGATTGGCCCAGCGGTAGGGGTGCGTGCGTTCCCTTGGTGATGCAGTGGTGGAGGCCTTGCAGAAGAAAGCAGAGGGCTGGCGATACAGCGGAAGCTTTGGAGTGGGGGAGCCCCCCCAGTTACTGCACCCCTGCCCTAAACCATGAGCACTTGATGGCTCTTATTTATTGGGTCCCCTTCATCCTAGCTGAGGCAACTGTAATGCTGTAGATCGCTTTCATATTATGTTTTCTACATGGAAAACTGAGAACTTTTTTTGGTGGACTTTGTTTCCAGAGGAATATACAAGGGGAAATCTCAAAGACAGCCGATTTACAAAATGTCTCACCCCGCCCCTTTCTGCACCCCTGCCATGGACAAGACAACAGCATACAAGCGAACAAAGGGGATAGTGATCTACAATGGTCCTTCCAGTCGTAACTTTAAATATATAATAAATCAAATCTGATAAACCTGTGCACATAAGTCAAGAAAAAGAAAAATAGGTGGAAGACACTTATTCTAATGAGTCATGTGCATTCAAATAACGGTGAGCCATGAATTCTCCATGAAACTTAAATACAAATGGGCTGTGATGGGTTACATATAGAACACTACAAATTAATGGGAGCAGCAAGCCCTCTCCTATCAGGGCTAAAAGTAATGAGTGCTATGTGAGAAGATGCCTGGAATGCTTTGGTGTCTGTCTTACTGGCTCCTGGTAGGAGCATGAGGCCCCACCCCTATACTCGAGGGCTTATTCAACGATTGGCTTTTCTGCTTCCAATAAATCACAGGTTGGACCTCTCTAGACTGGCACCCTCAGAGCCTGACCAGTGCCGAAGGAGAGAATTTACTGGACTAATCATTGCAAACACTTCCACTGCTTACTGGGCACTTAGAAGGCAGTTAGGGGTACATTACAGCTAAATAACAGCACAGAACACAGAGAGCCAGGAATGGTGACTGTAAACAAACTTTAGGGGCCCATAAGCCCATGCACGTAAGTGGTCATGCCAGATCACAGATATTGCCAGTCGAGTGACAGACGAGAGAAGTTCAACTTGAATGCACTACGAGTGTGTGTGTAGAGTCACACAGCTGAAAAACATAGACAGGGAGGTGTTAATAGTGCCATAGTTTCTGGAGCAGTCCACTTTAAATGAGTGACTTCATGAGCATCAAAAGCAGCACAGGACAAAAGATACCTCTCTAGACGGGCAAGTCCTCTCATTTTTATCACATAAGTCTAGGAGGGAAGGCCTTGGGTGGCAGGAATATAGCCACCCATAATGTCCCTTGCTCAGCTTTGTCACTCACATTGTGTGTGATTTAACTGCCGTGTTTTTGGCATGCACACAGCCGTGGAGTAGTTACAAGCACAATGAATTGTTGGACCCTCCCTGATTTTTATCCACCTTATCTCTGCAGTTAGCTGGCACTCTGGCATGCTCCTCATGGCCTGAAGGATAGACTGGCACATTTTTCTTAGGCTGAGTCTGGTGCCTGGCTCAATGTGAAAGCTTACGGTTATCACCTGTAATGTTAATAATCTGAGTTATTACACTTGTAGTTAAGTGTAGAGATGAGGATGAAATATTGAACTAAAATTGATTGTAAATGGGAGCTTGTGATGCAACATAAAATCACTAATTCAACTTTGTCATATCTTTTACCAATATTATTGTGTTAATTTCCATGAGATTCATTAGCATATGAATTACAAGCCTCTTTGGAAAAAGAAATTTTAAAGGATCAGAGAGGTAACCGTGTTAGTCTGTAGCTTCGAGAACAACAAGAAGTCTTGTGGCACCTTATAGACTAACAGATATTTTGGAGCATAAGCTTTCGTGGGCAAAGACCCACTTTTCAGAAGCACAAGTGGGGGTGGGGAGGTTTCAGAGGGAAAATTTTAAAGAAATGTGATGCAGTCTTGATGAGTTGGGGAGGAAAAAAGTTTTGCTCTGTGTGTGTGTGTGTGTGTCTGTGTGTGTGTGTTGATGATGATGGTGATGACAGCTTTTGACTGTAAACAAACATTGTACAAAATGTTTTGTTATAACAGCAGGCTTTCCTGGCTAGTTGGATATCAATATTTGGCACCATTTCATTGCTTGACACTGCCTTTTTAAATTGTTTTCTTTAAATAAAGCTCCTTAGGATTTAGGTTTGGGAACAAATAGGCTTAAGTCTTTGTGTGTTGTATTTAGGCATGCTCCTTTTGTAGCATCTAAATTATTTTTTTTTCACATGGAGAGAAACGTTCTAGTTAATGTTTTATGATGACGTGCACTGTAGCGTTCTGATCATCAGGAATCATTCCTGGCAGTAATTTCTACTTGGATTCTGGAAGATGGGAACAGAGACTCACAAATAATAATGCACATTAGTGCATCTAGCTCAGGGGCGTGCAAAGTGGGAGGCAGGCCTCCTGGGCGGAAGGAGTGGGGGGACATGAAATTTCCTAAACTGGGAGGGGGCGGGGAGCACAACATGATCGGCAGCTGGGTCTTAAGCTCATCCATCTCATTAAAAAGCTGAAATATGCTACTGTTTTATCTCTGTGTATGCACATTTATATACCAATCAATAAAGTTTTTACATTGTACATATTTTCTCACACATGCTGAAGCATGTGGTTTTTTTTCATAAGAACAAAACCAACATTTCTGTCATTTTGGATTACGTTTGAAAGGATGGGGGGCGCTGGTAATTGCAGGGATGAAAAGTGAGGCCTGATGTAAAAGGTTTGCTCACCCCTCATCTAGCCTATATGTGGTTCTGAATTGCTTTAATTTACTGAATTTGAAAAAGGAAAAACTTCAGTGGATTTAGTGCTGGTTGAGGCGTGAGAGGCTGGCAGGGGACTATTGAATTTTGTGGAATTTTGTCCACATCATGGGCTTTGGCTTTGACATGCTGCACATCACTGCCTGGGTTATATATCATAACTAAAGCTGTGCAGAGTCTGGAAATTGCATTACATGAAGGATTTAGACATTAATCTTTGTTCTAATTAAGAACAAAACCTAAAAATTTAAAAATTATCTGGAAGAAAATTCAGGGGAAAAAGTTAATTTGGGATCAATCAGAATGTGTGTGTGTTTTTTTTTTTTAAATGAATACTTGTTTCCAAACAAAACTCACAACCTTTTTGTTCCGAACATGTTGGTGAATGGGTACGTTTGTGGAGCGTTTCAGTTTAGTCCCAAGCATGTTTTTTGACAGATGGTGGATCCCGTGAAGTTTTTTCCGTTCGGCTGTAGGCTGCAGCGTTGTTGACTGATGGTTCATCTGAAGATAAAAAGAGGGGTGGGTAGCTCTGTCTACATGCAGATCAGCCATGGTCTTTTGTGTTGCGAGTACCAGTTTTTCTCAGTGGGGTTGTCTTGTCTTTGTGGATAACCCATTTAACATTGGCTGCAAGCTAGTTATCAGTATGGTGAAATCTTGACTCTACAGAAGTCAGTGGCGTCAAATTAGGTTTGAACCAGAGAGCAAAGAGCCTGATTCTCTGAACTACTGAAAGCTTCCTGTTTGATACCAAGTGCCATTGAGGCTCACAGAAGGGGAAGCCAATGTTCCCTCTAATTCCTTCCATCCGCATGTAGAATACATTTTGTTTTACGCACCAAGGCATGTGCAGATATGCACCACCAATAGAAACACATGCTACCAGCTGTGGGAGACTGTTGGTGCTCTGCTAAGCTGCTGGGCAGCATTTGAATATCTTCTGGGCAGCTACCCAAGTGCTCATCTTACAGGGAACACGGGTGGAGGGTGTCTCCCACCTTATGCATTGGACTTTTAAATGAGGCAAAGTGGGTAGCCTGCCACCATTCATTGAAATCATCCAGTCCCCTGTCTTGTGGGGGACAGCAAAAATCTCCCTTTCTCATATCTGCTTAACACTTCCCCTCTCTATTCTCCAAACTTTTTATTTCCTTTCCATCAACAGCAAATGAATTTGTACCTTCAGGATTTGTAGTCTTTGCACTGTGCTATGTGATAGCTACCCAGTGAGGTGTTCTGGAAACTGCATTAATGATTGATAAAAGCTGAGAGCTGTTTAATTTTTTTTTCTTGTTTAATGGCTATCAATAATTTAATGCACTTACTGTATGTTTTTAAGCAATAGCACCCATTTTACAGGCTTGGGTTTTGCAGGTTAAATGATTCATGCTTTACAAAATGTTTTGAGGAGCTAGACTCAGGTTTTTCCTTCCTAATTAAAAAATGAAAAAAGAACTGAGGTGGAGGCATTTCTTTTGAAAAAATGGCTCTGGTATTTCAGTGTCCTTTAGTTCTGCTGTAGCAAGATAGCTGGTTTTCTGAGTGGCTGAAAACCGTTGCAAAGCTAAATAAGAACCT
Source organism: Carettochelys insculpta (assembly GCF_033958435.1). Lineage (NCBI taxonomy): Eukaryota > Metazoa > Chordata > Testudines > Carettochelyidae > Carettochelys > Carettochelys insculpta. Next base: position 15,616,149 of record NC_134143.1, read on the forward strand.
GTGTCTGCTGTCATGTTAGTATGCTGCCTGTCGATAATGGAAAGCACAAGAGCCTGACATGGTGTAACTAACAGGGATCCCCAAGAGAGTGCCATTCTGGAGAGTCTATCCATGTGTCTGACATTCCTGTTGTTTATAGTCTGACCTGGGGCTCAACACAGAAATGTTATTTGATTTGATTTATTTGCATCCAATAATCAAACTCATTTACAAACAACAAGAAAAAGAGGGAATTACTTCTAGATGTAACTCCTGGGATCATTTACCTAAGCCAGGTACCTTTAACAGCAAATCAGGGCTTTGGAAATTCAAGTAGGTTTGTTAACTGTCTGGTTTTTACTTTCTGTGTCTGGATGTCCTTTAAGACTGCAATGTATCCAGTTTTCAACCAGCAAGTCCAGTTGAAAAGCAGACCTGGCAACTCTGAATGGCACCCAAACCAAACCTCTGTTTACCACAGGGTAGAGGGAGGCACTGGCTCCTTTACCCACGCCACCTCCTGCTCACCTGGGCCTGTTTCCTACGTGGTTCCTTGTGAGCGAGGACGGGGAGGGAAGTGAGCAATGGGGGCTCTTGGCTAGGTTTGGTCTTTAAGGCTTTGTGTATTAAATATACTCATCCTACAAAACCGTACTTGCTCTTGGTATGTAAGTTACATTGTTGAAATTAGTCCAGTATAATTTGTTCTCCTCTTCTTCTTGTTTATTGTGGTTAAAAACTGTGTGAGTTAAATTAGCATATTGTATGGCAAATTTTAATGTTTGTTATATTTATGTATGAATAGAGGTATTAAAATAGGTTTCATGTCGACAAAATAGTTTCCTTGTCTTTTTCTGGGTTAGAAAAACATTTAGGAAAGATATAATAATTTTTTTGGTGTTTTGGGAAAAGTATATAGGTAAGGGTATAACATGCAAATGACCAAAACAAACCTTTAATGGTATAAGTTATAGAGCTTTTGGGAATCTTTGAACGAAATGGTTTTTCTGTCAAAATGCTGCAATATTGACAAATTTCCAGTTTTGAAGAACATTGAAATGGCAGTGTTCTGTTTCAGACGTGTTCAAAATGAAAAGTACTATTTAGTTTTAAATAATTTTTAATTATTTTAAAAAACAGTTCAGTGATGTAAATGAAATAGTGATTTTGCAACTTTTCTGTTTGCACAGATATTTGTAGTGGAGCTTTATTGTTTGTAAACACTTTCTAAGGCCTCCAGATGGTAGGCTTTTGGAAGCAGGGAGAAACTAGAGTAGTAATTTTAAAAGAAATAACGATCCCTGTAATTGTCAGTGAAGGAATGTGCTCCAGAAAGGTGAAAATCACTTCATCAGAGACATATGAAAGGTGTACGATCGATGTCTGCAGTGCACACCACCGTGGAAGTAGGAGAATGGAGACCAGTGTCCAGTGGAACCAATTCTGCATACAGGGCATAACTGTGTGTATCTTTTTGTAGTAAAATGCTTCAGTGGCTGATGCTTTACGAAATGGCTGCTGGTTTTCTTGACTGATGGTGAATTTGTGGAGTAGTGACAGAGATGAGAGACATTTAAATTCAACAAGTGTATCTCCCAGTTCTTCTTCGAGTAGTATCTCTGCAGGTGCTCCACTCTGGATGTTGGTGTGTCCTTGCGCTGCCTCTTGGAGATTCTTCTATAGCCATAGTTTTCTGTGTGTGTGTGTGCGTGTGTGTGTGTGTGTGTGTGTGCAGCAGCACCTCCTTATACTGCCTGGTACGTGTTCCTCAGTTTCTTCTCTACCATCCTCAGCTGCAGACAGAGCTTCGCGCTCTCACCGAAAGGCAAAAGAAGAGTTTGTTAATTAGCTAGTTAGTATCTGTTCTCCCTTGTCCATTATCTTTCTTATTAAAGCTTACAAAAAAAAAAGTTTAGTTAAGCTTAGTGATAGAATTAGTTGCTCTGTCATTGCCATGCCAAGCTCGCTGGGATTCAAGTGATGAGCAAAGCTATGCTGGCCTCCAACAGCCACGTATCCTGCATTAAGTGTCTGGATGACTCATGGACTTCCCAGGAGCTATTTCGGCAGGGGGCTAAGGCTCAGGAGAAGGACCTGCAAGAAGTGCAGGTCAAACAATATAGACTTCTTCGCACTCTGAAGCCTTCCACCTCCTCCAGAATCACATTGCCTATGGATGAAGCCAAATGGATCCAACAAATGTAATCTGGCAGACACCAGCATCCGCTGCTCCCACCAACAAGAGGGCCAGCAAACGGCATGCTGTGGCCTCCAAGGACATAGAGTTCCTGTTTACACATCTGCAACCAAACTTATTAGTGGTCAGCGCCATCTGTAACAAGACCAAGTCTTTTTGTTCCACTTCTCAGAACAAGGTGAGCAAGAAGTGGGACATCATGGCGCAAAAAGTTTATTCTTTGGGCACATTGCTACTGTGGGCGATGGACTATGCAGCCATGCTGGCTGACTATGACCATTTTAATTATTCCAAACTGCAGGAGTTGGTTTCCTCCTTACCTGAGCAGCAACATCTGACCCTCTTGATTGTCATATATGAAGGGCACACCATCGTCCATACAGTTCTCCAGTCCGCTATGGACGTGGCGGACATGGAGGCTAGACTTATGGTATCCTCTGAGGTCATAAGGCACACATCATGTCCCCAACCCTTGGGGGTCCCCAGAGATCTGCAGCAGAAGGTGGAAGACTTCCCTTTGACAAGCATCACCTATTTAAGGAGAAAACGGACGAAGGTGTATCTTCAGTGAAGGATTCTCATACCATGCTGGGGATGTACGCTCCCCCCTTTAAGACTTGGTACTCTCTCTACTGAAGACCATGGGAACAGTTCCAACAACAACCCCAATGCTTCAAACTTTGCCAATGGCACAGATCCTAGCAGTGTAAACCTCACCGACAACATCACCAATAGCTTGCAGCGTCCCACTCGCCACAGTGTAAGCAGCAGTTTTGAAGGTTTTGTTGAGCGCCTGAGAGATCTTCCTGCTCCAGCCACCATACACCCTGATCGCCATCCATTCCACCACCACCTCCAGCCTTTTTCTTCCCCCCCCCCGCCACTACTGGGCCATCATTACCTTGGACAAGTTGGTCCTGGAGCTAGTATCAAGGGAGTATTCCATCCCATTTACTCTATCTTCCTGCCCACCTGCCCCGCCCACCTCCCTACCCCGTCCCTTTCCAGTAACCTTTCTCACCAGCCTCTGCTCAATCAAGAGGTTCAGTGTCAACTCACATGGCCAAGGCTGGACAGGATTATGGGATTCACTTCAACACAGATACAGTTAGGGATAATGCACTGTATTAAGCTTCTCTACTCCAAGCTACTACAGATTTAAATTAACAAGGTACACAGGAGCAAGCAAAAACACAACAGGAATGTACGTGACTGGATCAGAAGTGTTTTGGCATGCTAACATCCCTTCTCTGCCACAGGGCGTTCCACATCAGGGTTGTGGCAGATGTTGCTCCAGCTGGGCATCCCTGGGCATCCAGTCTGAGGCATGTGTGAGGTGGAGAATCCCTGGTCAAGCTCAGCTGGGGGCAGGACCTTACAGTGATTTTATCCCTTAGCTGTTTACTGGGCACATGCATACTGGCTCAACGTCACTTTTTAATGTTCTCATGGGGCTGACACCAAGATTGCCCTGGCTGTGGGTTTCTCCACGTCTAAATGCAGCTGTCAGGGTTGATATGGCTATCTGATATTTATGTTTGTAGTGTTCAAGCCTGTAATGTAGAGATGGGAACTTGGTTGTATTACAGGAATGCAAGTTCCCACTCCTGTCTCTGAAATCTGCTGGTATGTTACACGAGATACACCACTTCCTCTGTCTGGGCGCCATTGAGTCGTTCCCAGCAGAGTTTCAGGGCAGCGGATTCTACTGCACGTACTTCCTAGCCCAGAAAAGAGTAGGTGTTGGTGGCCTATCCTTAACCTCCGGAGGCTCAGCAAATATGTCCCCTATCAACAATTCAAAATGGTGACTCTTGCCACCATTATGCTGGTACTGGACAGAGATGACTGGCTCTCAGCTCTCATCCTACAAAGTGCTTATTTCCACATCAGAATCCACCTGCTGCACAAACATTTCTGTTGTTTTGTGGTGGGCTGCTGCCACGCCAATACCGGCTGCTCCTATTTGGGCTCTCCACTGCACTCAGGGTGTTCTCCAAAACTCCTGTGGTCATGGAGGCCAACGTATGTCATCATGGGGTGATCATCTTCCTGTATCTGGACAATTGTTTCATAAAAGGACCGTCGTTTCCAGAGGCCTTTCGCATGCTAAGGGTCACCACAGACCTCTTGCTCAGCCTGGCTTCCACAAAAACTACAAGAAGTCCACATCTCAATCCACACAGTCTCTGGAGTTCTTTAGGGCTCACATAACGCTATCCCTAACCTTAACCCACGTAAACACTACCATCTCCAGGGCCATTCTTCCAGTTCAAAGATTCCAGGCACTGTTTACACTATTCCTTGTGGCAGCAAAACTTTTGTCATTGCGGGGGTGGTGACAGGCTTAAGCACCTGTGAACTCGTCCCTCAACTGCCAGTGTAGACAGAGCCTTTATGCAATGGAACTCTGATTTTAATTGATTTCTGTAGGTACTACTGTAATACAATTTAATAAAAACCTTTGTATGTTGTTTTAAATCATCCAGAAACTGAAGCAGATAATGAACCATGTTGTGTATGAGGAAATGATGAGAAATAACGTCCCTCTCAGTCTGAAGAAGAGGGTCTTACCCATGAATAAATAAATAAATTTGTTAGTCTTTGAGGTGATATAGGACTGCTTGTTTTTTGTGAAGCTACAGACTAATATGGTTACCCCTTTGAGACTATTCTTCCTGAATTGTCATTTGGACATTCTAGGTTGGCAGAAAGCTATAGTCCTCTAGGGTAAGATGTTGGGTGGCGGCCAGAAGTGGAGGGTGGCTTACGTTATTATATCTACTCTTGCAAACATGGTGGAATTTTTGAAGGGTAAGAAATGAGTGGGCTATGTATAGTACTGGCAGTAGAGCAGTTCACCCATAGTCTTAGTATTGACCTAAATTATCTTGCTTAGGCTGAGATCTAATGAAACTGCAGCTGAAACGCGTGTGGCTATAGGCTTATTTTTATTAAAAATTTGATACGGCAAAATTATTGCTATAAATTCTTGATGAATTTATCACAGCTCTCGTTAGCGAGCTTTTGTTGTGAATATGTGATGTACATCTTCCCTTCAGTTGGGATTAATTACTGTTGGTCACAAGGAATAGTGAAGTTTCCATGTCAGTACTGAATGTTCTGTCTTCTCTCTTTCTCTTTTCTCAGACTATTGTGTAGTTTGTGTGTATATAAAAATGCCTGACATTTTTGTTAAGCAAATTATCAGTTTGTATAGCCAGGGACTTTTTGAAGCCTGTTGACTTAATAATACAGGTCATTTGCGTAGGCTTCCGCGTATATCAATGTTTGTACCACCGTCGTCCACAGAAGCCAAGTCCTGGACCAGGACTCCTTTGTGGTAGGTACAAACACAGAGCAAGAAGATGGTTTCTGCCCTGCACCGCAGTGTTCATGTTAGAAGTAGAAGACCAGCAGACAGACATGGGGGAGTCACATTTCATGGCTACAGGGTGACCTGTGCTTTCGACCCCTTTAACCCCTCTGGAATGCAGCTCTTAGGTGACAGGCCTGGTTTCCCATACCTTGCTGGATGGAACCAGTCTAGTCCAGCCTCTCTGACTGGATATCTCGGTGGCAGCTGATCAGTTTCCAGCTGAGTTTATGACACAGGCTCCACTTGGTTTTGTCACTAGTAACATTTTACTGCCAGAAGCCTGTGAAAGTAGTAAGGCCTAGTGTAATACGGTCTACATCACTCAGGGCTGCGAAAAATGACACACCCTGTGCAGCCTACTTAATTCAACCTAACCCACCCTGTAAACCTAGCTCCGTTGAAAGAAAATAAATCTTCCTGCAAACTAGGTGGGTTAATGTCTCAAAGAAGTGAGTTAACTACTGCATCAGGAAACCCCCTTCTGTGTGTTTATACTGTGGTGCTACAGCACTGTCTTTTTACTGCACTAGCTGTTGCAGTTCAGGTATATCGTCAGTATGCAGTGACCCAAACCTCATGATCAAGACAAAGCATCACACATTCATTCCTCTAAGAAAAAGCAGTCAAGTAGCACTTTAAAGACTAGCAAAATAGTCTTTAAAGTGCTACTTGACTGCCTTTTGTTTTAATAGTGTATAGACTAGCAGGGCTTACTCTCTGTTACTATTCATTCCTCTAAGGTACAAAGCACATACAGCAAAGGATTAAAACAAACAAACAAACAAACAAACAAACAAAAGGTCCTTGGGTCATATTTACAATAGTTGGCAAAGAACGTTTAAGGTGTAAGTTCCTCCCATCTCATCTAACGCCTTCTCCTGCAAGGTGAAGCAACTTCTCTGAGTGCAGCAGATTCCCAGTCTGTGTGCCACAGGAAGTCTGTAAGCTTTCATACCCTGGCTAGACTCTGACCACTCACTCAACCTTTGAGGTTTAGGAGCTCTTTTGATCATAGGCTCACCGTTGGGAAGAGTCATCCATTCTAGAGTGAAGGAAACCTGACGGGGTATTCTCCAGGTTGTTCTGTCAAGGTTCCACATTACATTTCCCTTCATGAGCTCCTTTGGATTTAACCCCTGGCCACCGTTTGCTCCTGAGGTTTTTCATCAATGAGGCACAAATTGTAAAACAGGCTTCTCAATCCAATGTATCCAACTGAAGAGCTACTAGAAGCTGATCTTATTTACAGCAAAGAAGCAGAAGGTGAACCCAGCAGCTGGAATTGCTACCCAACCCTGAGTGGGTGGGAGGGGGCAGAGCACAATACAGTCACGAGGTTTAATGGCATCCCCTCATGCACACACGTTGGGCTAGAAAGGCTCAAGGGTGCGTACCCTATCCCTGCAACTCTCCTGCAGCCTGGCTGCTACAAACCTGCCTTGGCCTCACCAAGCAGTGGTTACCACAGCAACACCATTATAAAGTGACCCCTGGGCATTGTAAAATTGCTGTGGTAATAAAGCAACTTCTTGAGGCACGAATAGGTATGCCAAGATTTGCGCCTCATGTGGCATTATGTGCTTGGCATTGTGTTACACTGCTGGAGAGAGTGAGTTATGACACCTGCACTCAGAGAGAATTTGTCTTTAAATCTACCTAATTTTGGGTCTTTTGGGAATTCTTGGTTTGGCTGTGGCTCACTTGACAGCCGCCTGGTCTCCTGGCATTCAGGCAAGTAAATATCACACAGATAACCTGAGGGGAAATATGATGCGTCTAAAAAGAAATACGACACAGAACTCCCCTTTATCCCCGGGTCAATGTTTGTAGTAAGCATTATGGCAAAGGAGGATAATGAGGGAGCTTTGCAGATGTTTTGCTTTTCTGTAGGTTCCCAATTCTCTAATTCTACACAGTAGTGTTGTTTTGAAATAATCCGTTCAGAATAGCTGTTCCGAAATAGTTTATTTTGAAATAACGTATCTACACACAAGAATCCAATTTGAAATAGCACCCAGCTAGCATGTCCAGACATAGTGCCTATTTTGAAATAGTGCCATTGAACAACATTATGACTTATTTTGAAATAATGCTTTTCCGTGTCTTAAGAGCACCTATTTCGAAACAGACATTATTTTTCCTGCAGTGAGGTTTACAAAATTTGAAATGACGTGCTCACTATTTGGAATTTATTTTGAAATAATGTGTGCTTAGTGTAGATGCCTATAGAGCTTTTCAGAATAATGGCTGTTACTCTGAAATAACTGCTGTGTAGACGTAGCCTTAATTGCCATGGGGGTGGGAAGAGGACTGCCACAGTCTTAGCTGTAAGATCAGTCACAGAGAGGTGGCTGAGTTAGTTTGTATCTTCACAAAACAAAAAAGCAATCGCAGCATTTCAGAGATTCACAAAATAATTTATTAGGTGATGAATTTTCGTGGGGTAGACCCACTTCTTCAGATCTGGCAATATTTTGTTTCTAACCCTTTTCAATCTAGAATAGCCAATAACTGAGTTGTTAGGATACTTTGTGGAAGGACCCAGGATTCAAACCCTAGCACGGTCTTACGGTGTGGTTTTTAAATGTAATATGTATTTTAAACATGAGATTTAACTAGCGTAACAACTCCTCACTGGCTCCTTCTGACTGGTGTGTGGTTTGTTTTTTAAAATTGGTAGAGACTTTTCATCGTAATACTGCCTAAAGCGTGTCTTGGATTTAATAATTATAAATGAAAGAAGGAAATATTTGATTTGTATCACTGATTAATGCAAAATAAGCATGTGTGTGTTTCTTTTGCTGTCTTTCCTGACATGGTCTGTGGCCAGTCTGTCAGTAGATGTTGATTAGTGTGTTGCCTCAGGAAGTGTTTGTGTCACAGCCAGTTCATCGAGGGTCATTTCTTTTCTGTTTTCCACAATCAGGGCTCTAAGCCTACTCCACATTGCATGAAAGTGTCATATTTTGTGTACTCTGCTTATTATCTGAAATTGGTAAATGCAAACAGCCGTGGTACTTGGGGTGTGCAAGGGATGCAAACAGGGAAACTGTATATAATTGCGCTTTTCTGCTACATGGGAGAGTCAGCTGTTGGGGAGGGTGTTTTTTGGACAGATGATTCTTTTGTATCTCGTGATCTGTCATTCTGGATCACTGGTTTATTTTGTCTGGGTACTTGAATGGGCAGATGTAACAGGGCAGAACAGGAGACATTTTGTGCAACTGATCTTGTTTGTTCTTTATAGTACTTGCTCCGGTTGCGTGCACTCTGTCTTTCCCTCCAAGATCTTTGTTGAGATTTTCATTGTTTGTTTATACTACCATTGTTACTTCATGAAGTCTTTTTAAGTCTAGAGGGGAAGCCAGTCAGAATTAACTTTGCAGCTGTAAGTCTACCTAGCTTGTAAAAGGGTGGAGAGCAGAAGTTTAGTCCCCCTGGCAGATGCAGAAGCTGTGCCCATTTGCAGTTGGAAAAAGTGTACTAGTGCAGATTTCCTTCTGGTGGGATTGCCTTCTCTTTTCTTCCTGTTTGTTTGGCTCCCCGGCATCAGGTAAAAATGACCTCATTGGGGAGACGAGGATCAAGTGGCACGATTAGCCACTGTTTGGTATTAGATACATTTGCTTTTTCTTGTTGTGGAAAATCCAGAGGAATATACACCTTATGAAATCTTAGCGTAGGCTAGATTCAGACAATTCATACTCAAGATTTTCTAGGAACAATTCTTTAAACAAACCCTTGGTTAGTGAAGGGCAGTTTGTTATTTCCTCTGGTATACTCATGAGGCAAATGTATTTAATTTCTACATTTGATTTTCCCCCACACCCCAGCCACTCAACTCATTGGCTTTTCATTTGGTGCTAAAAACCAGTGAGAGGAAAGGGACCATGAAAGCTGGGACACCCCGATTACTCCCGAAGATTGGGGCTGCTGTTGGACAAGGACTAGGACAGGCTGTGAGTACCCCTCTTTCTGACAGGAATGTGGAGGAAAGACAAGTTAGTCCTTATGGGGAAGGAGAAATGAGTGAGAAGATCATTAGAAGATAAGGATGGGGATGACCATAGGGTTAATTTTTTTTAAATTTTTCTTTTGGCTAAAGGTTATGTCGAGGTTGGGTTTTGTTGGCCTGCTTAAGGCTGTTTACACGGACCTCACTGCACCTGCATGACTGAAAGATCTTATGTTTAGGTGTGCTATGCCAGCAGGAGAGAGCATCCCACCAGCATAATTTAAATCACCCCCAACTAGTGATGGTAGGTATCTTAAGAAGAGCTGCTCTCCTGCTGATATAGTGCTGTCCATGTGTAACTGTCCAGAGGCAGACTCGAATGTGAGACTTTTGGAGCTTAGTGCACATGCCTCTACAGCTTGAGCTAAAGGCCAGCTGGCTCTCAGCTTAGGCTGTAGAGGACAATTACTCTTTCTCTGTGAAGTGGTCTAGGTACCGCTACATGGGACAGTTAACCACACATAGGTGTGTGGGTTATACGTGCTGGTTCTTTTGTGGCTGAAAGTTGTTGGCCAGGGAGTCCCTGACTGTCAAAAGTAGACAGTCTTGGATGATCTTCCTTGGACATCCAGTTGTAGAAGAGGGAGCTGGAGATGTCTCTGAGGCGAGGGAATAAGCTTTTGTTGGAGCCAAGCTGGGAAAGTTTCTGTTTTGTGAACTGGCTCTTTAGTCTGGAGAAGGGTCCTTGGTTTCTTCCTTTTTTTTTTTTTTAAGTTGTAGTGTAAAGTATTTGTCAAAGAATGTAAATCAGATCAAGAGTTCCTTTGTGTGTCTATACTCTGGAATGAAAATAAATCAGAAAATACATTTAAAATTGAGGTGGTGATCAGTCACATCCATTACGGGTTGATATTTCTTTTCTTGGATAGGATGAGCACCCATACTCACTCTGTGTGTGAATACTTGAGTGTGTACCTGTAACTTGAGCAAGGAAATCTGCCACTTGTTTTTCCAGTAAAAGCTGCTCATGTGACTGTTTTACAGAGATGGACGGGATTGTGACCCAAGTTCCCTCTAAGCTGCGTGGCTGGGTGGTTGTGCAGCTCCACAGGAGCTTAGGGTGTGTGTGCAGAGTACATCCATGCCCGTTGGCCACAGCAGTTCTGTGACAGGCTGGGATTCTCCCCTGACCGCAGAAGCTCCATGCTGGGGCTGGTGGGGGAGTGGCTTTCTCCCTCCTTTCCCCCAAGCACTGACTGCTCTGTGCTTGGGCTGGGGAAGGGCCGCCTCTTCTCTGGACTTGGCACTCAACCTGGAACTGCCCCAGAGCTGCCACTGCCAGAGAACAGGTGCCAGTTCTGTGGACCCCACCCAGCCTACTCTTGACCTGCCCTGGCTGTGGGACAGGCACACCTCCCCTGGCTCTGCCTGCTGGAGCTGCAGCAACTGTGGAGAGACACCTTTCACCTGGCACTTTTATGGTGAGAGAGGGCTGTCTTCTGTCCCTGGGGCAGCCTTCACACGCTGAACTCCACCTTCCCACTCCTACCTCCCAGCCCACACCCCCAGCCAGCACCCTCACAGTTCTGCACCCCAGCCCTCTGTCTACTTCCACACTCAAAACTGCTTGGATCCATCCCTGCCCAGGAATGTTATGTAGCCCAATATGCATGTTTTCTCCATAGTGGTGCAGATAACAAAATTCATTCCGCTTGGGGGGGGGCTTGAGAGCGAGAGAGAGAGAGAGAGAGAGAGAGAAAATTTAGGGAGCACTGATTGTGACCAAACCAAATTCATTTCAGTGAATACTCATGTATATTCAGGCATCTTCCTTACATTTATCCTGTTGTAGGTTGTTTTAGGATCACTGTTTTGCTCTTTAGAGTAGAGGACTCCTGCTGGCACACATTTGGTTTGGATAAAATATGTCTGATCGTTCAACTCAATCCATGCTTCTCCCCCCACCCTTCGGTTTTTGGTTTTTTTTTGTTTTTAAATTAACAGTTTTCTTGGCCTACACATTCTGGACTTTGACAATCACATCTAATGGCTGTTTTGGGGCTGTTGAAGGAAGGATTGGCAAGGAGTTGCTGTAATCTGCTGCTCCTTCAGAGGATGAGAGTGCTGATATTTACCTTTCCTTTTCCTGTGTTTTCTCTCTCTTAGGAAGTACAGACCGCGATTTCAGTCTCAGCTCCTCTGCTTTTTTCTTGACTGAATTAGAAGCTCCAGGAATGTGCTAATTGGCGGCGGCCTCTTCAGAGAGGTAGAAGGTAATTGTTATCTGCCTTTTTAGGTGTCTTGCCTGTTAAACCTCTTGCAGAGCAGGTGGGAAAAGAGGGTCGAGTTAGAATATTTTATCTTCTTAGATCATCTCCAAGTTGAGGAGGATGGTTTTCTATCCTCTTCCATGTGCTTAGGCAAAGAGGGACTTCTGTATATGTTAATTCATGAAGACATACAATATTGTCCTGTGCCTATTTCTAGCTTTCGGACAAGAGCTAGTTTTGACCTACTGTGGGAGATGGTTTACTTAAAATGATTTGCTTAAAACAATTTTAAAAAGGAAATGACCAGTTTATTGGTGGAAAGGTGAGTTCTGTGCATTAGCTCAGCTCCTTTGCCTCTGCCCCCCCAAACTCGGACAAAATACCGGTTCAGGTAAAACATGAACCAGAATGAGCCTTAGCTTTGCATTTGAATCACATCTTTCCTTGATTATTTCCTTTCCTTCATTTGGAAATAATCATAATACCTATATCTGGCATAGCAGTTTTCATCAGTGGATATCAAAGCACTTTTCAAAAGGACTCAGTATCATTAGCCTCCTTTTGCCTCTGAGGAAACCGAGACACGGGTGGACATGTCTTGCTGAAGGTCATCCCGCAGACTTGTGGCAGAGCCAGGAAATGAATCTAGGTTTCCTGAGTCCAAATCCAGTATCTTACCTACTAACGGTTGACCCTCTCTATTGTGGCACCCTTGTGACCTGACTAGTGCCGAACGAGAGAATTTGCTGGACCATGGGAGCTCAGTATTGTCTAGCAGCACTACCAACACTTCCACTGCTCACTGGGCTCTTAGAAGATGTTTAGGGGTAAATTACAGCTAAATGATGGCACAGAACACAGAGCCAGGACTGGTGGCTGAGGACAAATTTTATGGAACCATGGGAAACCATGCTGGATTATGGATGTTGCCCAACAAGAGAGAGCCGGACAAAACCTTCAACCTGTAGGCTATACTTTCTTCTGTCAGAGCTTGTTTTTTGTGTAGATGTGCTTTTAGTTCTGGGCAGATGTACTAGAATATGGTATGTGAGAACATTCATGCAATAAATTCCATGGCTGTAGATGGTAGTGTGACCTTTTGTAATCCTCACCTATCTTTCTACTTCTTAGAATATGGTTTACATGGAATATGGTTTGTATGCTATGTCCCTACTGCCCTGCAAGTTAAGTAAGGGTTGCAAAGCAGTTCCTAACCTCCCAAGTATTTGAAAGGAACCAATTTTAGACCATATTTTTAAATGTTACCACCTCCTGCTGAGACTTTCAGGGGATGCTGAGGGAGTTAAGTGCCCAAGTTCCATGGAGAGCCAAGTTGATATGAGCACCTAATTCCTTTAAACTCTTCTGAAAAGCCCATTGTGAATGCTTTTAGCTCTCTGTACCTTACAGGAACTGATTCCTAAATGAATCATTAGTCTTGTGTTTCAGGGTGCAAAATCATTGAGAAGTCCTGTGGCAAAAAGTAAAACCTCAGTTTAAGTGAAGGTACCCAAGGGTGTAACTTGCTGCTGACCTAATGACAAGCTGCAGGTAGGCAAATATGCCTGAAGCAGCACTCTCCTATGAGTGCCACCTTTCCTGCTTGACAGTGGGGAAGGAGGCAAGTCCTGTGTTTGAAGGGCCCCTACTGGGTGACTGATTACCTTCTGAACAAAGCAACGGCCCTCTCTGGTTACTCTGGATACTAAGAGACAAGGAGAAACCTACAGACCATTTGAAGCATTCTAATGGAGTCTCCTGGAATTCCCCTTGGGCTCCTTCTTGGTAATTGCCTGTCTATCACTTTGGCTCCTATCTTTTAATGAGGGAGGAGTGCCAGACTTCCAAACCACTAATCCTTATTACTGTAGAGGGGTTCCTCCCTTTCTCACCTTTGAAAAATTGCACCAGCTGCCCAGGTGGCCAGGCTCTGAAAATCTTCGAAAATGGCTGCTAGCTTTTCTCTTTAGCTGCCAGACTAAATCATGGGGATCTCTTGGCTGCTTCAGGCGTGTATTCCCTGAACCAGGCATAGCAGTAAGGGGAAGCGGGAAGGGAAGGGAAGGGAAGGGAAGCTAGTGGAATCTCAATGACTCCCTGAGGATTCTATGGTAAGTCATGTCGCAGTCCCTAAGCCACTCTTCCCTGAGTTGGATTCTGGGATATGTTTGGAGGAAATTGACTGAGATTTGCAAGCCTAGTCTGACCTGTTCTGGGTGAAAGCCATTATAAAAACTGGTAGTTGCAGCAGTTTGTTTAGTTGTGTGTGTGGCATTTGCATTTACCTAATTTTCCCAGTCTCTTACTGCAAAGGCCCTGCTTCCAGACTATTGCCATTTCTGTTAGGCCAGGCCAAGGTACTCAGACTGTGCCTCTAGTACTTCAGAATAGTACTGTGTTTTTCCTTGGATAACCCCCTGTCTTCCTGTCACTGGCTCACCTTACTGTAACTAGTCAGATATTTCCCCCCTTCTGAGCTGTCGCTTACTGCAGGAGCTCAGGCGTAAGCCCCTTGTCCCTATATGCCTCTCTTTTCTTTGCTTTTTCCCTACCAACATGCCAGGAGTCTGAGGGGATCAAGCTGGTTTAGGATGTTGTCCTTTTCCAACTGCTTCTGTGAGTTAGATCCAAGAAATGTATATTGTTAAGCCTCTTTACAGCACCTCAGTGCAGCATGTGCTTGTCTGCTTATGTGTGGTATTTAAGCATCAGAGTCAGCTATCAAATGCCATCACACAGTCTCTATCTCTTGGGTGCAAAAGGAGAGGTCAGACATGGTTGTGAAATTTGGGATACAAAGCAAAAGGACATTCTTCCAAGTTAGTTGGGCTGAAACTTCTTGGGGAAGCCAGGGTATTCTTGACTGGACTTTGAAGTATTTGGTGGGGGAGAGGAAGGAGGGACTATCTGATAGTTAAGGAACTTGACCTCTTATTTTATAAAACAAACAAACAAATGAGCCTTACCCTGGGTTTTGGTTCAGGCTTTCTGATATAGTAAACGTGTTTAGTATCCGTGAAATTATGAAGCTGTCTGGAGTCAGACTTCTGGGTCAGAGTAAATTCAAAGCTGAGCTTGTGTTTCCAGTCCATGGCAATCTAGTGTTTACATGGATCTTAAGTCCTGCTTAAGCAGTACATTACCACTGAACAAAGCACTTAAGTGCATGCCTAACTTCCAGTTATGCTGAAGTAGTTAGGGATAGACTTCAACACATTTGAATGATGTGCTGAATTGGGACCTTTCTGCATGTTGACTTTGTAATACTGAGGTTCCCAAACTTTTCAACATCACGCCCCCGCCTCTTTTGATTTTTTAGAAACCCGCACACCCCCCACCTCTTCTTCACCGTCATCCATCCCTCCTTTTAACAAAAAAATCAATTCGTAATTTAAAATAACACAAAACTTGGTATGAAAATGTTATTTAAAATTAAAAATAGAATGAATAGTTTTTCTTGGCCCCTTGCGGGTGCCTGGTGCAGCCTGAGATGGTCAGCTGCCTCAGCCCTGTGCCAGCCATCAGAGCTGTCTGCGTCAGGTGCCTGACCACCTGAGCCCTATGCTGCCAGAGCTGCCCACCAGAACTGGCCAAGCGCTGCACTGTCAGGTCCAGCCACCTGCCTGCCAGCCACCTGCTTTTTATAGCAGCTGTGCTGGGTCCCCCACGCAAAATGGCAGGGGCTGAAAGCTGGAAGCGAGCGCCGGCTCTTTCTTGGGGTGAGGTAATGATGGGGTGGGGGGGGAGGGGGGCCAGGTCGACTTGCACCCCCCTGGAATTGCTTCACGCTTCCCAGGGGGGCAGCTCCCCAGTTTGGGAACCCATGCTGTAGTACTTGGTTGTCTGTGGGGGAATTATGCAGCACTGCACCTGGACAGAATTCATGCTCTCTGCAGGTTTCATTGCTTCCCCACAGAAAAATGACTTTCTGACAGGGAAGCAAAGGGAAGCCCCAAGAGCAGCACAGCACCAGGGGCTGGGTCAGCCCTACTTCCAGATCTCATTCCTGCCCCGCCCCCCTGCTCAACCTCCCCTTCCCCTGTTCATCCAAATCCCCTCATAATGAGACCCTCCAGCTGAGCCTTCCCACCCCCAAATAGCCCCACTCCTCTTGCACCTGGACCACCCCAATGGGCCACCTGGATCTCCACCCAACCAAACGCCAACTTAACTGCACCTGGGTCCCTGCCCTGCTGAGCCAGAGTTGCTGTTTTTCTCCAGCACAGGCACAGAGTTGGGGTCAAAGACCACAGCAGAGAAATACAGACCCTGACATCAGCTCAGCTCTGGAAAGTGTCAGTCAGAGGGATTTGTCACAGCACCAGGTGCACAGCCCCAGTGGGACCAGAACCCCAGCTAAATCTCTCTTCTTCTGTATGAAGTTTTACATGGAACAAATTCATAAAATGTTTTCCCCTTTATAAATGAAAGAGAGATGCAGCTGTTTTGCCCCCAGGTAGCAATTATTTACATTTGGTGTATTAATAAACAAAAGTGATTTTATTAAGTAAAAAAATAAGATTTAAGTGGTTGCGAGTCATAGCGGACAGATCAAAGTAAGTTACTAAGTAAAATTAAACACACCAGCTAAGCACAATACTCTAAGAAATTTGGCACATAGAAAATCTTGCTCTTGAGCTCTTTTAATCAGTTGCTCTTCCTCGAGTGTCCCCGTGGGTGCTCCACGATAGGTGTCGGGCTCGCCCCGGTGCCGCAGATTGGATCTTTCCAGCAGCTTCTGCCAGACCATGCATGCTCCGGCGCGCGCCGCTCCCTTGCGCGCTCCCGGCCACGTGCTCGATCCGGTCCCCGCCAGTTCCTTCTTAACCACCATCGGCTGCAGATGGAATCCGCTCAGGCTGCGGCCAGAGTCAGCGTATTTAATGTTTTAAGTGTTTTTAGAGTTTCTTTTCAGTCTTTCAGTCTTTAAGTTAGCTTGTTATTTTTCTTATTGCAAAAAAAAAAATATATATATAAAAGCCTTAGTAACAAGAGGAGCAGCGGAGGCCCGGGGACGTAAGGCCATTAGGCCTCCTGCCGCGGCAGGCTGGGTCCGAGAGGGGAACAAGCACAGAGAAGGTGCTAAGTACCCTATTAACAACTCAAAGACTCACCGCAATGTCCTCTTCAGGATTCAAGAAGTGTGAGTCATGCCATGAAGCTATACTGGCCTCCGATGGGCACAGTTAGTGTATTAGGTGCCTGGGGGAATCTCACGTCACCCAAAAATGCTCCTTCTGCGCAAAGGTCACGGCTAGAGCAAGGAAGGACAGAGAAATGCGGCTAAAAATGCTGCTCTTTGACAAGGCCCTCCAGCCAGACGTGCCGGAGTGGCCCCAACAAGAGGGACCCGCAGGGGCCCATAAAAGGAAGGCGGCTTCCCTCACCCCATCAGTGCAAAAACGGAGGAAGCTCTCACCAACCCGATCCCTGCTGGCAGCCACAGCGAGCGGGACGGGTGCAGCACAGAGTCCCCAGCCGCAATCACAGACGAGCAGCGGCGGCGCGGAAGCGCACGTGGCAGAGGCTGAGCCTCCGATAATCAAACAGCCGGCCCGCACTGCGGGCAGAGCAGCGGCCAGGCAAGCGCCGGAACCGGCAGCACCGCAGCTAGCAGCACAGACCCCCGGGGCACCAGCGGTGCAGAGCTCGCAGGCACGCGGCCTGCAGGCGCCAGGGGAGACCACCCGCGCAGCACCGCAGCGAAGCGTACGGAGCGCGGTGCCGACAGCGGGGCCGAGATCCCTGGCGCGGAAAGGGGCGGAGTCAGCCCCCCAGGGGAGGGGAAAGGCAGCAGAGAAAACTCGGCACCGCAGCCCTTCTCCAGACAGGGCTGCAGGGCTGCTCTCTCGAAGCCCTCCCCTTATGCTGCGAACTCCAACAAGGAGGCAGGGGTCTCCCCCAGTCTACCCTGAGCCTCCCTCCCCATTCCTCCAGCCAGCCTCACCATGGCTCGGGCCACCCTCGCCTTTTCTGGGATTTGACCCCCTGGAGTACTATCACAAATCAGTCTCACCATTGTCTCAATCACCCAGACGATCTGGCTCCCCCAGACGCCGAGGGTATGTGCCTCGAGAGTGGTCCAGGTCTCCATCCCAGGAACCGTGCCCGTGTTGCCATGGTCGCCCCTATCATGCGGGGCATAGACACCATAGGCATACCCCCAGGGACAGGTCCCCTCAGACGGTTCACTATCCCCGAGGGCAATCGCGGACGGGGACGGAAACGCAAATATCTCAGGGGGAGTTGATTCTGGAACCCCAAGATTTCCCCTCGCAAGCCTCCAGCGAGAAAATGTATTACCGTCAACAGGACCCAGAGGGATCCAGAGAGGCTTACCCTAGTGGTTCCTCTCTATCCTCCCCCGACGAGGCTACGGCACCAGGGGACGTCCACCCCCCGGACGATCTCAAAACAGTTCCAAGAGCTGTTTAAAAGGGTGGCCTTTACGCAAGGCATCCAAACAGCAGAGGTGCAGGAGAAGCACCATAAGCTCCTCAAAAACCTGAGACCTCCGGCCTCTTCCAAAATAGCTATTCCGCTCGACGAAGCAATTATGGAGTCCGCTACCACGATATGGCAGACCCCTGCGTCCGCTCCACCTATAAACAAGAGAGCGGATAAGAAATACTTCGTCCCGGCGAAGGGCATGGAGTTCCTGTTCAGTCACCCACAACCAAATTCTCTGGTGGTGGAATCGTCTCAACAGAGGTCGAAAACTTCTCAGTACAAGACAGGGGGAACGGACAAAGATGCCAAGAAGCTAGAGTTATTCGGCAGAAAGGTCTACTCGTCCTCTACCCTACTGTTGAGAATGGCAAATTATGCAGCACACCTAGCGAACCATAACTTTGACAATTACTCCAGGCTGACTTCCCTCATGGACTCGCTTCCAGACGATAAGAAGCCGGTGCTGAAGGCCATCGTGCAGGAAGGCTACGCAGCCTCAAGGACAGGAGTTCAGATCGCCCTGGACGTAGCAGATACGGTGGCACGCTCAACAGCTACGGCAGTGGTCATGCGCAGGGAATCCTGGCTTCAGACATCGGGTATCCCGAGGGATCTGCAGGCGAAGATCGTTGATCTCCCCTTTGACACACAGAAGTTGTTTGCTGATTCAACTGATTCGGTCCTTCATTCCAGTAAGGACTCAAGGGCTACTCTCAGAACCTTGGGGATTTATACCCCTCCATACAGGAAGAAAAAGTATTACCCTCAGCAAAGATGATACCCGTATCAACCCCAGCGTGCTCACTACCAAAGGGGCTACGAGCAAAGGCAGCATCAACAGTACAGAACTCCCAGGCGACGTTCCCAACAAAGCCGTGCCTCCTCGGGGCAGGGCCAAAGGCAACAAGTTTGACGGACAGATCGAGGGCTGCACTATCACTACCATCGCGCAATGTCATCCAAAGCTAATGTTCCATCATCGCCTCCGACCGTTCTACGCCCAGTGGCAAAAGATCACCACAGACAAATGGGTACTGGAGATCATAGCCACGGCTTACGCGATCCCCTTCCAGTCGCTCCCACCGCCACGACCTCCACCCAGGCCCCATCTAAAGGACGCCTCCCACGAAGAAAGACTCAAGCAGGAGGTGGACCATCTTATGCTTATAGGGGCAGTGGAAAGAGTGCCAGAACAACTCCAAGGGAAAGGGTTCTATTCAAGATACTTCCTTACAGAGAAGAAAAACAGGAGGCTGTAGGCCCATCCTAGATCTTCGAGGCCTCAATCGGTACTTGCGCAAACAACACTTTCCGATGATCACAGTCACCTCTATACTTACGGCACTGGACGATGGAGATTGGTTCGCAGCCCTCGACTTACAAGACGCGTATTTCCATATAACAATCCACCCGGCTCACAGACGTTTCCTCCGGTTTATGGTCGGCAAAGAACATTTCCAATACAAGGTTCTGCCGTTCGGCCTCTCCTCAACCCCCAGAGTATTTACCAAGACCCTGGCAGTGGTGTCAGCCTACCTGCACAGACAGGGGGTGTTTATATTCCCATATCTGGACGACTGCCTACTGAAAGAGGCCTCGAAGGAAGAGATACTACGCATGATACGCATTACAGCAGGCACGTTCTCGTCGCTGGGCCTGGTCATCAACCTGACGAAGTCAAAGATCGACCCCACACAGGACATAGAGTTCATAGGGGCACGCATAAATTCCATCACAGCAAGGGTTTATCTACCGGATGTCCGCTTTCGCACCATTGGTTCCCTCGTACAAGTCATCACCTTCAGCCCCACGGTGCCGGTTCTAACGTGCTTACAGCTGCTAGGCCATATGGCAGCAGCAATGTTCGTAGTACAGAATGTCCGATTGCATATGCGCAGCATGCAGCACTGGCTGGCGAGCGTCTACAAACCGGCAGCACACACCGTCCGCAGGGTGGTGTCGCCCACGACAGAGGTGCGCAGATCCCTGCAATGGTGGGTGAACCCCAAGAACATGCTAACAGGAGTACCCTTTCATCAACCGCAAATATCTATCTTTCTCACCACCGACACCTCCCACATAGGGTGGGGAGCACACACGGGCGAAAAGGTGACGCAGGGACTGTGGTCCTCTACGGAACAGTCACTGCACATAAATATACTGGAGCTCAGAGCAGTGTTCAACGCCTGCAAACACTTTCGAGACCATATACAAGGCAAAGTAGTCGGGATCAATACAGACAATACCTCCACCATGTTTTATATAAATCGACAAGGAAGAGCTCGGTCCCGTGCCTTCTGTGCGGAAGCAGTCCGGCTGTGGAACAGGTGCATCGCCAACAATATAACTTTGAAAGCCTCATATTTACCAGGCGCTCACAACGTGCAGGCAGACCAGTTGAGCAGGCACTTCGCACTCACACACAAGTGGCAGATCCGTTCTGATCTGCTACGACCAATTTTTCATGCATGGGGGTTTCCCCAGATAGACCTGTTTGCCACTCATCGCAACAAGAAGTGCCCACAATACTGCTCCAGGGCAGGACTGAGATGGGGGTCCCTGGGGGAACGCATTCGTGATCTTGTGGAAGGGCCCCCTGCTCTACGCATTTCCTCCCACAGTGCTCATCCACAAGGTCTTGCAGAAAGCCAGGAGACAGAGAGCCCGCATGATCCTAGTAGTCCCAACTTGGGATCGACAGCAATGGTTCCCCTTACTCCTGCGCATGTCGGACCGCCCACCGATGCCCCTTCCGGTGGCGCCGGACCTGCTCATGCAAGCCCAGGGGTCTATAGTGCACCCACACCCCCGAGGCCTGCGACTGCAAGCATGGTTAATCCATGGCTCAGCTCCCTAGAGAGCACATGTACGGAGGGAGTGCAACAAGTCCTAGAAAGTAGCAGAAGGACTTCCACCAGGAAGACCTACAAGCAGAAATGGACTCGATTCACTGCATGGTGTTCTACCAAGCAATTAGCTCCCCTTGCTGTGCCTATACCTGTAATATTAGAATACTTACTGGACCTCAAGAGAGGCAGCCTCTCCCTATCCTCGTTGAAGGTCCAGCTTGCCACTATATTGGCTTTCCGACACGAAGAAGAAGGGCCCACGGTGTTCGCCCATCCCATGGTTACCAAGTTCCTGAAGGGGCTGGTAAACCTGTACCCCCGTCGGAAACCGCTTCCACCTTCGTGGAGCTTGGACCTGGTGCTTAACACGCTAACGGGACCACCGTTTGAACCCTTAGCCACAGTTTCCCTCTGTCTCCTCACGATAAAGACGACCTTCCTTCTTGCAATCACGTCAGCTTGCAGGGTGAGCGAGCTTGAGGCAGTTATGGCAACGCCACCCTGCACAGTATTTTCGAAGGAGCCGGTAACCTTACGGCTGCATCCAGCCTTTGTTCCGAAAGTTTCTTCAGAGTTTCATATTAACGAACCTATAGTCTTATCCTCGTTTTATCCAAAACCTCATAACTCCAACAAAGAGGCGTGCCTACACCTCCTGGATGTGAGGAGGGCGCTGGCTTTTTATATAGACAGGACTAAGTCCTTCCGAAAAACGGATACACTCCTAGTCTCTCTCGCTCCCAGATCAAAGGGAGAAGGTCTCTCTTCGCAGAGAATCTCGAAGCACATCGTATCCTGTACAAAAATGTGCTACGAACTTAGAAAGACTCCTTTACTGGCCCCGCCTAAGGCTCACTCCACCAGGGTGGTGGCGGCATCAACAGCCTTTTTCAAGGGCATTGTGTTAAAAGACATCTGCAGAGCAGCGACATGGTCATCCTGTGACACCTTCGCCAAGCATTATGCCCTACACAGGGTATTCCAAGAGGGTACCCGTCTCTCGACAGCGGTCCTTTCGGGGGCAGGCTACACATAACCCGATTACCCACCTCCTTTCTTGGGTTACTGCTGGGTAGTCACCTATCGTGGAGCACCCACGGGGACACTCGAGGAAGAAAGAGAAGTTACTCACCGTAGTAACGATGGTTCTTCGAGATGTGTCCCCATGGGTGCTCCACCACCCGCCCATCCTCCCCGCTTCGGATCTCTGTTTAGTGTTTTTGAGGAGCGTCCGAGGCGGTTGGTCAAGGAACTGGTGGGGACCGGATCGCGCACGTGGCCGGGAGCGCGCAAGGGAGCGGCGCGTGCCAGCGCATGCGCGGTCCGGCAGAAACTGCTGGAAAGATCCGATCTGCGGCGCCGGGGCGAGCCCGACACCTATTGTGGAGCACCCACGGGGACACATCTCGAAGAACCATCGTTACTACAGTGAGTAACTTCTCTTTTGGTTTCCAGCCTTTATATACATTTTGCCCAAGGCAGGAATAATTTATGTTCAGTTCAAACTTTGTCACGCTCCAGTGAAAAAGCATAGCACTCAAGATGGGTCCCAGCATCATGTAACTTAAATACATGTCATTTGGGGGACATGGAACCCCTCCTACTGGCTGGTTCAGAGAATATACAAGCCCACGTACTGGTCATTGTCCTTATCAATGAGCCATCAATAGTAACAGAGAGGTAGCCATATTAGTCTGTATTTTAACAAAGCAAAAAAGCAGTCAAGTTCCTGAAATACCCTTAACGGTCTTAATATATCTAGATTATTAAAAACAGTTGTGTACCTCATGATTCTAACTCCAAATAAAGGCACATGAATCGGAGATATGTATTCAGCAGGCGATAAGGTTTATAATGACATGTTACATGAAGTATGTTGAATAAAGTATATTTTAGTTATGTCACATTCCTATTCATAAACATTTCCATCAAAATAGGGGTATAACATCACAGAAATAGTTCCATCAAGAGTAATAAAACATTCATCATCATCATCATCAATAACCATGGGCTGAGCGCCCGTTGGTGTCTGATGCCTCTCTCACTATTTCCTTACATTTTTCCCTGTCTACTGCGGAGTGGCTTAGTTTCTGTAGATAGTCAACATAAGAAAAACACTGCCTGAGAATTTTTTAATGATTTAAGGCTGTTTACTTTGTATATTTTGATATGTGGTGCTGCCCATCTAAGTTTTAACTGTTAGAAAGTTTTTAAGATTTTTAGTTTAATCATAGTCCACTGTCTTTAAGTAACCATTGGCTAACCGCCTCCTTCCCCAGTTTTGCGCAGCTTTGAAAGTTTAAATTGATAACATATGGATAAAGAGGCTTACATAAAAATTGAGAATATATATATATATATATGAATTAAAGTCTAAGTCTGCCAAGCTTTGTTATAGCTTATAAGAGAAGATCAGACTGTGGAATTGGGGACAGGTTATAGATACAGAGAAGGGAGGAAACTTGGAGTGAAGGGAAGAGAATGAACACAGAAGACAATAATTTGTCAGATGAGCTAAGGTTTTTGAATGTGTGACATATGATGGCTGGATATCAGCACCATAAACTAGTTAGTACACTATTAGTGGAATAGATCTGTGCTTTTCATTTATTGTATGACTCTTAAGAATCTCTCTTAAGAGGGAGGCTGCGCATTGACACTGGCAAGACTCGTGACCCTTCAAAAGTATGCGAGTTTGTGCAAGCACTTGAAGAGGCCTTGCCCCACCTGGATGACACTGACATCAGCAAGAGATGGGAACAACTACGGGACGCTATCTGTAATACTGTGATATCTACCTTTGGGAAGAAGACAGTCAAGTCTGCTGATTGGTTTGAAGCCCACACTGAAGTGCTGATGCCCCTGATTGAGAAGAAGAGACAGGCACTGGCTGCATACAGGTCCTCTCCCAGTGAGGTGAACCTGCAGGTGCTCCGGTCTGCTCAGAGTCAAGTGCAGCAGGTTGCTTGGCGGTGTGCCAATGGTTACTGGCTCCAACTCTGCTCCAAGATTCAACAGGCCGCGGACATTGGTAACATGCGAGGAATGTACGATGGGATCAAGCAGGCCATTGGTCCATCACAAAGAAAGACTGCCCCACTTAAGTCGGCCACAGGTGAGGTCTTGAAGGACAGAACCAAGCAGATGGAACGCTGGGTGGAACACTACTCACAGTTGTACGCCGGAGAGACCGTAGTTACAGAGAGAGCTCTGAATGCCATCGAGCCTCTGCCCACCATGACTGAACTCGATGCTTAGCCCACCTTGGAGGAACTCAGCGACGCGCTAAAAGCACTCTCTTCTGGAAAAGCCCCAGGGAAAGACGGTATTCCCTCAGAAATCCTCAAATGCGCCAACGGTACCCTAGTTTCAGAGCTGCATGGAATACTTTGCCAATGCTGGAGAGAAGGCAGCATACCGCAAGATATGAGGGATGCTAATGTCGTTACTGTCTACAAGAACAAGGGTGACAAAAGTGATTGTAACAACTATCACGGCATCTCCCTTCTCAGTACCGTGGGGAAGCTATTTGCACGTGTTGTTCTGAAGAGGCTCAATGTTCTTGCGGAGAGAGTCTACCCTGAGTCTCAGTGTGGGTTCAGAGCTGAACACTCCACCATAGACATGGTTTTCTCTCTTAGGCAACTACAAGAAAAGTGCAGGGAGCAGAACAAACCTCTGTATATTGCCTTCATCGACCTGACCAAGGCATTTGACCTCATCAGCAGAAAAGGTCTGTTCGCGATTCTGGCTAAGATTGGCTGTCCCCCAACTCTGCTCAGCATTATTAGGGCCTTTCATGAAGGCATGAAGGGGACCATCATATACGATGGATCCACATCTGAACCCTTTGAGATTCTTAGCGGAGTGAAGCAGGGGTGTGTGCTGGCTCCAACACTGTTCGGCATCTCCTTTGCAGTTTTGCTCAAATATGCCTTCGGAACTGCTACAGAGGGCATCTGTCTCCACACGAGAACGGACGGCAATCTCTTCAAACTGTTGAGGCTTAGAGCGAAGACCATGGTGCTTACGAAGCGTCTAAGGGAGTTCCTTTTTGCTGACGATGCAGCTATTGCTGCTCACACTCACCAGGAACTGCAGTCACTCATAACGTGCTTTGCAGATGCATGTGTGGAATTTGGCCTCACAATCAGCTTAAAGAAGACTCAGGTGATGGGCCAAAACGTGGGTAACGAGCCATCTATCAATGTGCTAGACTACGAACTGGAAGTCGTCCATGAGTTCGTGTACCTAGGCTCGACGATCTTGGACAACTTGTCACTTGATAGTGAGATCAACAAGTGCATTGGAAAAGCCGCCACAATGTTCTCCAGGCTGACGAACAGAGTATGGGCTAACAATAAGCTCACTGTACACACCAAGGTGCGGGCCTACACAGGCTGTGTTTTGAGCACACTGCTGTATGCCAGTGAAACATGGACTTTTCGCTCAAAACAAGAGCAGCAGCTCAACACATTCCACATGCGCTGCCTTAGGTGCATACTTGGTATCTCATGGCAGGACAAGGTCCCCAATAGCACAGTGCTTGAGAGGGCAGGCACTGCCTCCATGTTCACCCTTCTCAAAAAGAGGTGTATGCGCTTCCTGGGCCATGTCTCACGCATGACGGATGGCCGAATACCGAAGGACCTCCTCTTCGGCGAACTAGTGTCTGGAAAGAGGCCGAAAGGGCGACCTGAATTGTGCTACAAGGACACGTGCAAGCGTGACCTCAGCGCGCTCTCTATCAGTGTGAACACCTGGCATTCACTCGCCTCAGACAGGCATGCCTGGAAACAGGGAGTGAAGGAAGCTCTTGTTATGTATGAAACTACCTTGGTGAAGGAAACGGAAGACAGGAGAACCCTCAGGAAGATCCGTGCCCGTGATACCAGAGTGACATCTGCCTACTGCTGCTCACAGTGCGGAAAGGACTGCCACTCCCGGATTGGACTGCACAGCCACAGGAGACACTGCTCGAATCAGTCCAACTGGGGCGCAAACCCATGATCCCTTGGGATTGAAGGATTCCTACTACATGACTCTTAATTAAATAGACTTCTGGTTTAAGAGAAGCTGGTTAGGAATTATTAGACAATACATTATGCCAGTTCATGAAATCAAAAAATGTTTATGGGAAAGGATGGATTTTGATGAATGTGTTATTTAGCAGAAGAAGTGAGGTTTGATATTGTTTTAATGGGCCATTTTGACAGCTTGGATATTAATTTAAAAAAAAAGTAACAGGAAAACATTTGGGTTTTGTTTGAAATTATTTTGGTTTTTCAATTTCGCAAATTACAGTGAAAACTGAAGTCAAAATAATAACAAAACATTTTGAAATGATCAAAATAAATCTTTTCACATGGTTGGTTTTTGACAGTTTTGAAGCTTTTTACTTTTTGTCCTAGTTACAACAGGACTTTTACCCCTAAAATTGTAAAATTTCCCAATCAAGGAAAAGAGTTGCCTGCAGAGGTATACGTTTAACGTCTTTTCTCTTGTACAGTCTCTTCTTGCTCAGTGGAATTGTGACTAGTATGCTGTGCAATGACTGCAGTAGAGCTGTGGCAGAGCAATCTGACAATATGCAGAATGGAGTTTTGTCCACAGGGAGACAGTGACCACCCGTCCTGTATTTGGTGGGACAGTCTCGTATTTGGGACACCAAAAAGGCACCTCTACTTATTTCTTAAAAGGGACTCATTGTCTCGTATTTGGGCTGTCCCCTGCTGACCTTTTCCACCGGCAGCTGCCGCTTCCCCGGGCTTCTGGGGAGGGCCAGTGGCTGCCACCTCCTTCCCTGCTCCCCAGGGCTTGGTGGAGCTCTTCTCGCCCCACCCCCGGTCCCATATTTGGAACAGAGAGATATGGTCGTCCTACACTTGGAAGTGTGCTGGTGAAGCCGTTCCATAACCAGTGACTGGGAGGAACAAAGTGAATGAGGGTCTGTGTGTCTTTATATGAGTGTGTGTGTGACAATTTTATCATTACTTTTGCCTGTGTTAAATATTATTCCTAATGGGAAAATTTAAGACCCAGTCAGGCTTCATCCCATTTGTGGAAATTAGCAGGTCTTTTTTTAATTATCTTACTACCCCTTTAGTGCAGAATTATTCCCTGCTCTTAAGGAAGCTCTGGTGCTCCATTCTTTGGCGCTGCATATACATGCTTGAGATTCCTGGAAATTACCATAACTTGCCCATTCATGAATACCAAGTCAAAGGGGAATTGTCAAGTGGGATTCCAAAACTGTAAACAAACCTGATAGGTTGTGTGGTCTTACGGATAAGATACTGGTCTGGATTTGACGCCAACATTCTGTTCCCAGCCCAATTATTATATTGCTGTGTGCTTCTCTTCCCACCCTTTGTGTTGTCTGTTAGGACTGTAAATTTGTAGGGTCGGGGATTCTTACTCCTGTTCACCTGCCAACATGATGGAGCCCCAGTCTTGGAAGAGGCATCTAGATGGTAATGAAACAGACATATTAATAAATCCTGGTCTGTTTGGTAGTGGTGGGGGGTACATATGACTTACCTGAATAGTCATAATCTTCCAGATGTTTCAAATACATATTTTTGGTGGAGAACTGATGCTTCCATCTCTGTTTGTGCAGTCAGGATACTGTTATTGTTTAGGTTTTGGTAGGGAGCTGCTTTCCCTTCAATGGTTAGGTGCCCTGTGGGCCTATGTGTGAGCGTAGGAATGTTAAATCTTCCAGTGACGAGAAAGAAAAGCATTTTGCCCTCTCCTCCTTGGCAGTTTATTGCACTAATAAAATCAATTGAGGGAAAAGAAAATGCACATCTGATTTGTAGGTAACAGCAAAATTGGGCTTGGAGGTGTGGGCGGAAGTCTTGCTGTTCCTAGTACTTAGTTTAATTCTGGTGGTATGCTTTTATTATTTATTTATTTCCCTCTTAGAAATCTAGATATGGGCTCATGTGCCACTATGATGAGCTCTGCAGGTATGTATGGTAGCAGAAGCTGTCGCTATTCATATACAGCACGTGGAATTTGGCTCTGGAAAGGAATTCTTTCCTTCTTTTGGAATGTAAATTTTCTTAATGGAGCTACTGTTTGTGACTCCCATGTAAAACTCTATCCTCTTCTTAATAGCTAAATGAGTAGCATGGGTTAATGTTATCTTTTGCCCTGCCCCCTCATAGTCTCTTCCCATTTTTGTTTTTATTCTTGTGGTGAATATGGAAATCATGCTAAAATGCAGACTTTTGAATTGCCTATTCCTGCAGAGGCATTGGAAGTTTTAGGTTACAGCTCCTGCCACTTGCCTCTCCCCAGTGAAACAAAAAAGCATTTTTGTGGTGCAGTTGAAGGGGAGGGACAGCAGTGAGAGCGGTTTCAAAAACAGTGTGATGTGAATGCTTGGGGAAGAAAAAGAAAATAATGGAAAAATGCAAGCAGTGGCTCACCAGTGACACATTAATAGCATCCTGAAATCAAGTGCTCATTTGTTTTAACTAGAGGTTAATTAATCAGAGAGAGTAGATAAAATGATAAGCTGCTTTTAATGAAGTGAAGCAGCATTATTAGCAGTAAGCAAAATGCTAAATATTTGGTCTCCTGCACATGTGGGTTTGATTGGACCTTTAGCATGGCTTTAAAGGTTAACTTGCCTATTTTTTTGCACTCTGGGTAGGGGGGTGTGTGCTTAGAATGTGTGGCCATGTTTAATTGTTGGGAAACTGTGGACTGGGATTAAAATAAAAATAAATATATTGTTCCTTGCAGATTCTTCCTGTACACCAGAGACCAATAATTACTGGCCCTTATACTTCTAATACTTTACCTTTGAGGAGAACTGGGCTTTCACAAATACTGCACAGTTTCACAGTGAAATTAGAGCACACGTTGGCACTCTCTGGTCCAGCAACATTCTTGTCTAGCATGATTTCTATTAGCTGGATGTTCATTTATCATGGGGCATGAACAAGCTTCCTGCAGTCTCATAAACTTTGTGTACAGCCACCGGTCCTGGCTCTCAATATTCTGTGCTGTTATGTAGCTGTAATTTACCCCTAAATGTCTTCTAAGAGCCCAGTAAGCAGTGGAAGTGTTGGTAAAGTTGGTAGATAATATTGACCTCCTGTGGTCTGGCAAATTCTCTCGTTTGGCACTGTTCAGGTCCCAGGATGCTGGACTAGAGAGGTTCAACCTTCATATTCCATAGTTAGATTTTGATGAACCAAAAGCTGGTGCAACACGACTGCCTGCATAATCTAGTGGTGTTGGCAGCCTAAGGGAACTAATCCACAACGGAGTTACTTGCTATTTATTTGGGTTCAGAGGTTCATTGGCCAGTAGGTATGTGGCTATTAAACTGAAGTAGATTTGCTTCCAAATGATTGTAGACAAAGGGCTGAGGAGATTTGCCATTTACTGAAAAGTCATTGTTTCAATTATAACAAATGGGAACCGTCCCCCTTTACAGGAGAAAAAGTGTATTCTTTGTGAAATTATCAATTTTACTCTGAATGATGCTATATTATTTCAAGCGTTTGTTTCAGTCTGGCATACAAATGGACTAAAAGGGGCTTTTAATGCAGAGTTCATACCATTAATTTGTTCCTGAGACCCTTTACATGAAAAAGTTTGTAGGAATAAGTTAATATGCTTGGGTGAATTGGAGAAATCTAGTTGATGGATTTGAGTGGCATGATAAAAAGTCATAAGCAAGTAAAAGAAAATGTATTTAAAAAACTAAGCTGCCTACAGTCATTGAAGTCTGAATTGCCCATCAACTAAGGAGAAACTGACGTCCCTAGTGGTTCAAGGGTGTAGGTGATATTGCAGGCTTAAGTTGAAAGGCTGAATCCACCAAACTAAAGAATTACACTGTAGTGAGCCAGACTTTCCAAAAGCTAGTTAGAGTGGGAGGGGAAAGGGCAGGGAGAACCTTGAAAGCAGAGCTGAACCAGGAAAATGAGAAAGTGTTGCTCTGGAGAAGCTGGAGTCAGTAACTCAGGAATTACATTTCGTGAGCAATTATTCTCTTATGAAGAGAACATGTTATCAAGCTTGGCAATAGTGTAGTCCAAGTATTTTGTTCAAAGAATGTACTAACTACCTTTGTCTTCTTTGCCTTACATTTTTGCTTCTAAAAACCATCATTATGCTTTTTAAATAACTTTGGTGTAAAAATTTGCTCGCTAGTTCTAGAGGTAAAATGTCAAAACCAGAACTCAGAACCAAAAATGATCTGTGTTCCTGTAAAGCAAGGAAGAGTGCGCATAATTTGTTTGGACTGTGTCTTGTGTTAGATCAAATAGGATATTAGGTTAGCCTGAGCTAGCTAACATAATCTTAACACAGCAATCGGCAACCAAGGCTCGTGGCTGGGCTACTCATGGCCCTCTTCTATCTAAGCTGGCCCCAAGATTGTTGTAACCAAGACATTCTCTTGGGTTGGAGGAGTTAGACATGCTGAATCCCTTACCAGAGACAGCTCTCTTTGGAACAGTCAAGGCAACAACACAGTGTGGATGTTCCATTCTTCTTATTGTCAACTTCAGAAGATCAGCAAAGGTGGTTTTAGCTCTCACCTTCCCCTTTCCTCAGCATCAGGAGGTTTTGTTTTTGTTTTTTTCCCCGAAAACAGTTCTGTATTTTAATCTGTTCCTTTGATTTTTGAATTCCTCCTGCCCCACCTTGGCGTGAATGGTAAGAGTTGCCAACTCCTTCAGACTTAACTCGGTAAAATGGATTTGGTCCCTGCTACAGGAGTGCCCCTTTGCCACATCTTCCCATTCCTTCATCAGCATCTAATACTGCCACCCAACCAGTGCATTACTCCCAGGCCTAGCATCACTTCTGTCCTTCAGCTTCAACTCAGCTGCCTGGGAGTTCTTCCCACCACCATCCCTCTGCCAGACCTGAGGTGAAGCCTTCAGCTTCCCCTGCCCTCTCCCTGATCAGGTTCTTCAGAGGCACTCTTCTGACCCCACTGTTCACAGGAGGGAAGAAGGTAACACAAGCACACTGAATTCCTGGCGTTTTAGCTCCCTCTCCCATCATTTTGAGAATGTGTTTGGGTTGCTGAGGGGAAGAGAGAGAGTGCTCTTCCTGTAGCAGCTCTTATTGTTTATTCAGCCCCAGGAGGCAGGAAAGGAGGGCAGGCTCCAATTAGAGAGGGTTATCTCCTCTCCACAAGTAGGTCTCACAGCCCAGTAGCAGTCTCTCCCTTCTTTCTGCTCACGTCCTGGGTGTCATGTGATAAGCGGTATTAACACCGTCACCTACCGGCGATGAGAAAAGTTGAGTGGGTTGGCAAATTCCTGCCTCACAGGAGGATGAATATTGATGTTCTCTATTGGGCGTTGCTTCAGAAACCAACGTAAGGGACAATTCAATGTGATGTCACCACTTACGATTGACATTTTAGCTAAAAGGCCTACATAAACAGTACATCTATGAAAATTATTATACTTTTTAAAATATTGATAGGTAAATAGTCAAGGGGCATGCACTGCAAACCACCAATTAAAACAGTGTTTGAAATATTGTTAAAGTTTTTTTGAAATGAAATTATATAACAGTTTTTGAAATATTAGTTGCTCATTAACAAGTCACATGTATGCAGTATGACCTTTAAGACAGAGACATAGAAGAAACATTGTGAGGAATATCTCAAACGCAGTGCACCCTATTTCACATTGGGTATGTTAACAAAATAAGGAACTTAAATTTCTGCTTACACTGCAAAATGGATTTATTCTAGTTTCCTGTACAGTAAGAATACAGAAGGGTCTCAACATTAGTGAGGGTTCCATGTTGAGAACACTGGCACATGTTGAATTTCATGAATATGGCAGCTGCTCCCCTGCCTGGAGCCCACCTCCTGGGGTTCCTGCCCTGAGGCCCAGAGAGGCAGTGGCTGCTGGTGCTCTCAGCCTGGAGCCTGACGAGGCATTGGCTGAGGGTGCTCCCTGCCCCATAGCCCCAGGAAGTGGTAGCTGCTGGTGCTCCTGCCCAGGGCACTGGCAAAGTGACAGCTGCTGGTGTTCCTACCCCGAGCCCCGGGGAAACAGGGGCTTGTGAATAATTGAATTCACAAACCTTAAGTTCACGAATGTTGAGACCCTACTGTAGTTAGAGCTGAACATTTTTGTGCTAAATGACGTGTTTTTTTTCCCTGCAAGCCACTGATAGTCTCTCATGAGTATTGTATCGTATAAGTTTGTTGTGAGACCCTGTTCACAGAGTTGAACTAAAGAGAAGAAATTCTAGTATCTACCTGAACAGACCAAGATGTCAAATTTCTCTGATACCACTACTGTGAAATGTCATTCTGAAACACTAATCATTTACTAGCTTCATGCTGGAGGAGATCACATCTATAAGTCCTTCAGCATGTGAAACACTAGCCTTTTCCCATCATTTTTTAAATCACACGGGCAGTGTCTACACTAGCCCCAAACTTCAAAATGGCCACACAAATGGCCGTTTCAAAGTTTACTGATGAAGCGCTGAAATGCATATTCAGCGCTTCATTAGCATGCGGGCGGCCGCGGCACTTCAAAATTGACGTGGCTCGCCCCGACGGGGCTCCGTTTTGAAAGGACCCTGCCTACTTCGAAATCCCCTTATTCCCATGAGCTGATGGGAATAAGGGGACTTCGAAGTAGGCGGGGTCCTTTCGAAAAGGAGCCCCGTCGGGGCGAGCCGCGTCAATTTCGAAGTGCCGCGGCCGCCCGCATGCTAATGAAGCGCTGAATATGCATTTCAGCGCTTCATCAGTAAACTTCGAAACGACCATTTGCGTGGCCATTCCGAAGTTTGGGGCTAGTGTAGACGTAGCCACTCAGTCACAAATTTACTGCAGACTTCTATGCTTGTTCTCTCTTTACGTTCAGTCCTCTTCAGTTTCCTACTGGTGCTATTTTCGTAAGTTCAGTGGCTTGGACTCAGTCGGTTTAGCATGTGCTAAACTACACTTTGGCTTGACTAGAGTTAAATAAGGTGTTAGAAAAGTGGTTCTGTGCGTCTCCCACAAGACATTTTGGTTACCATTGCTCACGTGCAGCTTTGCCATGTTCACTAGTTTTCATCTGCAAAGTTGTCTTTTTTGTTTGTTTTGGTTTTTTTAAATCAGGATTAGTAGACTAACATACACGGAAAGCAAAAGCACATGAAGTGAGGTGTTAGCTGTCTGCGCACAACATTGACTGCAAGAGCTGTGTGCTCCCTGGGCAGTCAAATGAAGCACTGCTATGGTTCGGCGGGTATGCCTCACAAATTTTAGTTTTCCACAAGCACTGATAGCAAAACTACCCTTTCTCTTTTGTCCTCTTCTCCCCCCACCCACCACCCCGAGGAAATTCCAGTAGAAGACACCAGGACAGCTTCACCTAGTAACCAAAGGTGGTCCTGGGGGATGTGGGAGTATCATCCTTGTGAAACAAGGGGCAAGCTATTGTTCTTCTGAAAGCAGGTAACTATTATAGAAGTTGGGCACTGCCCCCTTCCTACAGGGTCCACAGTCAGCATCCCGGTGAGCTGGTTGTGAGCGCGTCCAAGAAGTCTTGGGAGCTTTTTGGCAGATGTCATTCAATCTAGGCTCCCATGAATGTTATATCCACCTTTTCATAGATGAGCAAACAGAGGCCTAGAAAGCTTAAGTGTTTTGCCTAGCATCTAATGGCAAGTAAATGGCATAGCTGGGAATGGATTTTCTTACTTCCGTTGCCTTTATATAATTACTCAAGAGTGTTTTCTTATGCACTGTGAACATGAATCAAGTAGAAATGGCACGCACAATTAGCTCCCTGCACCAAAGGTCTGTGTGTTTCGGGGGGGGGGGAGGGGGAAGAGGGAGAGAAATATTGCATTTCAATGCAGGAGGAGAGAAGGTATTCAGGGACAACTGTACCTGTTCAAGCATAATTTGATAAACAGCAAGGAGCAGAGGAAGCAGGCTGTGTTTCAGATGCATTGTTATCTGTAAAGTCTCTTCTCTGAGCAGAGTGCTGCAAAAGGTTTAATGCAAATCCAAGGTCTCTGCCATTGTGGGAGATAGATTAGGTCTCATTTGCATTCTTTCTCGTATAATAATTACCTAGCAAGGAGTGCCTGTTACCATTAACTTCATTCTGTTTGCCAGCGATAACACCATCAGCAGTCCCTTGTCCCTGGATTATGGACGCTATGAGAATGGGGTGATAGTGGAAAATTTGAAAGATGATAAATTGAAATTCAGATGGAAGTATGATAATAGCCATTAAATACATTTGGAGAAATACTGTGAACTGAAGAGCAGAGGCCAAGACTAATCTATGATATTGATGAGCTGTGTGGGTTCAATATAATTTAGTAAAAGACAGTACATCATTTTTACTTGCCTTAAAACCCTGTGCAGTCTTTTTCACAGTGATTTTAGGAACTACCTTTGAAGTGAGACTCAAATTGGTACCATATTAACAAAATGGTTTAAATTTTAGCCACCCATGTGTGTTACTGAACTCCCCTCATTCTGCCCAAAAAGGAAAAACTCAGCCAGCCCAAATCTGGTACTCAGGTCTTCTCTTCATTTTCGGATTAATATCACAAATAAAAGTAGAGATTGTCTCCCCCCTACTTCCCCCAGTTATCAGCTTTTGTTTTGTTCTGTTTTGTTTCTTGAAAACACAAAACAAAAAGTGCAAAGGAGCTTGAGAAAATGGTTATCCCAGTGAAACCAGTTGTTACTATGCTCTCAGTCCTCTTTGCCAAAAAGGGACTTTCTACTGAGGCACATGTAATATGCAATGAAAACCTCTGAGATGGGCCATCAACTCTAGATCTAATGATAGCAATTTGCAACTACTGTGCAAGGGTTATGGGACTGATTTGCAGATTAGGAACCTTGCTCCCAAGACTAGGAGGTTCATAGGAGCAAACAGATTGAGCCACAGGAGGGAATGGACAGGATTAAATAACAGGATGTCTGTCTCTCTTTAGCTGTGTCTACACGTGCACGCTACTTCGAAGTAGGGGCACTAACTTCGAAATAGCGCCCATCGCGGCTACACGCGTCGGGTGCTATTTCGAAGTTAACTTCGACGTTAGGCGGCGAGACGTCGAAGTCGCTAACCCCATGAGGGGATCAGAATAGCGCCCTACTTCGACGTTCAACGTCGAAGTAGGGACCGTGTAGACGATCCGCGTCCCGCAACGTCGAAATTGCCGGGTCCTCCATGGCGGCCATCAGCTGGGGGGTTGAGAGATGCTCTCTCTCCAGCCCCTGCGGGGCTCTATGGTCACCGTGGGCAGCAGCCCTTAGCCCAGGGCTTCTGGCTGCTGCTGCGGCAGCTGGGGATCCATGCTGCAGGCACAGGGTCTGCAACCAGTTGTCGGCTCTGTGGATCTTGTGTTGTTTAGTGCAACTGTGTCTGGGAGGGGCCCTTTAAGGGAGCGGCTTGCTGTTGAGTCCGCCCTGTGACCCTGTCTGCAGCTGTGCCTGGCACCCTTATTTCGATGTGTGCTACTTTGGCGTGTAGACGTACCCTCGCAGCGCCTATTTTGATGTGGTGCCGCGCAACGTCGAAGTTGAACCTTGACGTTGCCAGCCCTGGAGGACGTGTAGACGTTATTCATCGAAATAGCCTATTTCGATGTTGCTACATCGAAATAAGCTATTTCGATGTTGGCTTCACGTGTAGACGTAGCCTTTCAGTGATGCCAGATGGTCTACCAGGGATGACATAAATTCAAAGACAGAGATCATTACCATAAAATAAATTATGGGAAGAAATATTTTATATTATCTCTATGTCATAAGAACATAAGAATGGCCATACTGGGTCAGACCAAAGGTCCATCCAGCCCAGTATCCCATCTGCCGACAGTGGCCAATGCCGGGTGCCCCACAGAAGGAGAACAGAAGACAATGATCAAGTGATTTATCTCCTGCCCTTCTACTGAAGGCTAGGGCACCATACTTTACCCCTGGCTAATAGCCATTTATGGACCTAACCTGCAAAAATTTATCGAGCTCTTTTTTAAACCCTAATAGAGTCCTGGCCTTCACAGCCTCCTCCGGCAAGGAGTTCCACAGGTTGACTGTGCGCTGTGTGAAGAAAAATTTCCTTTTATTGGTTTTGAACCTACTACCCATCAATTTAATTTGGTGTCCCCTAGTTCTTGTATTATGGGAAAAGGTAAATAATTTTTCTATATTCACTTTCTCCACACCATTCATGATTTTGTATACCTCTATCATATCGCCCCTCAATCGCCTCTTTTCCAAACTGAAAAGTCCCAGTCTCTCTAGCCTCTCCCCATATGGGACCTGTTCCAAGCCCCTAATCATCTTAGTCGCCCTTTTCTGAACCTTTTCTAATGCCAATATATCTTTTTTGAGGTGAGGAGACCACATCTGCACACAGTACTCAAGATGTGGGCGTACCATAGTTTTATATAGGGGAAGTATGATATCTCTTGTCTTATCAGCTATCCCTTTTTTAATAATTCCTAACATCCTATTTGCTTTACTAACTGCCGCTGCACACTGTGTGGATGTCTTCAGAGAACTATCCACTATAACTCCAAGATCCCTTTCCTGATCTGTCATAGCTAAATTTGACCCCATCATGTTGTATGTGTAATTTGGGTTATTTTTTCCAATGTGCATTACCTTACACTTACCCACATTAAATTTCATTTGCCATTTTGCTGCCCAATCACTCAGTTTGCTGAGATCTTTTTGTAGTTCTTCACAATCCCTTTTGGTTTTGACTGTCCTGAACCACTTGGTGTCATCTGCAAACTTTGCCACCTCACTGCTTACCTCATTTTCTAGATCATTGATGAACAAGTTGAACAGGATCGGTCCCAGGACTGACCCCTGGGGAACACCACTAGTTACCCCCCTCCATTGTGAAAATTTACCATTTATTCCAACCCTTTGTTTTCCATCTTTTAACCCATTCCCGATCCATGAAAGGATCTTTCCTCCTATCCCATGACCGCCTAATTTACATAAAAGCCTTTGGTGTGGGACTGTGTCAAATTGAACTGCATACAGAGAGAGAATATTTTTCAAAAGAAAATATTCTTAATATCACTGGTACTTTGTGGAGAGTGAAATGCATATACTTTGTATTTATTGATAGAATTTTAGGTATTTCAAGGTTTTCACTGAAAAAAAGCGAGGGTGTATGTGTATTTAAATCAAGAGCAACTGTGAACATCCTGCTAAGCTTATTTCTTATCTGGAATC
Source organism: Carettochelys insculpta (assembly GCF_033958435.1). Taxonomy (NCBI): domain Eukaryota; kingdom Metazoa; phylum Chordata; order Testudines; family Carettochelyidae; genus Carettochelys; species Carettochelys insculpta. The sequence goes on from NC_134143.1 coordinate 15,653,447, forward strand.
TGGCATCAAAGCAGTGAGTTTCATTTCAAATAAAATTTCCTGTGGCAAGTATAGCCTGGGTGGGACATATGCTGTCATCTTAATCTTACATCCCCAGTGGAAACAGCAGTGTGTGAATGATTGGGCTTGGAGGGTCTGTTACAGCCTGTTATATTTTTCTCCATGGAGGCTCTGTGGGGATGGAGGGGGCGGGCAAGATAGACTGTTGTTAATCCATTGGTTAGCAACATAACCCAGCTAATAAATTACTTGAAAAATCCTTTGTTTACTCACTGTCACCATTCCTGCTTGTTAAAGATTTGCTAGAGTAATAAAGAGCTTTAAAACTTGATACAGCCCATAAGAGTTTAAAGATCTGTTTGTGGGACTTGGTTAGGTACCTGGCTAGATTCTTCTGTTTCCCCCGTCTGATGTACTGAATTTATAATTTGTAAACACAGACAAACAGAAGTGCATTCTTTGTATTGGGAACAGAATATCTTCAGTCTTTGAATCCACAAATTTGGGGGTCCGAGAACCATATTCAGTATAAAATACAGTGCAGTTGAAGTGTTTGGGGAGAACCAAAGCAGTCTGCATTTTTTTCAGTGATGGTATTTGTCATGCCACATGGAAAAAAGGCGCATATTCCAAAATGCAGAGAAATTATATATGTACAAATCCTCTTTCCTGTTTAGCCTGTGATTAAAATTGGACACATTTATTTAGAAACAAGTGGTTAGTCAGTCTTTCCATGAAATCTCTTCGTTCTGTTGGGGAGAGTGTGGGGACAGTTTTGGATCCAAGTATGAATCTTCTAGTCCTCCTGTTTTATTCCAGGACACCTGATCTGTTTATATTTTGCTTCTCTTGTAAAGGCCCACAGCATCCTTGGTACCTGGCCTGGAAGAGAAATTGCTATGTATTTCTATAAGTGAACTTCCCTTCATTAGGCTTATTGATGGTGTTGGCTCATACTCTGCTGTTCTGTTAGGCATTTGTACCATCTGAAGGGTGTTTTCCTTTTACCCTCAATCCACACAAGTGTCATGAACTCTTCCCGAGGGGGCCCATAATGAATGCAGAGACTTAGGAATGGCAGGGAAAGGAAAGAAGGAATATGGAACATTACCTAGCAATGAAATATCTCCTTGCTCTCCATGGAAGTCTTGTGGTGAGTTTTTTTTTAAAGAAAGAAAGAAAGTCTAGCACAGCCATTTGACCACTGGTGGGCTGTGGTGCTGGAAGAGGCATAAGATCTGAGGACCGTAGGAGACCCTACAGAAAGCAGGGTATCTGTATACTTCTCTGTGGATAGAAAGGCATGAGGTAGATAGTCTTCCTCTTTGAACTGACCCTGCTATTAAGATAACCTAGCTTGAGGGTTTTGTCCCATTCTGAACTTGGCTTCAGTATTCATGACCATCGTCTACCAAAACCCATACTCTGGACCTGAAATTTAAAGTCTGACATTTTAGACCCGTGGTTGACCAAAATATGCCACTCTCTTGTGAATGTGCTTAAATGCTGACTAAAGGTTTCAGCATAGAAAAAACAGCTATTCTAAAACCTCTAGCTCTTTACAGCAAATGAGTTTTATAAAACTTCAAGAACAGCTTGTGTACATATTTGTTGAGAGCTAATTGGTGATGTAGTTCTTTCACCTATTGGGGAGCACCACCCTCTAGTACTTAATGTGCTGTTGATTATTCAAACACCACCCTGAAATACTTGCATAGGTGATTAACTCTTGTAATTTACATTATTTAAGGTTACAGATGGAATCCCCTTAGATAGGGTAGGCCCATTGCTCAGTGAGGAAGGAGAAACAATAATGGGAAGCTTGGAAATGGCAGAGATGCTTAATGACTTCTTTGTTTCGGTCTTCACTGAGAAGTCTGAGGAAGGAATGCCTAACATAGTGAATGCTAGTGGGAAAGGGGTAGGTTTAGAAGATTTTTCACTTGTTCTCTTTTTTTGAAGTTAAAAATCACTTAGGAAAGTTAGATGTCTGCAAGTCACCAGGGCCTGATGAAATGCGTTCTAGAATACTCAAGGAGCTGATGGAGGAGGTATCTGAGCCATTAGCTATCATCTTTGGAAAATCATGGGAGACAGGAGAGATTCCAGAAGACTGGAAGAAGGCAAATATAGTGCCCATTTATAAAAAGGGGAATAAGAACAAAGCAGGAAGCCACAGACCGGTCAGTTTAACTTCTGTGCCAGGAAAGATAATGGAACAAGTAATTAAGGAAATTATCTTCAAACATTTAGAAGGTGGTAAGCAGATAGGGAACAGCCAGCATGAATTTGCAAAGAACAGATCACGTCAAACCAATCTGATATCTTTTTTTGATAGGATAATGAGCCTTGTGGATAAGGGAGCAGCTGGGGATGTGGCATCCCTAGAGTTTAGTAAGGAATTTGTTATGGTCTTGCATGATATTCTTATCAATAAACTAGGCAAATACAACTTAGATGGGGCTAGAATAAGGTGGGTACAAAACTGGCTGGATAACCATAATCAGAGAGTAGTTATTAATGGTTCTCAATCCTGCTGGAAAGGTGTAACAAGTGGGGTTCCGCAGGGGTCTGTAATGGGACCGGTTCTGTTCAATATCTCCATCAATGATTTAGATATTGGCATAGAGAGTACGCTTATTAAGTTTGCAGATGATACCAAGCTAGGAGGGGGGTTGGAACTGCTTTGGAGGAGAGGGTCAAAATTCAAAATGATCTGGACAAATTGGAGAAATGGTCTGAAGTAAATAGGATGAAGTTTAATAAAGACAAATGCAAAGTGATCCACGTAGGAAGGAACAATCAGTTTCACACGTAAAGAATGGGAAGTGACTGTCTAGGAAGGTGTATGGCAGAAAGGGATCTGGGGGTTATAGTGGACCACAAGTTAAATGAGCGTCAACAGTGTGATGCTGTTGCAAAAACAACAAACATGATTCTGGGATGCATTTACGGGTGTGTTGTGAACAAGACACGAGAAGTCATTCTTCCGCTCTCTGCTGGTTAGGCCCCAGTTGGAGTATTGTGTCCAGTTCTGGCCGCCGCAGTTCAAGAAAGATGTGGAGAAATTAGAGAGGGTCCAGAAAAAAGCAGCAAGAATGATCAAAGGTCTAGAGAACATGACTTATGAAGAAAGGCTGAAAGAATTGGGCTTGTTTAGTTTGGAAAAAAGCAGATTAAGGGAGGACATGATAGCGGTTTTCAGGTATCTAAAAGGGTGTCATAAGGAGGAGGGAGAAAAGTTGTTGTTCTTGGCTTCTGAGGATAGAACAAGAAGTAATGGACTTAAACTGCAGCAAGGGAGGTTTAGGTTGGACATTAGGTGAAAGTTCCTAACTGTCAGGGTGGTCAAACACTGGAATAAATTGCCTAGGGAGGTTGTGGAATCTCCATCTCTGGAGATATTTAAAATCAGATTAGATAAGTGTCTATCAGGCATGGTCTAGACAGTACCTGATCCTGCCACGAGGGCAGGGGGCTGGACATGATGACCTCTCAAGGTCCCTTCCAGTCCTAGCATTCTATGATTCTGGAGAGCTCAAAATTATGTACATTGTGAAATTTATTTAATCATTAGATTATGTAATATTTTCAGATATAGAGCATCATAATATTGTCCATCAAGCTAGCTACTGTTATGTGTGGCAGAGTAGATCAGAAATATAGTAAGCCCTTAAAGTTAAATGGCGTAAAAAGTTTCCTGACAGGAGTTGGTGTGAATTCCTTGATACTTAATTGTTCCCTTTTCTGCACCCCTTATAATTCAGTGGTGGTATAACTGGCTGAAATGTGCCATAACAGAGATGATTTCATTTGAATTACATTTTAAACAGAATACATCCCCCTGCTATTAGTTGGTCTATTCTATGGTTATTTAATTATTCTAGTTGGTCTGATTAGTTCTTAGTCTAATTATTAGTTAAATTGTTAACTATTATTAAATTATTAGTTAAATTATTAGTCTAAATATTAGTCAGTATTATAATTCAACAGCATTTTAGCTCTATTCATTGTGACAAAATTTAGTGGATAGTGAAGAAACTCATAGGAAACGTGTAAAGCAGGACTAAAATGATCAGAATGAGACCGAGTTCACAGATAGCTGTGGTGATAGGCTATTGTACAAGTACCTAATTAGATGCAACTCCACCCTACCCTACTCCAAAGATAACTGATCAAACCGCTGCACCAGGCTTTTTAGTCTTCATTAATTTTGCATGAATTTGTCCCTGAAATTGGAAACAAAGTCAATTAGAACTGAAAAGCAGCAGCTCAACACCTCGTGCCAAATGATAAATCTGTCAGAAGTGTTGCCACCAGTAACGGCCACCTTCATGTCTGGCCTCCAGCTACGAAATGGCCAGAGTTTCACAAATGCTGGACCTCACCCTGCTATCTAATGGATTTGATGGTAATTTCTCAAGTGGGTTGATATCAGGATAGTAAACCAATGCTCATGATGCTGTGTGCAGACAGATTTTGTTTGTGGACTACACACTGATTTCAGGTCTGCGAAACTATTTTTAGAGTGATTGCAGATAAAAAAAAATTGTCTTGTTGGATGCAGAGTGAGTCTGTTTTAAATATGAGTTGTCAGTATTATCCTTTATATTATTTCAAGTTCTCACACATGATATAAAATATTGTACTCCTTTGGCCTGGATCACTGAAAACCTCTTATAAAATGTATTTAGTGAAAGCTTCCAACCAGGAACACAGTTTAATCTCCAGTCATGTTTTAAGTTTGATTAAACAGAACTGTTAGATAGTCAGATCCATCTCTGCATATGTATAGGATATAGTTCATCAAGTGAAGTGATAGGGATCTGATATTATAGTTGATCTTAGCTAAAAATTATGGAATTGAAAATAAGAACTGCTAGGTGGAACTGTCCAAAATGTTTCCATTTATTATTATATAGTTGTTAGAGAGAATGGGACATACAGTTGAATATAATTAATTATATATAATTTATTTATTTTCTTATAACAAGAAGGCAGAAAGTGAAAGTCCCCATTTATGGTGCATTGTAAAAAGAGAGGAAATTCTACAGAAGCAGAAATGCGCAACGTGGCAGGTATTGAGGTATCTATTTAACATTGTAATTTAAATGTTTTAAGTACCTATTTAGTTACCTAAGTGTTATTGAGTGGAGGTTTGTTGAGTAAAGCTAAAGTCAAAATGCTAAAGTTTGAATATGTTTAACAGACAGCACTAAAGCCCAGATTTTGCTTGTTGTGGGGTGGGGTGGTGGGAGGCAGGGAATAGATACCATTTTCATTTTGAAGGAAGTAGCTCATTTAGAAATGTTGACTGTCACTTGCTTTGCAAATGATATATATTGATTGTGCCTGTAAAGTTAAATTTCCTGCTGTTTTCTCTTTTTTCTCTTCCTTATTTTCTCTCTTGCTGTGCTCTCACTCCCATCCAAAAAACAAAAAAAGAGGGAGAGAGAATTGCTTCCGATTTCTTAATTTAGAAATACGTTAAACTCAATGATGGTGGATCATGCGCCTGACAGACTTAATTCAGAGTTATGTGTAGGTTTTACTTTATTAGGTTTTTTTGTTTTTTGTTTTTTGTCTGTGCAAGGTCAGTGACTTCTTGAGATTGATACTTTCAGGTGTTTTGATGTTTCTGTAAATTTTACCAAGAGTTTTCATATATGTATTCAACTGACTCAAACTTGTGAAATAGTGGTGTGCGTGTGCGATTTTATGTATCTATATTATGCGTTCAGTGCCCGATTAAAATATACTTAACACACATGTTTTATCTGTAAGGCAGTAGGGATTGTCTAAGCAGCCATTATATAAAAATGTTCATTTGTGAGTGAATGGAACCAAAAATAGAGTGTACAACTGTTGATAGTTTTCAGTAATATCCAGAGATGGCTTCACTTAAATTCCATCTTAGTCCCCTTGGGCTGTAAGAAACAATAAAACATTTACTGAATCATTACCTTTTTGCCAGATGAAAAGAGACAGGAATAGTATTTTACTTTGATTCGTTTCCACCTGATAACTTTATTATTTTTTCTTAGCTTAGTTGATTGAAGTGATAGTTGGGAAATGAGTCGTAATACACTGTTTGTAATTTAGGGAGAATTTGGTTTTCTTTTCCTTGTTTCCTTACTTTGTTTGGAAATAAAGCCAATACAACTACTTCAGTTAAAACGTATGTATGTGTGTGTATGTGAATTTAATTGATACAAGAAAGTAATATAATTTCTTTCAGTTTGATCATTTCTTAATCCTAGTTCAGTAGCCTGTGGGTTCTCAACCTGAATGCCTCGATCCCTTTCCAAGATCCAGGTGGTTCAGGACTACCCTGCATTTTTGCCCAAATGAGAAGAGGGGCCAGTTATGGTATAGAAAACGTTGCAACCCCTGCAATAGTCACCGTTCCTTAACAGACCATTTTGATGAGGTTACACTTGGAAATGTTTTTTGTATTTGCATTTTCATTTGCCACTGCTTTAAACCAGACCAAACTTTTTTAAGAAGGACAAATTATTTTACTTTAGTATCTTCGTTTCTTCAGCATGCCTCTGATCCTTCCTCTGCTGACAGCATTGCCCATCCTAGACTTATGGCTTTTGCACATGGTGCTTTTGCTAGTCCCTTTCAGTGGCTCTAAAGCTACTCATGACTTGCTTACAGGGATACCTTGCCTGTGTAATAGTGTGGCTTCATTGATTTATATTTAAATCTGGCCCATCGTTTGTCTACTTCGACCCTTCTTTCATTAACCCCTGTACTTCACTATGTAATAGTTTTTTTTTCACGGTGACCCAGTTTTAAGGTAAACAGGCAGCACTCACTGATTTCTGGGGAGAAGCAACTTTAGGCAGTGCTCAAGGTACAAGATTGCAGAATGTGATGAGGGGTGGCAAAACTGTGTGTTACACAAGCCGTTTACTGTGCGGTTAATATCTTTCTCTTTTAACACTGCAGGACACGTGAATTTTCACTCTTGGTCTCCTGCTTCTTCCCCCAATTATTTTTTTAATGTATCTGGCAGTCTGGTACAGCTGCATCTATGTGTAAAAGTTTAGCACACCAGAAAGAATGGAAAAGGTAGTTCAGACTGAATCTCTCTAACCTGGAACTCTCTCAGTTGGCAAACTCCATAATCTGGCATGATGTTAGTTAGCTGGATGACCACTTACCATGGGTGTGGCCAAGTTTCCTGGGGTTCCATAAAGTTTATTTACAGCCACCAGTCTTGGCTCCCAGTGCTCTGTGCTGTTATTTAGCTGTAATTTACCTCTACCTGGCCATGTCTACACTAGCCCCAAACTTCGAAATGGCCATGTAAATGGCCTTTTCGAAGCTTACTAATGAAGCGCTGAAATACATATTCAGCGCCTCATTAGCATGCGGGTGGCTGCGGCACTTCGAACTTGACGCAGCTCGCTGCCACGCGGCTCGTCCAGACAGGGCTCTTTTTCGAAAGGAGCCCACCTACTTCGAAGTCCTCTTATTCCTATGAGCAGATGGGAATAAGGGGACTTCAAAGTAGGCGGGATCCTTTCGAAAAGGAGTCCCGTCTAGACGAGCCGTGCGGCAGCGAGCTGCATCAATTTTGAAGTGCCGCGACCGCCTGCGTGCTATTGAGGCGCTGAATATATATTTCAGCGCTTCATTAGTAAACTTCGAAAAGGCCATTTACATGGCCATTTCGAAGTTTGGGGCTAGTGTAGACATGGCCAGGTAGAGGTAAATTACAGCTAAATAACAGCACAGAGCACTGGGAGCCAAGACTGGTGGCTGTAAACAAACTTTATGGAACCCCAGGAAACTTGGCCACACCCATGGTAAGTGGTCATCCAGCTAACTAACATCATGCCAGATTATGGAGTTTGCCAACTGAGAGAGTTCCAAGTTAGAGAGATTCAGTCAATGGCCATTTTGAAGTTTGGGGCTAGTGTAGACATAGCCCCTGTCTTCTAAGAGTCCAATAAGCAGTACAAGCATTGGTAATGTGCTGGAAAATATTGACCTTCTGTTGGCTGGCTAATTCTCTCATCCAAGCACCAGTCAGGTCCTGAGGATGCCAGACGAGAGGTTCATTCCATACTGCCAACATGGAGGACTAGCTGGAGGGAAGGCAGAAACCAATTTAGGTGACTTTATTTGAACCAATCTTTAAGTTACAAAACAAATTTGATAATTCTAAATAATGTGTCTGTAGTAAGGTCTTTATCATCTACAAACACGTCAAATAAACCAAGGTGAACAATAACGATTGGTAGCCTTTTAAATTGGTAACAATCTAGTTGTGTGGGTAGCATTATTCTTTCTAGTAACTTTGTAATTGATGGATGTAACTTGAGCCAGGATGAAACACCATAAATTGCTTCTTTTTAGGGAAACAAAACTTCTAAGGCATCTTATGGCAATTGTTTAAGTGTCAGGTTTCAACCAGGTATTGTGAATCTGAAAGCTAGGTAAAATGGCAAGGGTGTGTGTGTGTGTGTTTCTTCTGTAGGAAAGGAAAACAGTAACCCAGTATTTGAAGCATGCAAGTTATGCAGATGTTCAAAAGGCCAAGTAAAACAAATAGATGTGCTGCAGGTGCTGGAGCAGTTATTTAGCAAGGCAAGTTTTGCTGCCTTGATGAAACTGCTTCATCATGCTGCTGGCTTCTGTCTACTTGAGGGAAGTACCGCAGTGAATTAATTTGCCATATTGTGATTATAAATATGAAATCCCAATTGTGGTGGCTTCCGAGAATTATTTTTCCCATCAAAAGGAAAATAGATTGAAATAAGAGGTGACGCTGTTCTTTGCTTCTGAAGGATCGGTTCCGATCTGTGCAGGTGACTCTCTTGTTTTAAAGAGTGGCGTATGGGACAGCAAGTGGGATAGTGGCTCTTTGTCCTGTGAGTTTGGACTTTGGTTGCCTGTTTGGGAATTATAATGCTGAATTGTCATCTTTCAAGGGTGGAGGATCATGCAGGCCTCGAGTCACTCTTCAGGGTTTTTCATTTAGCATAATCTTTCAGAAAAGGTAAGCCAGAGCTGGACCTGATTGGGGTGAAGGGCACAGCTGCCTGGGCACCAGCTGAGCCAATGTTCCCTGTTAAAGGAGTATGGTCTTGGACAATGCATGATTTTGGCTAGGATAGCTGGGCACTTTTGGGGATCAAGGAACTCTGTTGAGTGATTCCTTTTTGGCCTATGTTTAATTTTCTGAGGCAAAAAAGTTGTAACTTTTTTCTGCTCCTGTATTTCTTGCCCAAGGGGTACATATGGTGTTTTTTCTCTTAGCCTTTGTTTTGGGGGAGGGGAGGTTGATTGTCTCCATGGTACACCATCCTTGTAGGTCAGGTCTGACATTCTTCCTGTCTGGAAAATGACGATTGTATATTGCTCGGTCAGGATAAACAAAAAGAGAAAAAGAGAGAGAGAACACACACCCACACAGACATCAAGGCTTGAGAGATGTCTGGTATTTAATTCTCAGTAGCTTAGAGTCAGTGCAGCTAAGTCTGTAGTTGCAACAACAGGCTTCCATGTTTTTGAGTGAACAGTTGTTCCATTGAAAGTATGGGCCGCTCTTCTCTCCCCTGGGCATGAGTAAGATAGGTCTGTGCTGGATTTCTGTGGAGCAATAATATGGACTTCAACCGCAGAAATTAGCTGCTTATTTCCAGGTGGGCTTTAGCAACCACAAACGAGGTCATCTGTGGTTTTAAGAAGGATTCTAAAAGCTGAATATTTAATACCTTTTCACCACTCCTTGCTGGAGGCATCCACGTGTGGTGATTGAGTAGTCGATTAGCAAAGGCATCTGGCAAGTCAGGAACAGCACTTCCATTTTACATACTGTAGAAAAAAAATCCTTGATAAGAAGGTCAAGGAAGGCGGTGTGATTAGGGTGAGGGAGAGAGTATAGGATGGGAGTGTACCAGTGATATAGCTTTACTTACTTGTTTGCTGTGGGAGCAATCTGTTACTGTTGTTATTGGGGTAGCACCAATCTGCTCAATACAGTGGCATCTACCTGTGATAAGATACTTTCCTCCCAACACCCATCCAGAAGAGGGATGAACTGTTCACCTATTTTAAGAGTGGAATAACTGCAGTCTAGAGATTGGGTGTATGTCTACGCTTTATAGCCACACAGCTACAACACTTCAGTGTAGACACTGCCTACTCTGATAGAATTGATTTTCTTTCAGTGGGAGTAATACGTCTCCCAGACAGGTGGTGGCCAAGTTAACAGAAGAATTTTTCCATCCACCTAGCACCGTGTACGTTGGGGATTAGATCAGTATAGCTTTGTTTCTTAGTGGTGTGAATCTTTCAGATCCCCAAACAGCAGAGCTGTACCAATGTAAGTTACCAATGTAGGTGAGCCCTGAGTGATTTGCCCAAAGCCAGAAATCAGATCTGTGGCAGGGCAGGCAAATGGGTGGCCCAGATCAAAGTAAAAACACTAACGATTGGATCATGTGAGTTATGAAGCCATAATAATTAGTAAGTTGTTTGAACTTTGCTGTTAGGATGTCACCTTGGTTACATGGATACATTATTATATAACACTTATTCCAGTTCCGACATCAACTAATAGCAAAGGGTATAATTTTGAAAGATTGTAAAATTCAGTATCAATAGTTCGTACCCACATACCATATAAAAAGTAAAGCGTCCAAGCATCTTGAGGAAGAATGGAGAAAACATGCATCTTGGAGTGATAGTCTTAATCTCATACTGTAATTAAAGTTCAAATTACTTTCAGCATAATTGTTCATTGAATTTTAAATCACAATCAGGTTTTTAAAAATCAGATTATTTGTTGACTCAATATTGGAAGCACTATTCCGAATGACAAAACAGTCTTCCTTTGCTTTTAAGAAATGAGAAAGTATATAAAGGTACATGATTAGATCTGGGAAATGAGATGTTTTTGCATCAGAATGAAGCATTAAGTTTTAGGTCTTGGACTAAACTAAGATTTACAGGAAACAAGAGAAGAAGAAAAGGGGCAGTGAATTTTGACTTAGGCAGGAACATTTTTTCTGACTGGAAAATAATTTTATAAATTTGATATGGTAATTTAATTGTGATGAGTGAAACTTTCAAAAAAAGAAGTTGGGTCCCTAGCTCAAATGAAAGCCAATGGAAGTTAGACAATTATCATTTGTGGCTGTCCAGATCTCCTCTTTGTAAACTCTCCCTCAACAAGCTATAAATCCAGTGTCTGCTCATGAGAAGAAATGACTGTTTTATTTCTGGCACGGATAGACATGGACTCACCTGTTGGATTGAATAACTGGATTTAGCTTATAGATCCTGAAGAATTTAATATTTGGTGGGGGAATCAAGCTCTTACAAAGAATTTAAAAATGAAAAGGCAGAAATAGCTGGCTCCTTATGGTAGTTGGGTACTGTGTGATGGACTGGATTACAGAGATCCCCTTAGGACTGTCATCCAATGTGCTGATCATACCACTCAGCATGCCCACCTGCTATCTGGGGCACTTCACCACCCTGTTGTGCTGGGGCAGCTACTCAGGTCTCCCCCAGCTAACACACAGAGATACAGTAATAGTTCCCCAGCAGCTCAGCTTTATGAGGGTTCAGCTACAGGCTTGTCAAGCTCCCCAGGAGCACAACCCTCAAAAGGGAACAAAACCCCAAATAAATCCATCTTACTTTGTGTAACAGTTTTACACAGAGAAAGCTCATAGAATTTGCTCTCTTTATTAATGAATGAGTTACGTACAGCTGTCACTCCTTCCCAAGTAATATTTATGCAGGGTTTGATAATGAACAAAAGCTTTTATTAAGTATAAAAAGTAGGATTTAACTGATGGAGAATGAAAACAGACAGATCAAAGTAAGCTACTAAGTAAAAATAAAACAAAACACACTGGCTAAGCCTAATCCATGAAAACATTCTTATAAATAATATTTCTCACGTTAGTCCTTATGTCAGATAAAATCCTTCAAGTCAGAGACGATACTTTCTTTGGCCTGGGTATAACAGTTTCTTCCCTCGTTAGTGTTCTTTGTTTTCAGGTCTCTTCATGTGTATCCTCTTAGTGTGGGGAGGCAATTTCGAAAGCCCATTGAAGACTATAACTGGTTGCTTCTCTCCCTTTGTAGAATTTCCCAAGGGTGAGAACTCTGTTTCTTTCTTCCCATCCCAATGGAAAAATACCAAATTCAAGATGTATTCCAGCACCATGTGGCATGGTCACATGTCTTTGTAGAACCAGTCACAATTTAAGCTTAAAGGAAGAACAAAACCATTGGTAAATCATTGTCTTGCACACCAGGCCATTGAGTTTCTAATTACCACTAATGGCTTTCAGTAGGAAATGTAGAATTAATAAAACAGGTTTCTGCTTATTATTTCTAACTTCACATACAAAACAAAATGTACACATTGAGGGGATTACAGGCTCCTGAATGATAAGTTTTGCAAAAAGTATATATGAGTCATGCATATTCATATTCAAAAACATATTTCCAGAAAAATTTGAGGGTGTAGCACTACACTGGAAATTAGCATGCTTGCAGTGAGGGTGTCAAAGCAGATCAGAAACATACCAAATCATTAAGCTGCTCATAGTCAACCAGTGGTGATGAAATATGCTTCAAATTCAACTATGTGGGGGAAGCAGAGTTAGAGCTGATTCTGACAGAAACACGTACCTGCTTGTGTCTGTAAATGAAGCAGTTAGTTGTGTGCTTCTTGTGAGCTGTATGTGTGACTAGCCATAGATTCAGATTTGGACCAATTCTGGATGCATGCCTGAGTCTTGTGCATAATAGAATGCAAGTGCCTCAGATATAAAATGTTCTGAATTGCATGCAAACTACTGAATTTCTGCGTAAAAGTATTGAGGCAAAGCAAAGGTGGTATGGTGCATCTGTTTTCCTTCCTCTGGGGTGCGGTAGAAGAGCTGCTCTTCTTACTGTTGACCTCATTAACTTGTTGAATGAAGCATGGGCAACATTTCTAGCTCAGTTGATGCTAATATAGAACCATACAGTGGAATTGTTCATTATTATTTTTATTGTATTATCATAGTGCCTAGAGATCCCAGCTGAGATTTGGCAGGCAGGAGTATCAGTGTGCTAGTCATTGTGGAAATACGTATGAAGAGGCAATCAGTGGCCCAAAGGGTTGTGATCCATCTACAGTAGACCAGAAAGAGAAAGGGGCTATGATAATACAAAATGGGAATGGAGATACAGACCCACAGAGATAAAGTGACTTGTGGAAGAACCAAGAATGGAAATCAGATTCCATAGATGCTAGTCCGGTGCTCTGTCCACTAGACTGGATTGTGTACCATGCACCATCTGAACCAGTGCAGCAGTTATCCTACTATGAATATATGATTGAGAAGAGCTGCGCTATTAGTTTAATAGGTGTGAATTGAAAGGGGCCTAAACACGTACTTTTGTCCTTCTCAGAATTTCCATTCTCTGTACCCTGAATAGCTCAGCCACCACTGATTTGTGGTTGTGGATGCCCGCTGAAGAGCAGGTTGGGATTTCATGGAAATGATGCCATGTATACACTCTGCACATTCTTACAAAATCTTGAAATAAAGCCAACAGACCAGGACACCTCACAATCTTTAATTGTTGCTGCTGCTTGTAATTTGTAAATGCACCAATATGGATACATTGGTTTGCCAAGCCGGTGGTCATTGTGCTTCTGCTGTCCTGGCTGTCCTTTTCCTGCTGGATGAGAATCTTTATTTTAGACCTTTTTTTTCAGATCCATTTAGTTAGCATAGCAAGGAGGTTTATTGCTTACCTCACTTTTTATCTGAGACCTTGAGTCCCTCCGTCTGCAACTCACTGTTAAATTGTTATTATATTTAAGCAAATCAATTTCATTGCAGAGTTTTTCCTGTCATAATGATCAGTTTGCAGCACAAATCTCATTGATTTTTTTCCCCAGCCCTGAAAAACAGGTGATGAATAGCACTGGGATAACTCTGGAGAGATGCATTTCATGGCAGCTTGGATCACCCCCTGTTCTACTTTCTCTGCCTGCCACACCATCCGTTTGCATTAGGTCTACAAGCTGGGTGGAACAAGCTGAGCTCCTGGTAGAAATAAAAAGGTTACCCGCCAGGAAATATGAGGGGGCGGTGGGAGATGCTGTCTGGCTTAGTGAGAGAGTATTGTAGCTGAGCTCAGCATTGCCCTATCAGCCATGGCCTGAACTTCATCAGACCTGACTCTACCAAAGAGAGCCAAAGGTGCAGCAGCTGGGTTAATTGGAACGCAAGCATCCTGCACGTGCTCAGACAATCGGACCTCACTGTTTACATTTTCGAACTCAGAGTCAGAGTAACCGGTGTGCAAGTATCACTCTCCCTCTCCTGCAGACATTTTTAACTTTCTTGGCAAATTCAGGTTCCAGGAAAATATTAAAAAAAAAAAAAAAAAGACATGGAAGAAGAAAATCCCCGCCAAGTTGAGTCTGAATTTGCATTGATTTTCTCCTTGGTCTTCACTGGGTGATTTTGTTTTACGGTCTGATTTTCTCCTTTTTCTGCTACACTTATGGCAAATGAATTAGCCTAGGCTTTGTGCACACCCAGCATGTGTAGTTAGCTTGCTTATAAATGAGAAAGTGGTAAATTTCTTACCTCCACTACAGGCTGAATGTGTGTAGTCTGTCACTCACTTGTCTATCAACATCCATGCTCCAGCATGATTTTAATTAGCCGGATGTCCACTTATGGGCATAGCCAAGTTTCTCGAGGTCCCGTAAAGCTTGTTTACAGCCTCCAGTCCTGGTGCTCACTGCTCTGTGCTGTTATTTAGCTCTAATCTACCCCAATTGTGTTCTTCTGGCAGCCCAGTAAGCAGTGGAAGTGTTGGTAATGCTGCTAGACAATATTTCTCCCCCACCCACCCACTGTGTTCCAGCAAATTTTCTCGTTTGACACCAGTCAGGTCCTGAGAGTCCCAGACTAGAGAGAGTCATCCTGAACAACTTTCCTTGTCTATAAACTCTCCAATACATTAATACAGTGTTTCCCAAACCATGTTCCATGGAACGCTGATGTTCCATATGATGGGGCTAGGTGTTCTGTGAAAAAAGTTTGATGCTAGCAATATTTTTCCTTCTAAAATATTAAATATGAAAGTATGTGTGTATCAAAAATACTAAGGTATTTGAATAGTATTTAGACTGTGTGTGTGTGTGTGTGTGTGTGTATATATATATATATATATATATATATATATAAATTAATATTTAGAGTGGATTCAAAATAGTATAATTACTATGAGACTTGTGCCAAACCAGTCAGTCAGTTCAGATTGTTTCGGCACGAGTTGCGTTCAGAGAGATTATGTGATGCTGCACCTTATATGAGGATCCAACTCTCCAGCATTGTTCCTAACATTAAGCAGATTTGTGATCAAAAGATGCAAAAACATTCCGTGGTTTGAGCATTAGCCTGCTTATTCCAGGGTTGTGAGTTCAATCATTAAGGAGGCTATTTAGGGATTGGGGCAGATAGATGTCAGGGATGGTGCTTGGTCCTGCCAAGAGGGCAGGGGACTGGACTAGATGACCTCCTAAGGTCCCTTCCAGTTCTAGGAGACGTGTATCTCCAATTATTTAATTTAGTTTAAAAGCCTGTCAAATGTTACTTATTTTTATTTTCCAGTAGTTTTCTATAAAAATAACTTTATAAAACCACAAAAATTAAACATTTTCCATACCTAATTTGTTTTACATTTCTTTTTCATAAGTGTTTTTTAAGCTTTAAAGAAGGACATTCCTTGTTTGAACAATATTGTTCTTTCTGTTTTTTACAAAAGAATGACACTAGCCACTAGCTTAATTATAGGGTTGCTAACTGTCCTCCTATCAGAAGGACATTAGTTGTTCATGACTTTGTCTTGTTGTTTTTTGTTCTTTGTAAAATAAAAAAATCTAAAAAAAATCTTTAAAATCAAGTTTTGAGCAGTAGCTGTGGCAATTTTTCAGTGCGAAGCTCTCCACCTCTCTTCCCCATTGCCCCCCGGCCAGCATGGAGTTGTTCTGTCAATATATTTCAAGCCCAAAAGTGCTCCATGGCCAGCTTCATTTGGGAAATGCCTCATTAATATATTAGCAGTGGAACAACTGTGTGTGTTCTGACACCATTGTTACGTTACTGTTTGGCCCTGGCTTAGAGTGTCTTTGGTTTTTTTATTTTATTTTTTTTAAACACACTGAAGATGACAATCACCTGAAATTAGACATTCTTTTTGTCCCAAGATAGAGTGAAATGCAGGAGCCTTGTAAATGACTGAAGCTCCACTCAGAGTACAAGGGTTTAAGTACAATTTAATAGAGCTAGGAGCTAGCAAATTAGCGAATCAGCTAATTTGTGCATTTTCATTTCTTTTTTTTCTTGTTTCTTGTTTTCCTTCTGTTGTATATTTGTTGTGCCAGTTCACTTTCAGCACTGCTTCCAGATCTGAAGAAGTGGGTCTGCCCACGAAAGCTCATCACCTATTATTTTGTTAGTCTTTAAGTGCTGCGTGATTGCTTTTTTGTTTTAGGAAGCTGCAGACTAATGCAGCTACCTCTCTCTGAAGTACAGAAGTAAATATAGTGATTTTTTAATACTGTATATGAGTACCCACGGGGGTTGACAATTTTGCTTTAATATTAGTGGCATCCATGCTGCCTTAAAAATAATTGGGTTGAGTCCAGCAGAATGACTGCTGGGACTGCCAATACTTCTTACTTGAATAGAAAGGAACATGGTGTTTTGGATAATGAGACAAAGTACAAAGGAAACACAGGTTTGTTTTTGCAAATGGTACTTCCAGCCAAGGCTGTTCAGGTACTCAAGGAAAGTGTTTCCCTGTTGTCTGACATCATGAAGCTTGAGCTTATGAAATGCAAGGGGCAGTTCTCAGAAAATGTGCATTTGGCCCACTCGGCAATATTTATGGCAAAACAAGAGCCATGGAGCTTCTACTTTACACTATCATTGTATAGACAAAAGATGAGCTGTACAGAATGGAAAAGCAGGAATCCCACCTGGCTTCTCTGAATGTATAGAAATCACTGTGTGAACAGTGAGAACTCGTAAGAGGATCTGGTGGGAGAATTTTACATGTGGACTCTTTTCTGCTATTCTAAAATGAAAATGGTATATGCAGTGAGTTAGAAGACGTGCAAAGATTAAATGTCTGCCTCAAGTTCCTGATAGGATGCAGAAAGAAATACACAGAGCTGTGGGTCAGACCTGTCAGTGATTTCACTGTGTGAAGGGTTTACAATAGATATGTGTGGATTTTTTTAAAGGACTCATTTAGAGTAATAGAAGGGCATTTGGAACAGATAAAAATTGGAGATTGTTCCAAGCATATTGGCAGGAAGAAGCTGAGAGGTCAAAAGGACAAGTATGACACAAAGGGCACGTCTACACTGCAGTTAAAAACCCAGCTGTGCCAGCTGACCCTAGCTCAGAGGGTTCAGGCTAGGGGGTTGTTTAATTATAGTACAGATGTGCCAGCTTGGGTTCGAGTCTGAGGTCTAGGGTCCTGTGACAGACTCTGAATTTCTACACTGCTATTTAAGAATTCCTTAGCCTGAGCCAAGTTGGATAGCATAGGGCAGCCAGCATTCTTTAATCACAGTGTAGACATGCCCAAAGAGAGGGGCTGCAACGAAGTGCCAGGTGATCGATATATTGCCTACTCATATCTCCATAAATCCTAGCAGTGATAGCTACAGCCATTCTCTGCCTTTCAGTATAACAGTGCTCCTTTTGCAAGGGGCAGGCTAATGCTAGAAACTTTGAATGAGGATTATTTCAGTCTTGCACAGAATGCTCTGTATCATTAGCCTTGGGAAGAGAATGAATGGCTTCTGGCTGAGGTCATTGGGAAGAATGAAAGGCACGCTCATGCGGGGGCCTTTTCTATCTGTCTGCTGCAAATCATGCTCTTCACAAATTAGATTTGGCAGTAAACCACCCGTCACTGGGAGTGCTCACACGCAGCCAGGTACTAGAGCTGTAATTGTGCTTCCCAGGCCTGCCCTCATGTATGAACAATATTAACCAGACGATAAAGGGCTGCATGCATATGAATAATAGTGCATGAGGGAGGGGTGCTGAAGGAATATTTGGAAGGGAACACAATTTAAAAACAAAATGATGAAAACACGAAATGCGCTTTGGAAAGGGGTGTGTAAAGAGATGTTATGGATGCCTGTGCTTTTCACGCTGGCTCCGTAAGCATTGCTGGTTTTCAGTCTATCTAAATAATGAGAAGATATATCAACTCTTGCAACTCTGGCATCTTTTTGACTGCTCCCCCATGAGTCTCCTCCCACCACCACTGCATGAGCCTAACATATAGGAGCTGCTTTTCACATACCAGTGAATGGGGTATAAACATTTGTAATGGTTCTTTTCTTTCAGATACTATAGCGCAAATTATTATTAAAACAGTTAGGCTATATCTAGAGTGGAGGGATTTGCTGGCAAAACATAGATTTTGTTGCCAAAACCTGGGGAACATCCAGATTCACAAGGGTGTTCTGTCAACAGTAAGTAAGACAGAACACAGCACTTTTGTTGACAGCTCTACCCCACTTGCCCCAAGGAAGAACACCGCTGTCGACAGAGATCTGCCAACAAAACACCCGTCTGAATGTTGGGGTGGGGTGGGGTGGCCCTTCTGTTGAGAGAAAAGGCTTCCGGCACACTGCACAACCTGTCTGCTGTGCTTCTGGGTGGTTGTTCTGCCGATGGAGTGGCCATGCAGTCCGGCCGCTCTCTGTCGACAGAGTGGATCGCTCTTTCGATTCGCTTTTGTGGTCTGGCCAGAATCTGTCGACAGAGGTTTTATCTGAAGATTGCTTCCCACAGAAACTTCTGCTGACAAATTCCTTTAGTCTAGACAGCCTCGGAGCTGCACTTGCAAATGTTGCTAAGCAGCATTTCCTCCACTCCCCGGCTGTTCTACTAATTAACATACTTCACATGGGAAAATCCCGCAGGAGACAAAGAGATTTGAACAATGCAGGTGAGTAGGAGGAGGGTACTCTAAAGTTTTGGGTTTCCTGTTACCGCTGTTGAGAAGATGTGCGTAACCTGGGACTGGCTTTGCCACTTGTAAATGATGTGAAGAGAGATGAGAGCGTGATGGTGGAGAACTTAGAGTGAAATCCTGGCCTTGCTGAAGTCAATGGTGTTTTACCCTGGACTTCAATAGAGACAGAATTTCTAATTTGTATTATACAAATTCTGAAGAAATCTCGTTACTGGCCTGACAAGCTTACAGACTCGATAAGTCAATCCTAGATGTGTCAGATCCAGCTATGCAATTGTTGTAGCTGGAATTACATATCTAGCATCAACTTTCGGGCCTATTGTAGACTAATCATCAGAGATGAAAGGATGAAGTTAAAGAAGAGAGTTTTAAGAAGTGTTGTTTTTTTTTTATTTGATTGATCAGTATTCCATATGTCTGTGCTTTTCTCTATAATCTGCAAAAAGATAATAAGGACTACTCAATATGGAATATATTTTACTGTGTGAATGAGCTTTTAGTTTTGCTTGCCTGTTTAAGAAAAGTTTTACTAATATAAATAAAAAAAGAGTGGATGAATGTTATGACATGAAAATGTTACTGAAATAATATCTAAAACAGAAATTGTTCTGTTCACCATCCATAATAAGTTCTAACCATACTATTACTCAAATACAAATTATGTTATGTTAACTATGATCTCTGCCCATTAAGGAACGTTGTAATAAAATGCTCATGAATATTATTACTGCAGATCAATTGCATATAAAATCAAAAATATTAATTTTTATGGAATTATATAGGACTGGAAGGGACCTAAAAGATCATCTAGTTCCTCTTCCTGCACAGCTTAAAAGCAGTTATAATAAAGCCAGTAATGATAATGTGTAATTCCTATAATTGTCAATTATTTGTAATGCATGCATTTACATAATTTTATCATTTACACACACACACACACGCACACACACACGGGAGTGACAGAAACTAAACATTTCTTGTTTCTGCTACTTGTGTCCAAAATTTTCTTTCTGTTGTTCTAGTAATTGAGTAAAGTCATAATTACCCCACATAATATTTAAATTAAGTGGCAACCTTTGGGTGCCAGATGAGTAAAATGTACTTGCCCTTATGCCTTTTCACATTATTTTCAATTGGAAATAGTAAATATTTTTGCTAAATAAGGAAAGTGGTATTTCAAAAAAACAGCAATTTTGCATTTGTTTGTATTCCAATAGCATCATAAGTGCCCACTGAGGTCAGGACACTATTATATTTCGAGTTGCATAAATATGTACTAAGAGATGGTCACTGCTCCAAAGAGTTTATGGATTAAACAGATGAGTGAGGGAGTGTGGATTATATTTCCTCCATTTTGTAGATGAGGAACTAAGGCACTATGAGAGTACTGCAAATAATAACAACTTTTTTTATATAGCACTTGGTATTAGTGGATCTCAAAATCCCTTTGCAAAGGAGCCAGAAATATGTTCCCATTGTACAGATATGAAAATTGCGGCCCAGAGGTGAAATTATTTGCCCAAGGTTGCTCAGCAAGATGAGCTAGAAATAGAATCCAAGTCTCCTGAGTCATAGGCCATTGATCTGCTTTCTACTCGATCTTTTTTCTATTGGAGACTGCTTACCCATAGAAAAAAATTGGTTGTGGGCAACACACAGATGTGTGGGGGCAGAGGGGCAGAGGTGGGGGGCTTCCCCTAGGCTCTGGGGTAGAGCCAGTAACGAAGGGTTGAGAGTGTGGGATGGGGCTCTAGATGGGAGTGCTGAGAGGTTTGGAGTGCCAGGAGCAGGCTCATGGGTGGGGTAAGGGTGCAGGCTCTGGGAGGGAGTTAGGATGTGCAGTGTGACCTCGTGCAGGGGGAGTGGGGTGGAGATGCAGCATCTGGGAGGGAGTTGGGAAGCGGGAGGGGTTTCTGATCCTGGGCAGGGTTTTGTGGTGGGGATGTAGGTTCTGGGAGGGGATTGGGATATGTTAGGCAGGGGTTGGGGAGTGGAAGGGTGAGGGAAGTGGGCTCCACCTGGATGTTGTTTACCTCAGGTGGCTCCCGCTTGCTGGCTCAGCAGGGCTAATGCAGGGCCCCCCATTCCATTCCTGGAACCTGCCACAATATGGCCAGGTGGCTCGGCACAGTGTGTATTGTCTGCATCCGCACGCAGCACCCCTGCATTTTCCATTAATTGTGGTTCCCAGCCAATGGGAGCTGTGGGGACAGGTGCATGCAGACTCGGAGCCTCCCTGATTGTCCATCTCTGAACAGAGGGGCCACTGGGACAGCTGGCCAGCCTGGCACCTTAGCTTCCTACTGCCCGTGCTCAGTTTTGACCTCATAGGAGGACACCAAAGCTCAGAGCTTCCAGCTTGCAGGCCAGATGAGCATAAGCAGGGAGCCAGAGCTAACTGCAGGTTCTTCACCTCTGCACTAAATTGCACTATTCAAGAATTCCACCACAGAATTATGCATGTGGCTGCTTGTGAAGCCATGAGACAACAATTCTCCTTAGATTTTTCATTCCAGTGTGGTTATGTGGATGCCAAAGACACATACCGATTGGCGTGGAGGCCTGACCACTTCAGTAGCCGTGGATAGCATGTTCACACCATGGGAGAAAATTTCCTTAACGAAGCACAAGAGCACAACATATGAATTGAAGCGTCCAATGTTATTTTACATTTGTAGATATGAAAAGAGACTTTAGAGGAGCATTCTGGTCATTCTAGAGTAGGATCTGTAGAGGAGATTTAGTTAATCTGAGAATGAGAACTGTAGGCAATATAGTGTCAGTGAAGATGTTAGTCATTCCTCTTTTATCCCTAAAATACCTGTTTCTTGAGGCCACTGCTATTTCATGTTTTGGTAAACATTTGTAGGGCTTTTTTCATCATTAAAATTCGTGTCAGACAATATTTCTGTACAGTGGAATACAGAGTTTGCCTAAACTTGTAAATAAATTGGAACTAAAACAATGTTTTCATGTGTAAATATTGATGACATTATAAATTTAACTCTTTCTGTCTTGAAATGATGTTACTATGGTATTAATAATATCTAGGTCACAAGGTATTGCTCCCTATCAGTTAACAATGCTAATTTGAAAGTGCATTGGAATAATTTCTATATTTTTATATTGTCAAATAATCAGACTTCTTTCAGAGGGCCAACCGCTTTGTTGCATACATTAATCAAATTCATAATCAGGGGGCCACTTTCTTCAGGTTTGATGTGCTCGTACATTCATTTGGGCGAGTAGTTTCAGTGACTATTAAAGTGAGCTAGTTTTCAGTGTGAGATAAAACACAGGGCTAACAAATGGCCTTTCCAAATATAGACCCTCAACTCTGATCTTGCTCTGACTGATTTGTGTGCTTCAGTTTATGCACTATGGGTGAGATCCTCAGCTGTTTTCAGTTGTTAAAGTTCCATTGACTTGAGTAGAATGAGACGGTTTACTACTAGCAGAAGATCTGTCCTAGGTCTGGTTCTACTGACTTTAAAGGGACGACTCACAGTACATACAGTTACTTGCATATGTGTAAGTCTCTGCAGATTTGGATCTCATTATTTGGTTTTGTAATCACAAATTCCCTGGTGTCATTGGTGGACACCTTATTTATTCTATTTATTCTAGCCCCTTTAAATACACCATAGGGAGAAAGGTTACATTTAATTTTTATATAAATTCTAGGTTGCCATTTGAACTCTATGGTCTACTTTTCATTTTTAACATCATGAATGAATGCCTTCAGTAAAAATCAGAGGTAGAGAAATGCACTTGTTTGTTTTTGTAATACAAGGGAATAGTTTAGCTCAAACAATATAATCTAGTTTTTATTCATTTTAATCTTCAATTTTTAAGTTACTTTAAAACTTACTAGTTTTGCAAGAGAAATAAAAAAAAAACACGCTAAAACCAAACGCATATAATGGAAACCCATTTAATAGGGCGGGGGGCAAGGGATCAGGACGCAGGACAGGGCTCATGGTTTTGAATTAGTAGAATTCCAATTTCTGATGAAGAGAATTAATTTTTCCTCAAACAACCTTTTCCATTGTATTCTTGTGTTTTTCAACGTTGAATAATTTATTGAAATGTAAGAGGATCCTCAACACAGAAGAGCTACTCACAGGGTACTCAAACATTAACTAAATAAAAAGATCGAACCCAAATGTTTAGCTACGTATTACAAGTTGAGTTATTCAGTCTAACTTTCTGTATGTATGTGGCTGGCATAACTTGTCTTGCTAGTAGTGAAATGACTGTTTTACATCTTCGTGACTGTTCACTTTGCTCTTGCGTGTACAGTTCATTAGTCCAATAGTCTAAATAGCTCTGTGGTTTGGTGGGATTAATTTTCTTTGAATGGGTATTCATTAGGTTTTTCTTTTAATTTCAGTTCTCATAAAAAATTAAATGCTGTCAGTCTCTACTCAAGTCCTTCAAACATCAATATACGAATGTCTACATGCTCTCCCCTTTTTCTGATGTGCAGAGTGACTAACCTTAAGTTTAACCTTAACCTTAAGTAGTAGTGTCTAGTCTTAATGAAAACTTCTAACCATACTACTTAATCAAAGCAACTGGGCTACTTAGCTACTTACCTGCAGGGAAGGAAGGAGTTCTGGAGAGGTAATGTTTATAATTAATGCACTAATGCAAAATTTATGGTGAGCAAAAATATTGCTTTCCACAAAATCTGAGTTGGTGGGGTTAACCTTGTTTGTTTCTGCTGGAGCTTTTGGTTGCTTTGAAGTGCACTAAAGAATAAGGACCAGATTGTCAGCTAGTTACACTGACTTACAGAGCTCATGATCTGGCCCTTAAACTTTTTTTGATATACAGGTTGAACGTCTCTCATCCAGCAGCCTTGGGATTGGTGTTGTGCTGGATGAGAGAATTTGCCAGACCACGGGAAGTCAGTATTATTTAGCAGCATTATCAACACTTTCACTTACTGGGCTGTTAGAAAATATGTAGGGGTAAATGAGGCTTCAATAACAGCACAGAACACTGAGACCCAGGACTGGTGGCTGTAAACAAGCTTTATGGGACCACAGGAAACTTGGCCGTGCCCATAATAAGTGGCCATCTGGCTAACTAAAATCATTCTGGATTACGGATGTTGCTGCACGAGAGTGTTCTGGATTAGAGTGGCTCAGCCTGTACCAATTAATTTAATTTTTGGTATTACACTTCCTCTATACCCCCCATCTCTGTGACTTACCTGCACTTTTCATGCCATCTTAAGGATCATCCCATTTGGCTCGCTACTTTAAACACCCTTCATCTCTTTGGCTATGTCTACACTACCAGATAAGTTCAATTTTATAACTCTGGGTTTTATAAATTCAATTTTGAGTATCCTCTCTTTCCACAAAGTCCACACAAAATTGAGTTAGCGCTACCACACTAGAGTGGCCAGATATTGACTGTTGCAGCAGTGCATTGTGGGCACCTATCCCACAGTTCCCTCAGCCCCACCTTGTGCATCCTCACCCTGGGCCTTGCTGCACCTCACACCGCTGGCATTGCTCACCCTGCCACCTGGTTCCTGGGTCCCTGTAGCCTGGGGGAGCTGGGAAACTGACCAGCACTGCTTCACCTGGCTTGGGGGAGCCAGGTGCTGCTCTGGCCAGTTTGCTGGCTCTTGTGAGTGGCAGGGAGCCAGGAGCCAGGTGCAGCAGCTCTGTCAGTTTCCCAGATTCCTGCCGCTTGCAGGAGCCTGGAAACTGACCAGGGCTGCTGCACTGTTCAGTTTCCTGGCTGCTGTGAATGGCAGGCAGCCAGGAGCCAGGTAGGTGCAGCAGTGCTAGTCAGCTGCTGGAGGCTAATGAATTTGATTCAAAGACAAGGTGCTTCCACACTAGCCTTCCTTCGAACCGTTAAATTCGAACTTGCCGCTACACCCACCTGGTTCCGATGATATTATGTTATCGATATTGGTGCTCCCTAAATTGAGCTGATGGTATTTACAGTGAAGACAGTCACTTGGTACAATCAAGCTAAATGCCATAAATTCGCACTTATCTCATAGTGTGGATGTAGCCTTTGTCAGTGTAGCTCATATGCTGTCTGGAGGTGATAGTTATGTACCTGAGACAGCTCTCCTTTTTCTTTCCACTTCCATTAGGTTCCAAACATTCTCACTTTAGAAGAGGGACTTGGCTTTAAATGTAGGCAGCTGACTTTTGAAAGAAGAGTTCTCCAAGTGAGCGGAGGCTCAGGGTAAAAGGCTTGTTGGTGTTCACCAACCGTGTAAGGGGTTGTGTGCACTAACATGCATTTTTTAAGGTATTTTTTCCCTTTAGAATGGTGAAGAGGGAAAGGAGAGAGAACAAAAATGTACCTGAATATGTACCTGACTCCAGATCCCTGTGTTGTTGGAAGTAGAATTGTCTTGTTACCTTGGCTATTTAATGCATCTCCCCCCCTACTACTCCAGTTATTCTCCCTCACTGCTGACCACTTTGTGCTCTTGCTCTGTTTCTTTCTCCCCTCCTTGGAACTGGGACAGACCTCTATGCCAGCATGGAGTGCGGACTTAGGGCAGGTCTACACTAGTCCTTAAAGTCGATTCTAGATGCACAATTCCAATGACGGCAATTGCGTAGCTGGTATTAATGTATGTACGATCAACTTATCTGGCCATTCCTTACGCCACGTGATAATTCAATTTTGCGCACACCAACTAGTAAAATCAAAATCAAACCCCAGAAGATCAACCCTGGTGGGGTCGATCTCCTGATAGGTGTAGATGTGCCCTCAGCAGCCTTCCCAGCCGAAATATGTGCTAGCAGCTGCTTCTCAGCTTTAGTCAGAGCCCCCCATTGAGTACTGCTGAGGGGCAGGGAAGGAGTGCTGCTGAATCCAAGACGTTTGAGGTTGTCTGGAGTGCCCATTCCCTGGAATGGCTAGGTAGAATCAGTGACAGCCCTTGGTCAAAATGGGAGTGCTGCTATTCTTTCTTATCAGGTTTGGGAAGTATAAGCCTCTTATCAGTAAATATTGGTCAGTGTCAATTTCATCATACATACACCAACCAATGGAAAAGATGTTTCCATTGATGAACATTAGCAAAATTTTTCAGATGGGCAAAACAAGAAAAACACATCTTAGGAATGTGCTAGAGTTTTTAATTTGAAGGATATTTATTTTATTTCTTCTGGTGTGTGGAGTTAAAAATAGGTGTTGAACAGTTATAAAGCTTTAACGTTCTGAATGTTTCTACTGTATTGTCTGATTCTTTCCATGATTTCTTGGTATTGATTTTTAATTCTGGTTATCTGAATCCATGTTAAGTAACTTGGACTAAAATGTCAGTGATGATACAGCAACATGTCTTACAACTTGGGGTAGCAGTTCTACTTCAGGCAAACTCTGGCTGCCTCAGAGGGCACTGATACATTGTCATGGCAGTTTTAAAATGGCATTGGTTAACTTAAGTCAAGGACAGAGAGTGAGACTTTGCTCCAAAGAGCCAGAGTGTTTGTGTCATGCTTGCCTACTGATCCACAATGGAAAGGAGATTATTGCAAATCCCACCTGGGCCACTTGGTCTCTGCTTGAATCAAAGACCCATCATATGGCTGCCCCAGTCATCTAACTGAGGCTCATAGTGCAGGGTTAAAAATTGTGGTGTAAAAATATAGGCTTGGTCTGGATCCTGAGTTCTGAGATGCTTTCCTTTTACAGGGTCCCAAAGCTCAGGAAGCCTCAACATGTGCAAAACAATTATACAGCACTCACCCTCTGCCCAAGCCTGAATCAGATGGTCTGGGTCAACTGGGGTTGTTTAATTGCTGTGTAGACCCTTAGGGTTTGATCCAAGATCCATTGAAATCAGTGTGAGTTGTCTTTTACTCAGGATGTGGACTAGTTTCAAGCCTTTATCTCTGGGAGGGCAACTTGGGTCAGTCCCAGAGTTGTTCCTCTTACAGTCTGAAGTTGAAAATGACACAGCAATGAAGTGTGATGAAGATGAGGTAGGATATAATAGTTACACTATAGTGAGAGAGAAAGCGAGATCTTCAATTCTCCTTTTTTGCTTCCTTTTGCCAGGTTTTTGGGGTACTGTCCTCTGCAAAATGATGGCTGTCAAATTAGATAATCTGTTAATTATGTGGTACATTAACCTTATGTCTTTGCAGAGAACAAATATAGTATTTATGTAAAAGTTGAGTTTTTTTCTCTTTTTTAATTAGCAGAAATAGATGCAAAATGAATGATAATTAGGCAGCTGATGAATTCACTAGTACAGTTTTGCTGAAAGCTATGCCCCAGTACATAATGCTGGGTGCTCTGAGCAATCAAAGAAGCCTATTTACACCTATTTATATAATTTATTTATAAAACAAAGTTACAAATAAGAGTGACACACATACTTGAAGTGCATCAACTTCTGCTGTCGGCAAGATCTTTTCCAAATTGAATATATTAAAGAAGGGGTTTAAACATTGGGCTTATTTCAAAAAAAAAAAAAGAGAGAGAGAGAGAGAGAGAGAATAAGTATACTATTTGGGAAGAGACCAGCAAATGAATTTTAACTTTGGTAATAGGTATCTTTCTTGTTTGTAGAGGGGGCTTTATTGAAAATGCTGGAAAAGAACAACCTTGCATTAACTAGAAATGAGCAAAGATTTTCCATGATTCGGGAAACATGAAAAGGAATGTTTTTTTATTTTTTTTTATTTTTTCCCCTTGCCCTCTTTCTAGTTGTTTTGTTCCTCTTTTGGGGCAGTCTGTACCATGAGAGCAGAAGAAATTTTAGAGCCTGGCTGTCTGCTCTATGAGGCTTTAAGAAAATACAGGCCACTAGAAACAGCTATCTCACACGCATCCAAGAGGGAAGAGTAAACTGATTAGTGTGTAAATGCTGGGAAATGGTAGGCAGTGGTGTCAAAAGGGCTATGACAGTCATCAGATTGTGGTTTATTTCAGGCTGTTGTTTGAAGGATGAATCTCTCCCTGTAGATGCTGCTGTATGGTTTTGAAGAGGCATCATATAAAACCAGAATGACAGAGCCTGTTTTGCTATAAGCAACTTCTTGCTTCACAGTTTTGTGCTATCAACTTTAGTGTTTCATAAACGAGCCTGTTGTTTCCATTTTGTCAACCACGCATCACAAATATAAAATGTACTGGTCTTAGCGGAGTAGAAATTGGCACTTGCCCATTGAGAAAAAAATGTTAGTTTGTGATGCTAAATCCCGTGGGGAGGAAAATATAGAGGGCATTTCGAATAGTGGCATTCAGACACACTTTCCAGCATCTGTGTGATGAAATACTGATGTAAAAGTTACAGTTGATTTGCTTTACTCCAAGAGATGCTTGTAAGGAGGCAAGCGTATAAATAGACTAGCTTATAACATACTTCAGGGAAGCATGTGTTTATCACTGCTACTCCTGCTATGTCTTTGTGTTGTGTTCAAGGTTTGATGTTTTGTGGGGGTGGCCAATGTGCATAAGGCTGTAGCAAGATCATCAACCTGTACATGTAGCCCAGTCACTGCTAAACAGAGACAAAGCACCTCCCTGAGTGGGTGTTGTTCCTCTGCAGAACTTACACCCATGGCGTCCAACACACTAGCCATATGTGGCTATTTGGCTTGAACAATAAATGTTTTTTCAGCATAACGTGGCTAGTTTGCTATAGTAGTAGCCACTATGGTGGCTACTGTCTCAGAACTGTTTGGACACCACGGACTTACACAGTTCCATAATGCAGTGTGTGGCAGTATTGAATATTGTGTGCTGGGACTCTTGCAGTCTTCACAGGATAATTGTGTATTAAATGAAGTGAGCTTTATGTCCTGATCCCCTGAACAACCACAAGCTTCCTCCAGCCTCCTTGCAACTTTCCGTTTTGACTCTCAGTTGGGTAATATATTTGTGGCTGGGTCATAGGCAAATTCTCACCAAGTGAACCAATCTAGTGGTGCTGATGAGGAGGAAACAGACCCTACTCCCTATTATTTAACCATAAAGGCTTTCTGTCACAGATTGGACTTATCCAAGAGGCATATACCACGACGTGAGGCCTATGCTTCCCAGAAGCAATAAATTGGGTCATTTGAAGTCCTGGGATTTTTTCTGCCTGATCATTAAGCCTGTTATTTTCCATCGTAGACTCCCGTGTGCTTTGCAGCTGTAATTTTGCATGATCTTTCCCAAAAGAGGAATGGTGGCTGTGCCTGAGGTAGTGTCACAATTTTTCTCCTTGACACGAAGATACGATTTCTGTGCAGTGCTTGTCAAATATTGACGCCTAAAGGCACTCAAAAAAGGCACCCAGGGTTGTGTTGTCCTGTGATAAAGTCTGCACAGCTTATCCTGAGTCAGGCTGTTGTCCCAGCAGTCAGGAGTGGCTTTCAGATGCTATCCAGCTGATGGGTGCGAGATTAACTCCATCTCCAGTGCCCTGGCAGGAAAAACTTTAACTAGAGGTTGAGTCTACACTGAAAATGTAGGTTGCCTTAGATATGTCAGGTGTGAAAAATCCACATCCCTGAACAAGGTAGCTATGCCAACCTGACCTCCGGTGTAGACACAGAGAGGTCACTGGAAGAATGTATGCATTGACCGAGCTGCTATCACTTGAGCTGTGTCTACATGTGCAAAAAACTTCAAAATAAATGGCCCTTTTTCAAAAGAGCAGGAGGAGCGTCCACGTGTGTAAACCCATTTTCCGAAAGAAAATTGAAAGAACGGGGCGCAGACTTTGAAATCCGAACCCCGATCCTGTGTCAGGAAGATCACTCCCTTTCGAAATAATAAATCGAAAGGGTACACATGTCGACGCTCCACAGTCCTCTCTTTCGGAATACAGGTCTGCCGCGGGGCCGTTCCAGCCGGCAGCAATGGCGCTCTATGGTCCCTGCGTGTGGCTGCCTTAAAGCCGCACGCACGCAGGAAACCCGTGGCAGGAAGCTGAGAGCGTGCTAGGAGCAGCCTGCTCACATGCTCCAGCCTGACGCTCCAGCACCCTCATGGCCAGCAGCCAGCACCCCTGCCCCCCGGGAGCCCTACAGCCCCCCTCCGAGCCCCCGCAGGGCTCCCAGGGGGAGAAAAAAAAAAGGGCTCCCTCTGGAAGGAGCGGAAGCTGCGGGACTTCCTCGGCCTGTGGCAGGACGAGAAGGTCCTGCGCCACATGGGTGTAAAGCGGTGCAATGCCGCAGCCTTCGGCCGCCTGCCAATGGGCCTCCACACCAGCGGCCACCTGGAGCGTACTGCGGAGCCAGTACGCTCCAAAGTAAAGGAACTGCGCCAGGGATATGCCCAGGCCACGGACCAGGCCAGACGCTCCGGGGCAGGACCAGCAACATGCCCGTTCTACACAGAGCTACAGAGCATCCTGGGGCCCCAGGAGAGTTCACCCCACGTGGCTTTCCTGGACACCTCCAGGGAGGAGCTGCAGCTGGAGGAGGAGGAGGAGCAGCAGCCCAGATCGGGGACCCAGGAGGGCGAGGGGACCAGGGACTGGTCAAGCGAGGAGGGGGAGCTGACCATAGTGATCCCCTCCCACTCCTCCAGCTCGGCGACCGAGGGCCAGACATCTCTGGATGTTACCAAGGGACCCTCAGGTACGTCCAGGGAGGGGCGCGCACCTACTCCACAGGGTGGGGGTGACGCAGTGGCTAAGCGCCCGCACATGAAACCGGTGGTCCTGGGCCGCACACAGGCCAGCCCCACCATGGGATGCGGCACCCTGCGGTGCCACACCAGCGAGGCCCAGCACCTGCCCCCAGTAGACAGTGCTGTAAGCCGCGCAGGGGTGGTGGCCGGACGGCGCCCGAGGCCCGCGCACTGCAGGCCGGGAAGGGCCACCTGTGGGAGAGACCCCTGGAATCACACCCAGGCTGGGAGGCCCAGTCCCTGGGGGGGGGGGGGCAGTTGGTGCTCCTTGGAGGGGTCAGTGTCCCTTGTGGGGTGTGGGGGCAGGGGCCCCATGGGGTGGGCTCAGGCAGGTAGGCCACAGCCAGGTGCCCTCCGTCTGGGGCACACTACTGACATGTTGTCCTCCTCTCCACACAGCTGCACCATCCGTGTGCCAGGAGAGCCCCGTGCCATCCCTCGTCCTGGAGAGCCCGCCCGCAGCCATCGGAGGTGTCTGGACTACACCCCAGACAGCGTGCCGTTGGGGCTGTGGCCAGAGGGCTGAGGAAGACCCAGCCACCCAGTGCCAGGCTAAGGTGGCTGAGGAGCATCTCCAGCTCGCCCGGGCTGACATGGAGTGACAGAGGGCGGCCTGGGATAGACTGCTGGACTCCCTTGAGGGCATTGGCCATGCTGTGCAGGAGCACACGGCAACTGTGGCCTGCCTCCTGGCACCCCTGGCGTCTCCCCCTGCTGGCCCTGCCCCCACTGCCCCCACCAGGCCCACCCGCTGGCAATATTTACTGGTGCTACTGGCACCCTGCCCCGCCTCCGCCGGGGACCCCGCTCTCGGGGGGGCAGGGGCTTCAGGGGCCTATGGGGTTCGCGGCCCACCACCCCTCCCCCGGAATGAGCACCCCTCCCCCTCTAAGTTAGGTTCCCCCCTCCAAGTTAGGTTTTCCCCTGTACATATGATTTACGAACACCCAAGTTATATAAACATTTCTTCATTATTCACCACTTCGTGCTGTGCTTCTCGGTGGCTGGTGCGTGGTGGATGTGCTGGTGTGGTGCTGGTGGGGGTGGCAGGGATGGTGGGTGACAGATGTGCGTGGGATGTGGGTGTGCGTGCGGGTCAGAGGTGGCCATCGGCAAAGGCCTGCCTGAGGGCCTCTTGAATGCGGTGGCCCTCCCGGTGGGCCTGGCGGATGGGGGCGGCATCCAACTGCTCTTAGACAGCACCAGCCAGAGGGGCCCCCCTGGGGATATAGGCATCTCCCTTTCCCTCCACAATGTTGTGGAGGATGCAACAGGCGCCCACTACCTGGAGCACGTTGGGGACCCCGACCTCTAGCCGTGTGAGGAGACACCTCCACCGGGGGCCCCTTTAGATGCCCGAAGGCCCGCTCCACCACGTTGCAGGCATGGTTGAGGTGCTCCTTGAACGCCTCCCGGGTGGGGTCGAGGTGTCCCGTGTAGGGCCTCATGAGCCAAGGCTGCAGGGGGTACACCGCATCTGCCACCATGCAGAGCAGCATGGTGACATCCTCCGCCACAGGGATCTCCCTCTGGCAGATGAAGGTGCCGGCTCCCACGTGGCAGCAGAGGCTGGAGTTCCGGAAGACACGGGCATCATGGGTGTGACTGGCCCAACCCATATAGAGGTCGGTGAACCGGCCCCTCGCGTCCACCAGGGCCTGCAGCACCACCGAATGGTAGCCCTTCCTGTTCACATACTGGCTGTCGCTGTGGGGGGGGGGCGTGGATGGGGATGCGTGTGCCGTCCAAAGCGCTGATGCAGTTCAGGAAGCCCGGGTCCTGGAAAACAGCGACGGTGTTGTCCACATCTCCCAGGCGGACGACCCTATGGAGCAGCATCGCGTTGATGGCCCTGACGACCTGCAGAGGGGGAAGGGGGACACGTGCTCTAGTGTGGGTTTGGCAGCCGTTGCCCCCCGCCTCGGGCCCATTCTGCCCCACTCCCGTCCAGCCCCTGGCCTGTGCAGCCCCTGCACCATCTGGCCCCTTGCAGGGGAGGGTTCCCCTTGCCCCAGTCCCTCCTCCCGCCTGGCCCCACCTTACCTCTGTAAGTACAGCCCCAACAGTGGCCTTGCCCACCCTGAACAGCTGTGCCACGGAGCGATAGGAGTCTGGGGTTGCCAGCTTCCAGATGGCAATCGTGACCCGTTTCTCCAGGGTGAGGGCTGGCTGCATGCAAGTGTCCTGGTGTCAGAGTGTGGGGGCGAGCCAGTGGCAGATCTCGTCGAAGGCCTGCCTCGACATGCGGAAGTTCTGCAGCCACCTTTCCTCGCCCCTCTCCCCTAGCACCACGTGCTCCCACCAGTCGGTGCTGCTGGGGTGGGTCCTGAGGCATCGGGGCACCCAGGTGGGTGCCCGGTGGTGCCCTGGTGAGGGGAGCCCCGTGGCCCCAGGGGGACTGCTCAGCCCGCCATTGAGCTTGGGCGCAGCTGCGGCGAGGATGCACAGCACTGCCAGCGGGGCGTCCATGATGAGGGTGTCCTCCTGCAGGAGCTGTCGCTGGGCCTCCATGGTGGATACGAGTGGGCTCTGCCAGGCTGGGCAGCACTCGGCTCGTGTGGAGGGGCGGGCAGAGGGAGGGACCCTTTAAAGGAGGTGGCTGGCTGCGGCTCTGGAAGGGCTGGTTGGCTATGGGACCCCGTCCACAGTGTTTCCTGCCTCCCTTCTTTCAAAAGAGAGCTTGGAGCCGTGTGCACGCTCTCCTTCGAAAGACCTCGGCGGCACTTTGAAAGAGCGGGTCGGAATGCCGATCTGAAGAATGGCGGCGGGGGCTCTCTTTCGATGGCCGCTCTTTTGAAAGCCGAACTTCAATTTTTGCCCTTTCGAAAGGGCGCTTACTTGTCAGCGCAGCTTTGGAGAGGTGCTGCTTCCAGAACAGTGTTTCTTAATTATGTTCTGTGGAACACTGGTGTTCCAGGGACAACTTGTAAGTGTGCCATGAGCATCTGACACTTTTTTGATATTCCACACTGATGGTTATCTGTTTTGTTATTAAAACCAGACACAGTGTTACTTCTTCATTGCTATGATACCTGATTAAATTATGTTGTTTTTGCTGTATATGTTGCTGGTTTTTTAATAAGCTTTTATAAAATGTGTAACTCTTGTTTCCAGGGAACTGCCTCTGATTTTTCCGTTGGGGTCAGAAGTGCTGAAGCTGAGGGACCATTGAATGACTGAGGGATAGGGATAGATTGGGGAGGGGATTGGCACATAGGACATACAACTTGTCGATTCAAATTATGAGCTAAGTCTAGTGACTGGCCCAGGTGGTTGCTTTAGGCTCCGCACCTTCAGGTCCTAATGCTCCAAATGACTACAGCACCTGGCACCCACACACTGCTGGGCTAGCTCAGGACTGCCCAGTTACAGATATATATTGTGCCAAGCTCAGTCAGGGCCTGTAGGTTTTACTACTGCCCAAATACTAATTGTCGTTCCCATCACTTGTGCTCACTTGTGGGAGCATTTGAAATCTCTTGCTTTGTCTTTGTCTTCCTCTCACGTCTCCTGAGTGTAAGAATCCTTCAGTATGCATGCTGGTGGGTCAATTTAAAATTCCCCATATTCTGCTCCTTCAGTGTTTATTTTCTAACCCCCCTGTCCCGTCCCCGAGGTCCTGGAATGGCCCTTCCAGATGCAGTCGGTGGACGAGTTGATTAGAAAGACCAAAATTTGATTTAAAACCTGTTGGCGACCGGCCAAAAAATGAGCATTTATTTTTCATGTCTAAGTTATATGTTTTGAGTTGTCTGAAAGGAGACAAATAAGAAACCAGTTCTCCTCTTCTTGCTGCAGTGGGCAGCTGCCAAGGTGATGACACTGGCTACTGGTTAGTGAGGAAAAGAGGATATTGATTTCTGGTGGACACATTACAGCATGAGGCAGATATTCATAAAGGCTGTGGAGAGAGCCAGATAATATTTAGCAGTGGAAATAAAAAATAAAATTGATCTAACGTATTTTCTTAAAACAACATTCTTTCCCTCCTCTCTTCCCTGCTGCTTAGGCTCCATCTAGGCAACCTGCAAAAGAGCTGAAAGTGCTGTTTTAATTGCTTGGAATTTTGGCAGACTGGAAAGGATGCCACTCATGTTTGCCTGCCTGGACATTTATAACTTGCAGCTGTGCTGTCCAGGTCTTAACTCAGTGTGGTAAACCAATCTGGCTGTTGGAAAGCAAAGTTCCTTCTCCTTATTTCCCCCTTGTCGCTGCCTTTCACCACACGTGTGCACGTCATCTTCTCCATCCCAGTGGGCAGAGATGTAAAAGAGTGCTTGCTTTTATGTAGCACTTGACTTTTTTCTTAAAACAAAACCAAAAAACAGTTCTTTGCAGATCTCTGAATTATTCTTCCCAATTGGGGTAAGGCTCATCACTCCCATTTTACATAGGTTGTGTCTACACTAAAGTGGGTTCTGGATTTGAGGGGGAGCTCAAAGTCTGGGTGATGGGGGTGCCCTTCCCTGTTCCCTCCACGCCCCCAGGTGCACACAGCTTTGCTCCCAGGTGCTGCTGTCTGCTTATCTGAGTGGCTGGAATCCAGCCAATCAGAGCAGCAATATGAAGCCTTCAGGCAGTGCTGCCGAGGCTGATACTGCTTTCCTTCCCTTCCCCTGGCTGGGGGAACAGCAGGGCGGGAAGCAGAGCCCAGAGCCACTTCCTGCTGCCCCAGCTTCGTGACCTGGTCTGTGAGGCCCAGGGCCCCAAACCCTCTACCCTGCTGCAGGCCGGATGCTAGGGAGGGGAGCCCGAGCCTCGGGATTTGTATTGCAGCAAGTCACACTCCTGATCGGACTGCAGCTGGCAGTTCCCCACTCCTGTTTTAGATCCTACATCCTCTGCCTTCATGACTGTAGTCCGATAGGATACTGCGAGCATGCAGCATTGTCTGTCAGGGCTTTGCAGACTAAGCCTTGTTTTAGGGCAAAAAAATATTATTTGTGTGTCCTTGCACTAGCCAGGTGTGACTCATTTTGTGATCTTCAGCCCAGTTCTCTACTGCTTTTTCTCCTCTCTAACTAGTAATTGTTAAGCTCTTGGATCTAATTTTGTTTGGCTTGTTGCATAAAAAGAATTTTCTAAGTAACAAAATATATATGTGACCTGGGCACACACGAATTGGTTAAAACTTTGTATGATGACAATGCTCTCCATTAAAATCTGTGTAATTGCTGTTTGCAGGTAATTAACGTTATGGTGATATTCCTTACACTAAGTACTTGTTGAACCTCTGTAATCTGGAACTCTCTCACCTGGCTGCATCCATAGGCTGGCATGATTTTAGTTAGCTGGATGTCCACTTACCATGGGTATGATCAAGTTTCTTACCATCCCTTAAAGTTTGTTTACAGCCACCAGTTCTGGCTCTCTGTGTTCTGTGATGTTATTTAGCTCTAATTTACCCCTAAATGACTTCTAAGAACCCAGTAAGCAGCAGAAGTGTTGGTGATTCTGCCAGACAATATTGACCTCCTGTTGTCCAGCAATTCTCTCGTTTCACATCAGTCAGGTTCTGAGGATGCCAGACTAGAGGTTCAATCTGTACAGGAAGATCCCTAGTAGCATCAATCTTGTGAAAAATAAAACTATACAGATTTTAATGGTGAACTCTGAATAAACATTATATATGAGACTTTGTGGAAGATGTTTTGAATTAACAAGTATGCATTAACTCACACATGTAATTTCTAAGGCTGTGTCTCCATGGGCACAAATCTTTGAAATAGCCATATTTCGAAGGTCACTGATCAGAATAAGGCAATTTCGAAAGGGACGGGTCCTTTTGAAAAGGACCTGTGTGTAGCCGCGCTGAGCCATGTGCCCCGCTTTCGAAGCACCGCGGCCAGAAGTGTCCTAATGCTAATGAGGCGCTGAATATTCAGTTCAGCGCCTCATTAGTAATCTTCGAAATGGCCATTAGCATAGCCATTTCGAAGATTTGTGCCCGTCTAGACACACCCTAAGAGTTGCTGAGTTTAAGCTATTTCCAGTATGCTTTTCAGTGCGGTGAGTTAATGTAAAAGCAGCCCTTTGCCACATCACTCAGTTATTTTTATTTTGCAAGTAATGTTTAAAGTGGAAACACAGGTGTACATGCACAAACACGTGTGCAGAGACACAGAGTCAGTAAGGAATCTACTAACGAATTCAGAGAACTTAACTGCAGGTCAAAGTGCACTGCTTCAGTGGCTGCTGCAACCAGTGCTGTGTGAGATAATTTTGAAGACGGGCTGTTGATGGGGGTGGGGAGACAGGCAGCAAGAGCTTTGTGCATTCAGCTAAAAATACTGGCTTTTCCTTGTCATAGTGACGAATATCATCTTCACAAGGCCAGAGATCACTTTCTGTTTTTCTTACGTAAAACCTAGCAAGCTGGATGATTCGAAGTTTCTCTCAATTCATGTAAAAGTGCTTGCCGCACAGTGAAAACACAGATTAATCTGCGTAAGAAGATGAAATGTAATCTGTTCGCAAACAGTTCTCTCCCGTTTGAGGGAACTCAACTTTTTTCTTTCACTTTTCTCAAGCAAAAGCTTATTTTTTTTACTTTGTGTGAAAAATCTGCTTCTCAAATTTTTTTTTTTTTGCAGAGAGATTGCAAGCCATTTGTGCATGAGAGTCATTTGTCATCAAATTACGTATCTTTTCAGCAGTGTCCAACGAGTGACTCAAACCAGCACAAGTAATTTATTCCTAAATGCTGAGCAGTGCAAAGGTAAAACTTTCTCTCTTTTTGAAGAAGCAACAACATGACCCAGGTTATGTTGCCACCCACATTTTGAT
The DNA here is from genome assembly GCF_033958435.1 of Carettochelys insculpta. Classification (NCBI taxonomy): domain Eukaryota; kingdom Metazoa; phylum Chordata; order Testudines; family Carettochelyidae; genus Carettochelys; species Carettochelys insculpta. The sequence goes on from NC_134143.1 coordinate 15,690,920, forward strand.
TGTCTGTCTAACCACTTCACTTGCACACAGGAGAGTTATGGGTGCTATATTTTGTCTGTGGTCAAGGTAGATCTGAAATCTGCTACAAAAATGATAAGAAAAGCATCTGGAATTTTGAGAATTCAGGGACATGGCATTTGGTACTCAAAAAAATTCCTGCGAGCAGTGTTTAAGGAAGATAGCTTTTATTCTCTATCAGGCCTTTTGTTGTTACTGACACAGGGGTAGGAACTTTCTAATCTGATCTGCCACTGATGAGACCCTCTTTTACACAAAGTCCATCTAGGAATTCAGATTTCTGCTAAAAATCTGTTCCTCTGGATTGCAGAGGAAACTCTGTCTTGGTAGCTGTGGCTGCGTGATGGCCAGATGTGATTTCAGTATTAATGCATACATGGAGCGAGTTGCAAGTCAGTGCTTGTGTAGAGCTTTGAAAACATGAAGTGCTATTTTAAGTGCCAAGCAGTAGTTAAAGTGAACTGTGATATGAGTGCCAGCAAGATGGAGAGGGAGTGGATTGGCTCAGATCCTAATGAGGTGACTGGCCCTGCAAGGTACTGAACAATGCTTGTGTGACCTGACTGCTGCTCTGTAAGTCAGTGGGGGTTGGGAGTGCACTGCACCTTGCAGGCGGAACCCAGCACTTGGCAGTGGTGAGCCCTAAAGGAGGGAAGCCGTCATTTTCAGCCTGAATCAGAGCACAGAACAGGGAATTAAGTAACTTACATTCTATTCCAGGCCATCCTACCAATTAACTCCATGACCTTCAGCAAGTTGTTCAACTTGTGTGTATCAGTTCCCTCCTAATAAAATGGAGGATGTGCCCATTCTCAGGGCTCCCAGGACTGTGAGTCACTCTGTTACTCGCTTCACTGAGCATGAGGGAGTCTTGCGTGTATTTGGCTGGTGATCTGACACCACCAGCAGCCTTTCAGCTGCTCATGCCCACTCCTCTGGGCTAAGCCAGTGTTACCTGCACCTTGCAGGTTAACAGTAGGAACACCCCTATCCCCATGTGCCTTGTGCTGTCCAATTGCTCAGAGAAATCTCAGATCCTGTGCCCCCCAATGTGCAGCATACCTTGGTTCTGCTGGAGACCACTACTCTTGTGAACCCCACTGTGCCTGTGAACCCTTATTTATAAAACAAAAGTCAGTTTATTTAAGAAACAAAAAAGATTTAAGTGGAAACAAGAGAGGGTAGTGGAAACAAATGGTTATAAATCCAAAACAAGATCTTAAAAATAAAGTAGTTTCCCCTTAAGTTTAGACTGTGACTGGCTGGTTTCTCAAGAGCTAGGATCCAGTGTTTCAGGAGAACATCTTTGTTCTCAAGATGTCTCCTGTGGGAAGGTCTTCAGTGGGCTTCTCTGTTATATTGCAAACAGCCTTTTGGGTTTGTTCACAGAAGGTGAACCCCAGTCTTGCAGATTTCCTTTTCTGCTTTCAGGTGGCTTTGATTGTTCACAATTACCTCAGCTGGTTGCCCACCGAAAGTCTTTAGCACTGTGCAAGGCTAAACACCTGGACCTTGCACTTCATCCCTTACCAAATAGGGTGGAGTGCCCTGTGCCTGAAAGGACCACCACCAAGACATGTTATCCTCGGATGATTAATTTTGATTCCAAATCCATAAAGTGTATTTTTATTGAAAAGTATTGTTCCTGAAATATTATTTTTGTGGACATCTCAGAATGATGACACTTGACAAGTTGTGAGCTTTCTGTAGACACCTTACATGTTACCATTTATGAATAACTATCCAGTAAGACATGTGACTGCTGTCACGAGTTTGTCAGACCTGAGGTGAAAGTTGTTTGTAGAGAGCAGTGGACCCTTTTCCAAGAGGTCTTGATGTGACAGCAGTTCTAGAGCAGGAGTTGGCAACCTTTCTGAAGCAGAGTGCCAAAATTTGCCCTTTTGATCTCCATACTGGTGATACTTTTTAAAGTTACTAATAGTCTGACTTACAACAGCTTCATTAATAAATAAATAAAAAGGCAGAGCTTTATCATTTAGGTTGTAGTAGCTGGTCTTTTGTTAGCATGGGTTGGTCTTTTGATGGCATTAGTTGGTTATTTCTTAACCGACAGGTGGCATGGCTTTGAGCAAGCTCTCGGCTGCATGCTCGTAGAGGATCAGGGCTGAGCTCCTGCTCTAGCGTCTTGCCACATCTGATGATCCATGTACCCCCATTACCCCCAACCCCTGCCATAGTAAACCTGCAATGAGTTCAAATGTGGGCAACACCTGAGCAGGTTAAAGAGGCCAAGCCACATGTTAATCATGATGGGAGTCCTGAATGAAGAACAAGGGCATTTTCAAATAGTTGTCAGGAACGTCAGTCACCCGTTAAAGACTGCCCGGTGCGTTGCTGCTTGCATGTTCCCACGTGGGTGCATAGGTCACATCATCTGCAATGGGAATTGCTTGGCTGCATCCCACTGATAAATTACAATGATAGGTCCTAATGGGAGAACAGGGTTTCATACGGAGTTCTCCTCGCTCCCTCTCCCCCCACTGTACCTCTAAAATAAATGGGATGGGACGTATGCAGTTCTCTTTTGTGCCTGTCGGGGTAAGTTGGGGGCACATGGTCTGTCTGCGCAGTGGTCACAAACCGGAGGCTGCTGAGGCAGCAGCTGACGTGGGCATTCGGGGCTTTGGCTAAGAGGCTCTTTAATGCGGAGTAGAGTTTGCAGCTGAGCCCTGGCGCTTGGACCCTGTGGGGTGACAGGATTCCGGGGCATGGTCCCATTCCGGATGTCTTCACTGCAGTTATAGAACCTGAGCCCCGCGAGCCTGAGTCAGCTGGCATGGCCCAACCGCCTGTGTCTGGTTGCCACACAGGCCTACCTTTAAAGGGTTCCGTTTGTGTTTGAATTGGCAAACCTTATTTGCCACAGGTCTCATTAACATACGGGATTACCAGTGTGAATGGTGGACCAATGAAGCTGGCAGGATTTTTGCCATTCATGATCTTTCTCTCATTTTCTTGAGGAACCTGCTGTTTTTCCTAACACTCCAACGTCTCTTACTCATTTTCATGTAGGAGGGAATGTAGGTATAATCAAGACTTTAAACGTTGTTGTTGGTTCTGCTTCAAAGGCTGGTGTTTCATAGCTGGAGATACATTGGTTTGTCGAGCTTGCAGTTTTTTAAACTTAATTTTTCCCTAACAGGTTGCCTAATTCTCTCCAAAGAGGAAAAATCCTGAAAGCCTACACAAGATTGTCTGCTTATTAATATGTTGATATTGTAGTAAAGCAAATATTTCATGCTCTTTATTTAGGTTGGCTAGATTTGAGCTAGAGCTTTGTTTTGATTAATGACATTCAGGGTTTTAGAAACGCATTGTCTTGAGTTAGGAATCCGTGGAAAATACCACAAGCATTGTGGAATGGGGAACAAATGGGTATTAGTAATAAGCAGAAAAAATGGGAGCAATCAGGATAAGCTACTGAAAGACTTACCCTAGTATTAGGATTTATTTTCATTAGTTAGCATTGTAACTTTCAGGTTTTTAAAGGAAATATTTTCTACTAATCAAAATAGGACGCTTGGGGTCAGGATGGCAGGGTTTTGCTCAGAGGGTCAGCTTTGCACTAACATGCTGTGCCCTTGAGTCCGTAACTTAACCTTCTGTATCTGTTGGTTCATCTACACTAGAAAATGTTAGTGTTTTGAATACTTATGAGAGCGTAGAAATGCACTCGGTGTGCCACAAACACCCCTAACACTGGTGTGGCTGACCAAACCCAAACATCGCTAGCAAACATTCTGCCATCACCAGCTCAAGTCTTACCAGGTAAAACTTTTGAAAGCACATCTAAGTCAACGAAGTGCCTAAATTCCATTGACAGTTCTCATAGTACAGGTCTAAAATGGTCCTGCCTATCTGTCAGAGCTATTGGCTCTGAAAGGTCTCAGGCACCCCTGACAGATCCACGCTGTTTTCACAAAACTTGGAGAGCTGCCAGCCTCCTGATTTCAATTCCTTGAGACCTTTTTCCAGTGCCCAGAAGGATATTACACAGGACTCAGTAGCATCATCCAAATTAAACTTTGTTTTTACAAACTCCTTTAGCGTTAAATTTTTATGGAAAACTTTAATGGCTTGTGGTAATAGTAAGCCTCTTCCACACCTACATCTTGTAGCATAGGCCACTGATGACCACTTGCCAGCGTCCCCTGCCTTGGTCAATCTTTTCCAGTTCTGACCAGGCTTTTGGCGAATGGCTGTCAACAACCTTAGAAGATGTCGGGGGGTGAAGTCATGAAATGTTTTAAAGTTTTGCTACTGTTTTGAAATTTTTCCTTTTTTTTTTTTTTAATCAAAATATTCTGACCAGTTCAATTGCTGGTGAACCTTCCACTTATGACCTCCCCTTGCTCTTATTTTGCTTCTGATTCCTGCCCCCCGCAACCTTCACAAAAATTGGAAGTTGCACTGCAGCACATTGTTGTTATTAGTCCTTCAGCAGGTGCCAATGGAAAAAGTGATTTACAGAGACCGTGTTGGAAATGCCAGGTGGTATGTACATGTGGTCATTAGCTGCTACACATAGGATGTGTAATGTCTTTGGATTTTTACTGCTACCATCTCTTCAGGGCTCCAAAAGAAGAAGATATAGTCCCTGTTTCAAAAGACTCACAGTCTAATAGTCAAGCCACTCAAAAGCTGGGAGCAGAAAGAGAAGCAGAGAGATGCATTGATTTGACCCAGGTCACACCAATGATCAGCAACTTAATAATAAACCCTGGGTCTCTTTTTTTCCCATTCACGTTTGACCACTAGACCAGTCTTCCAGCATTTCTTATCGGACATTCTTTTCCCAGGCCCTGAGGAGCTGGGATCCACCCAGCATGAGAGGCACACCCTATTCAGACTGTTTCCATTGTCTTGTATATAATTAAACCTTTATATGTTCCATTAATGTACACAACATTTTATAGAACACATGGAGGACACACAGGGTGCACCCTATGGAGACTGAAGGGGCAGATGAGGAAGAAGCAATGAACTACAACAAAGCACCATTTTATGTTAAATCCAGCTGAAAGCCTGCTCTCCAGTTACCATGTAAAATTATACAAGTACTCAGGGACAAAATCTGCTCGCCCACCATGCTGATTATGTAAATGACTAAGTATGTATTACCAGACAAATAGAATTTTGCAAGGCTCCTCTCTGGTGGGACCACCATACAGAGGTAAGTTGGTAAGGGAGACAGTGTCATGTCATTGATAGAGGGCAGGCCATCAGCCTTGGGTTCTAGTCCTAGCTCCAGCCGGGCAAAGTTGGATCAGTCCCTTTTTTGTCTGTGGCACTGTGCCCCAGCTATGAGAAGGGGAAAATGATACAGACCTCCTTGGTAAACTACTGAGATCTAGGGATGAAAGGTGTTTAGTATTATTTATGTATTTATGGTGCAAAAGGTGTTTAATCAGGATTAAAGGAAGGCTTTGAAAACAATCTTCTTTGTGCTCTCTACCTTCCTTAGCTCCCGTGGTTTTGAGGCGGTCTTAGCAAATGTAACATTTTCCTGTGTGTCAGTTGTAAAATTGGCCAATGGCAGAGCCTCTCTGACCGCAGCAGATGCTGCATGTGAGTGGCGTTCTCCTGGGTATAAATATATATCCCATTATAAAAGGAAAAGCACTGAGAACAGTGTGCTTCCTGGTGTGCTGATCCTCTTCTTGGAACTGATGGTGGTGATTCCTTTCTCCTGAGATCATCATTCCAGTGTGAGTCTAGGGACAATAAACTTCCCCCCCAACCCCGGCCAATTGGAAAAATCAGCTCTCTGAGTAACAAGCAAGCCTGGTGGGATTATCTGCTTACCAAGAGGTTAGGTTTAAAGCACCTCTTGTTTTACTTCTCACCTCACCTATATTATAGCTTTTGTTCTATTTTCTCCTCCAAAAGGAGCTCGTTTTGTGACATATGAAATAATAGAGACATTAAACTGAGTAAATCTTGTGTGTGTGAAAAATCGGTAATTTATTCAATTTCACGTAAAAGAACAGTGAATGTTGTGTTATACACACATAGCAAGTTCAAGAAATACGACCCAGGCAAAACAGCAGCATATAAACTGGCCACTTGTGTCTCTAGTGCTTGTAGGATATTTCAAATGTTGCTGTTCATGCTCTCTCCCTGTGTCAGGGAGCCAAAACCAACCTGGATTTTCCCATGTAATTCGTCTTTGTTTAAGGTTGTCCATCACTGTGGTATCAGAAGAAGCTTTCTGCTCCATCAGGCACTCCAAATATTGTACTCCTTATGCTGTTTGTGGAGTTTTAACGAACATGTACCTAATTCACCTGTCAGAAATCCAAATAAAAGATGGAAATTTTAGGATTCCATTCACCACATGGTTGGTTTATTTTGCTGATGTGCCGCTTGTCGCTGGTGACCATCTGTCCATTTTTTCCAGGACAGTCCCTTACTTAAGGTGTCTCATAGGCTTAATATATAGTGACATTAATGTCCACAACATTTCACAGGCTGACTTTTTTAAGAAAATGGACAAATTGTCTTTATTTTGTGGCACTCTTGTTCCCTGGCACCTGATGTCTCGGCACAGCATTCTCTGTTCCAGTCTGCTGCCCAATTCACTGGTGTCTCATGCCTTGGGGCAGCAGCTCCTGCTGCAGGGGAGCTTCTCTGTGGGGCAGCTGCCCCATTCCCTGGTACACCACGGCATCAGCCTGCTCTGCTGGTGAGCTCTGCCACAGGGTGGCTACCTTATTCCCCAGCATCTCGTGCCTTGGGGAGGTAGTTCTTGCTGTGGGGAAGCTCCTCTATGGGCAGCTATCCTATTCCTCAGCATTTTAGCCCCAGCTGCCAGGGATCCCTGCAGCAGGGCAGCTGCTACATTCCCTGCCCCCCTCTGCCAGGAGGCTGCAGCACCCCTACTTTTGACACTCCCCTGCCAGGAGTTTGTGGAGCCCCCATCCTCCACTTCCTCTCATTGGAAGGTTGCAAAGTTCTCATCCCTGGTGTTTCACCATGGGGCAGTAGCCCATCGCCAGGGAACCGTGGCATGGGGCAGCAGCCCCCTGTCTGTGGAGGCCAGTGTCCCATATTTGCCATAGGGTAATGTGGTCACCCTACACTCACCTTCCTCATCCATCCTGCAGAATTCTCCTTGTCTTGCCACTGAGAAGCTGTGGCTGCTTTCTGGAGATTGTAAGTCAAGCGGGAGGGGGGAAATTTTCAAAAGTAGAGGTGGGCGTTAGGCCTTTGGCTGCTATTGTCTTTCAGGATTTGGTGCTTTTCAGAATCTTCCCTGGCATAACTCTCCTACAGTGGCAAAAGCAACAACAGTACAAATACTTAAGGGCATAGTGCTTCATAGCTTTTCTGCTCAACTTTCTCAGCCAGTGCCCCCGACCCTCCCTTCAGTTGCATCACCCACAGAGGAGCTTCGACCATTCGATAGCTTGCTTCTGAGCATCCCATGTGCTGTTGTGGGGAAAAGTATGAACAGCTGAACTGGGTGATGGCTCTGGGGTGACCTAGCACAGAAGCAGATAATTAAGGTAGGGCTGGGGGAAGCATAGAGCACTCATCAGAAGAAGCTGAATTATCTCTGTATGGGTTGCACCTCTCCAATCCAGTACGCTCTCATCGGGCAGGACCATAGATGTTACCAGATGAGAGAGTAGCGGACAGGTGTAGGAGCCCTAGTGGGGCTGGGAGCCAGAGCCTCTGCCTGCCCCATGGCTGAAGGGCAGGGGGCTGGTGTGGGTCAGGAGCTGGAGTCCTGTTTACCCTGTAGCAGAGGGGTTCGGGACACAGAGGCCCCACCTGCCCCACAGGGGTGGTACCTGAAGACCCTGCCTGCCCTGCAGGGCTGGGAGCCGAAGCCCCACCTGCCCTGTGGCACGCCTGTGGGGGTGGGAGGTCATTGTCTGGAGCCCTGTGGCAGCCTGGCCTGTCCACCTTCCCTTGTCTGGATAGTTCTCTTGTTCAGGAACTGACAGGCCTGGAGCATGCTGGATAAGGGAGGTGCAACCTGTCGTAGCAATTGGAAAGCACTTGTCTAGAACTCCTCTTTTCAGTGCTGTCTGTTTAACTATCTGAGCACTCTCCAAAGTTACTGGGCTTTTCCCCAGACATCCCTTCCTTGGGCAATGCTTTTTATTCCGCTGTGTGACTTGTTAGAGTAAAATGCAACTTTGTGCTGCTTTAAGCTAGTAATTCCAGAGGACAAGAGCAAGGAACGCTGGAAGGAGTGACTCTTTTTGTACCGGGTGCGTGTGGATGGCAAGAGTAACAAGTGAGCTTGGGCTTTGCATCATGTTTATGAGAATGTGATTGCTTTTTGAATTGGTGCGCAGGTTGGAGATAGTTCTCCTAGTGTTCCGGAGTGTAACCCCCTAAGGAAACAAGAGTCAGTTTTATACTTGCAGGCTTATAACTGCATTCTAACATGCACGGTTTCTATTAATGAACATGTCATGTGCTTTCCTATAGGAAGTGATATAGTTGTGGGGCTAGAATGCGCTAAGGTCTGGGCTTGCAAACTAGGAAGAGATTTTCAGGAGAAGATATAAGAGTTGGACAGTATTATTAAACATGTGGTGTTGGGAAATAAGTATCTTTCTTCATTTAAATATTTTAATGGGCTCATAACTCTATAAAGCACGAATCCAATATTGCAAAAAAATGATTGGGTAAAGAAATTTACATGTTAACTCAAACCCAACAGTGAATTCTCCCAGCAGTCAGCTCTCGAAAATCACATCTGCTGAGAAAGGCTGGAAGGACAAATTGGCCCTAAAAGTCATCAAAGAAGCGCTTTGACAGATCACGTACGGAATGCATTTTCAGAGCCAAGGTTCATTTGCACAGATCCCTGCCTTCATCCTCAGCTTGATTGCCCATGCTCAACAGCTGCCATGGAATCAATCTCTCATGGAGAGAGGTGGCCTTTACAATAGTCAGGGCTGTTTGAGGTTTTGTTGGACTAAACCAACACCTTAATAATGATACAGAAATCAGGAGAGAGCTGTGACTTTCACCACCGCAAACTCTGCATTTTTGCATTTTCTTTTGTGTTTTACTTTTTCACTCTGGTGGCAGAGCTCACTGGAAGAGGACTTGTTTGTCTGGGTGCCTGGACTTAGACTGATGGGGTATAAATGGGATTGGCAGAATTCAATTTTATTTTTTTTATAATTTTCATAGATAATTTTATTTTTAAGCACTTTGAAAATATTTTTTCAAGTTTAAATTTTCACAATTTCCAGGAATTACAGAGGAGTCTGGCAATAATTGTTTAACAGCAGATCTTGAGATGGAAGAAGTTTTATAAACATTAAAACACAAAGTGTCAAAATATACAAAGTAAATATCCTTAAACTCTAAGGCTGTTTCTACACAGGCCACTTTCCGCATGGCAATACATGGCCCGAAATATGCTGATGAGGTGCGGATGCAAATTCTCCACACCTCATTAGCATACGGTCAGGTGATTTGGAGTCCGGAAGACCGTTCTTCCGGACTCCAAAATGCTGTGTAGAAGTGCAGCCCCAGGGGAGCTTCCGCAAGGAAGTTCGTCTTCCGGAGGCCCCTTCTTCTCAAAAAATTTTGGGAAGAAGGGGCCTCCGGAAGAAGGGCTTCCTTCTGGGGACCTCCCCCCGCCGGGGACACGCTTCTACATGGCGTTTTGGCGTCCGGAAGAACAGTCTTCCAGACTCCAAATCACATAACCATATGCTAATGAGGCATAGGGAATTTGCATCTGTACCTCATTAGCATATTTCAGGCCATGTATTACCATGCCACTTTCAAAGAAAGTGGCCTATGTAGAAATAGCCGAATAGATTCATGGGGAGCACTTGTGTTTGTGCAGATTTTTATTGTTGATCAGAATATTTGTGTTTGTTTCTTTGTTTGTGAACCCCTGGTGAAACTGACATTTAATGATATTTACTAATAAAAAAAATACTTTAAAACCTTTATTATGTGTTCAGGCGACTCCCTGCTCCTCAGCAGCTCTTTAACGGAGATGAATTATTCTCTTTTCTCGTTGGGAGCATTTACATGAAATTACCCGTTCAATAGTAATCGTAGCAAAACCAAGCTATATTGGAGAGGAGATGGAATGAAAACAAAATGCACAGTTTGCTTTAATGTCTCTAACATCACAGTTTGCTTTGCACTTCTCGGAAGCAAAGTAAGTTTTCTTAGCTTAGAGAGAGCAAAAAAGTGAATTGGTTACATCTCTTGAAAGCAATCCTGTCTCTCACCAGTCAGGGCTGACTGTCTGCATCAATTAGGGTTCAGATATCAGCAAACCCTTTACTCTCCCCCCCACCCCCCCGGACGTGATTATTCATTTTTTAAAAAAGGAGCTAGTTTTTCCAAGCTTTTTTTTGAAGACTGAGATGCACAATAGACATTATGAAGCAGTTTTATTCTCTACCTTCTAGGACGTTGTCTTTTGTGAAGAGAAGAGCCTTGACATTGATGAATAGCTGCCTTTCAAATACTTGATGCAACTGTTAGGAGCCTATTTTGTCTGGCAGGGCCAGTTTTGGTTAGACCACTGGATTAACCTCCCACACAGATTTTTTGGTTGCCTTAATGTTGACATGAGCTGTGAGTTACTTCTGTCTGTATGGTAGCCGGTACAGATCACGGAGCATTGTTGTAATGTGTGCTGTGAGGAGTATCACATAATGCAGGCATGTCAAACTCAAAGCCTGCTGAGGGCTGCACAAAAGAAAACTGATAACTTTCAGGGCCACCAAAGAAAATGTACTTCTGTCAGAATGTTGTAATTATTTATTACCATGGATTATGTTTTAAGGATATTTTATAATTTTTCAGGTCTTGTTTGACTATAATACAATAATTTTAATCAAGAATTTGATACTTAAAATTAATGTCATTGTTTTATCTTTTTATTAATAATTCATAAAATTCAATGTGCAAAATTATTTGTTCTTATATAATAATTTTTAATTTAAATATAAATTTAAGGTACTCTGTCTTGGATGGCTTCCACCCTGGGGCTGTTGGGGTTCCCCTGGCCCTGTTGTGTCCCCAGGGCTGGAGCGGCCATCATGGCTCCCAGCCCGGGTGCTGCCAGGGTTCCTCTGGCCCAGGCCAGGTCCCCGGGGTTGGAGCTGCTGGCAGGGCTCCCAGCCCCACGGCTGTTCTTCAGGGCTGGAGCTGCTGGTGGGGTTACATGTAATTGCAGGCAGGCTGCAAAAAAATTCAGTAGGGCCGCATGTTTGACATACTTTACATAATGCATGATCAACCTTATCTGCACTTGCTGAAGCTTCTGAATTGTCCAAACATATAATCCTGTGCAGAGCACTTGATAATAAGCCAGTCATGAGTCACAAAGGCATTGTCTTTGTACAAAGGAAAAAGTTTCAGACTCCTTGACAATTGCAGGTGATGAAAACACAGTCCTAGCTGGTGATCCTATCTGGTCTCCCACAGCATATGGAAAGCAATAAAGATCCATAAACTGAGGGGTCTTATAACAAATGGGCACATTTTTGATATTTGGTAGGAGTGTGTGAGTATAACGTCCAACACTCCTTTCAACGGCTCTCTCACCATTTCTAGGAAATGCTTAGGTTTTGTTTGGTTGGAGCATCAATCTGCTAGCCCATACCTGAGTGCTAGTCTGTGAAACTGAACAAGTCTCCCAGCTGTGTCAGCTCTGAGTACACCTTTCCCAGTGAGGCTGACGGCCACCAAGGGCTCCGAGCCGAGGAATGAGGGAGGAAGAAAGGCGCTCAGATGGAAGGGGCAGGACGGAGAGGCAGCTGGCCCTCAGGGCTGCCCGGAGTGTGGTGTGTCCCCCAGCCCTTAGAGCTACGCAAAACGCATGATGTGGTGTGCCAGCTGATATTTAACGGAGCCTTTGTCTCAGGCCACAGCAGCGACGGCTGGGAGCCCCAGGCACCTTTGAATTGCTGGGCCCTGTGGCAGTTACCCCTTTTGCCCTCCTCCCCACATTTTGGGGGGCCTGACTTTGTCACAACGCTCTCTAACGAGATTTTATATTTGTTATTCTTTAGCACTCTCCAGATGTGTAACACACTTTCATCCATACACTGATTATCTTATATCTTGATTATGGCAACCTCCTAATCTTTGGTCTTCCAAATATCCATGTAATTCCCTCTCAGCCCATACAAGATGCAGCTTTTAGAATTGATCAGACCACATTGTCGTCATCTTTGACTAACTCCACTGGCTCAGTTTTCTCCCATCACCTCCCATTTAAAGACCTTGTTCTTACTTGAAAGCTTTTATGCCACTTTTTTTTTTTAAATTTATCCCCCCTGGTTTGACTCTGTTGCCTTCACTCCCTCTGCCCTGCCGACAACATTAGCTTTGGTATAGTTTCTTCTACAAGTTTCTCCATAACATTGCTCATGCTACTCTATATGAATCATAGAACCATCAGGTAAGAAGGGACCACAAGGGTCTAGGCTATCCCCCTGCCATGATGCAGTGTTTATTTTGTCAGTGCCATCCAAGACAGATGGCTATCCAGCTTCCACTGAATGAAATCAATACCCTACCAACTCTGATCTGCCAACCACCACCATCTCATCATTTCCATCTGTTCTGAAAGCACTTCCTACGGGGTGATGACAATAAGTGAGTAACTTGGGTCCATTATGTCAGTGATCAGGGCAGAGCTCCTCTATGGATATTATCAAAACAAAAAGCAGTCAAGTAGCACTTTAAAGACTAGCAAAATAATTTATTAGGTGAGCTTTTGTGGGACAGACCCACTTCTTCAGACCATAGCCAGACCAGAACAGACTCAATATTTAAGGCACAGAGCAATTATTAAATATTGAGTCTGTTCTGGTCTGGCTATGGTCTGAAGAAGTGGGTCTGTCCTACAAAAGCTCACCTAATAAATTTTTTTGCTAGTCTTTAAAGTGCTACTTGACTGCTTTTTGTTTTGATAATATATAGACTAGCACGGCTCCCTCTCTGTTTCTGTGGATATTGTGCACCTATACCTGGAGCAGCGGTATGAACCTTTTAACGTAGTTCCTTGTTCTTCTTGATTTGATTCTATCCCCATTGCTTGTCGTCGTCTCCTGTTTTGGTCTGTCAAAAACATAGAACATAGAAGATTTTTGAGACAGGGCCTGTCTCATTCCATATTGTCGGTCAAATACTACAGTAAACGCTTTCATATCCCTCAGCCCCAGGACTGGGAGGTTGCCGGATATTCAAATATTCCAGATAATAGAGAGGTGTGCCAAGCAATGCATCACACTAAGAAAAACAAGATTAGGTATTAAGAAACATGCAAAAATGTATGCAGAGTACTTTTATTTACTAACAACAGTAGTATTGGACATGGTAAACTTATCCTGTATTTTCTGTATTTATTTGTATTTACTTTCACTCCACTGTACTTATGGAAAACAACTAAAATTTACTTAGGGTTACAGTGTTGGTTATTTGAAAGTTCTGGATGATAGAGCGGCGGATATAAAAGCGTTTACTGTTGTGAATATTCTTCTGCATCATAAATCCCACAGTGGCAACCTTTCATTTCATTGTTGTGTGCTTTGTTCTACAGTTATGCCCAGAAGCCCTATGGTATCCAGGCTATATTATATTATATTATATTAATTATATTATATTATATTATACTTCATACATTTACCCCGTTTCTGTCTCACAGAGCTCACCATCCAGAATTATGGCAAAGTATAGCAAGTGGAAAGACACAGACAGAATAGAAACCAGTACAATTTAACGGTAACAGGAACATGTACTCAGTAGCAACGGTATTCCCAGTTCACCACCAGCTTAGCACACTGTTGAAGTAGGCATAAAAAATGAAAAATAATGAGGGCTAATGTTTTGGATAAATATTTAAGAGGGGGGAGTTAGTGAGTCACTCTCATGTTTATTGAACCTTTCAAACTGTAGGGCTTTTATATTTTTGGTGAAAGTGATCATTCATCATGGCTGTCAATGGGAAGGTGAAGTTGCTGGAATGATTATTTAAAACAAATTTTCCTTTTCCTCTTAGGTTACTCTACTTTATGGAACTAATTGCAAGGCAAGATTAATTGGCGCTTAGCCCTGTGGCTATACTGGGTTTTAACTTCCATTTGTTTAAAAAGTAACTTGGGAGAATTAGATTTCTGATGTTGCTAATTTTTTTTAGAGGAGGACAGAAGCTAGCATAGGCGGGAAATGAAACACCAACAGTGGCAGAAAGGAATGGACAGCTAATTAATTTGTTTATTCTGCTTTCATAATGGATATAATAGTAAAATGTTCTTTTAAAAAATTGCAAGGAGTAAGGACATTTCAATAACGTGTAAAAAAAGAGTGAAACAAAAAAGTGAGTATGCTCTTCTCAGTCTAGAGAGCTTTGGTTTCATCTCCCAGTGTGTCTGTCAGCGCTATGATTGTGAGGTGGTCCTCTATTTCTTCACGCCCCTGCTGGATACCTGTGTTCTGCCAATGTCTGAGTCATTGTTATGTAACACCTTGCAACCATTTGTTATTTCTTTATTGTTTTAATGTGCATGTATGTATTTAGTAACAAATGAAAGACATGACAGGCATCTTATACAATGCATAAAATTCCCTGCTTAGGAGCGGGGGAAAAAAAAGAGAAAAAGAAAGACTTTGATTTTTGACATATTGCCTTTTTTTTTTTTAAATTGTTCCTGTTGCCCACTAGCTTAGGAAAAAATTATTAATTATTATTTGGTTATGTAATTTGGTATGATTCTTATTTTTTGTCACGTGTCTAATGATAAAGATCCTGAGATGACAATTAAACATGTCTTTGGGTTGTGTTTTTTTTTTTGCAAATCTTGCAAGGTTCCTGTCTGCCACTTCAGGTATTTAAACATTGAATATCAGTACTTATTCAGAAAAATGAAATAAAAAAATAGATTTTAAAACTGCCAAAATGGAACAGCATTAAAACTGACCCAGTGTTTCTCCATTGTAGTGAATAAGACAAAAGTTAAAGTGAACTGAACCCACAAAATCAAATGAAAGTTGTAATGAATTAATATTTTGGAAGTGGGATGTCATTGGATGCTTGTAATACATTTATTTTCTTATTCATCCTGATGGCATTTTGGTTATTTAATTTAGTATGATTCTAAGGAAAATTTACATTAACTAAATGTTGTGCAGGGATTAGAGGTACTTCATAAGAATGGTATTATTTCTATTTAATATTTCTTTCTTTGGCCTCATTGTGAAATGTACATGTCTATGCATATCACAAAAAGACAGTCACTGCCCAAAGAGCTTACAATCAAATTTCACATTTAGCCAAAAGAAATGTGGTTTTCTGAAGGTTAATTTTTAAGAAAACATTAGTAGAATCTTGGCTCTGTGGAAGTCTCAAAGTTATCATTCACTAAGATGGAACCACGATTTCACCCAGTGTATTCACTGCAGGGCTTTGTACTTGTGATTTCAACTCAGTCCATTTATAATAGCTATACAGTAAGAACCAGCATTTATCTTTCCCTTGGTTTCTTGTGCCTACAATCCACAAATGATACCCCCAAAGCTTGTTTGCTAATACACAGCATTCTTAGTGATAACAGTGTCTCTTGGCAGCCATTGGAAACAACGTATTAAAAACCCTATGTTTCTCATTAGAACAACTCTATTGTGCATATTGTTTAAATATAGATTACTAATGAAATGCCTTTTATTGCTTTCCCAGTGAAGACTTACAGTGTAAAGTTAATTTGCAGTGTTATGTAAATTTTGTTGAACTTCAATCAAGTTTTTAATTATGTTTTTACCACAGTAATTCCTGTTTGATTTGTCATTTCCTGTTAGGTATTTAACATTGTGAATGGTGGGTTGTTTTTTTTGTTTTCCAACCCCCCTCTTCCCTCCCTTTTTACTTTTTGACCTGACATGGAACGTACTTTTCACTTTAAGACAGGATGAGTCTGATTTCCATCCATGTATGCCTGATGGAATGAGGAAAATTACACACAATGGATATTAGAAACACTGTATTTAATCTATTGATTTAGGGGAAAAATGGATTGAGCAGACATAACTATGCTATTCCAAAGACCTCTTTTGTGCTCTTTTCATATGGCCTTCTTTTGTTTGATTGTTCTTGTTCAGAAAGGCTTTTATACCAACAACACTTGGATTTCATTTGAAATATCAGATGCTTTTTAGCACTTAATGCATTTAATGATTGAGGTTGTGGCTTTCTGACATGGATAACAATTGTCCCAGCAAATACTTGCCCAGCACAAGACTCTGATGGATAAATGGATCATTCTTTGGCAACCAGTCAAATTAAAAATCACTTTGGTGAAGACAGGACTTGTCAAGTTGTGTTTTTTAAATATCTTTTTGGGTAAAAGGAGCCTGCAATGGTGTGAGATGAGTTAACTGTTTTTTGTTTGCACTTGAGATAGGAAGGAAGCTCTTTCCAGGAAACAAACATGTAACTTATGTAGTTTCTTCAGGGACCGTTTAATAAAAGTAAGTATCAGAGGGGTAGCTCTGTTAGTCTGTATCTGCAAAAACAGTGAGAAATCCTGTGGTGCATTATAGACTGACTGATATTTTGGAGCACAAGCTTTCATGGGCAAAGACCCGCTTCATCAGGAGTCTAATTAGACCTCTGGAATCTCTACTACATTGCATCTGATGAAGGGGGTCTTTGCCCACAAAAGCAGCTTATGCTCCAAAATATCAACCACTCTATAAGGTGCCACAACCACTCTGTAATGATATTTAGCACTCATGTGCATCGGAGGGTATATTTTAGCATTCTTCCCTCTAGCCCAAGCCTTTATAAAATGACTGTTGATACTGCATGCCTCAGTATTTGGGTCCCCAACTGAAAAGGGCTCTGATTTGCGCAAGCATGAGTTTTAGGCCATTTAGGAAAACCAGGCCTATTTAGGATGTCTGAATTGGTTGCCCAGAATCACGAGTCGCATTTGAAAATCTCTGCTGACAACATAGTGTGAAACACGAGCTACTATTTAATGTTGCAGTGTGCATGTATTCATCATATTTCTAATGTAGATTTATGCACTTTTAACTGCCAGGTTACCTGGCAGCCTTTAGGGCTTAGCTTTCCTATTGCTTTCTGGAAAATGCTGCTATCACCTTCCACTTTTTACTTCATCACCCCATTCTAGCATTTACAATTATTTCAAGTATTAAAATGAGACAATGGATTGATGGAGTGGTACTTGGGCTCTTCCAGATCAGTCTCCTGCAACAGTACATAAGTATGGAAGGGGAGGGAGGAGACCAAAGATTAACTACCTATGGTGAGAGCTTAACTGTTTTATCCCAAAATCCCTGTGTCTACTTTAAATGTTTCTGGATCCAGAGTGCTGCTGGAGAGAATGTTATGTGTGCTTAATGTGGCATGCTGTCTCTCTGTGAAAGAGGGTTACAGCAAATTAACTATTCTGTGAAGATCGCTTGTATACTCACATATTTACTTTTAGATATAGGGTAGTCTTTCAGATGCTCAGCGTTGGCCTAACTCTTTTCCCACTGAAGTCACTGGGAGCTGCATCAGAGCAATGAGTTCTTCCAGAATCCTATCCACAGGATGCCTGTATAGTTTTCATTCTGAGTTGGAGCCACAGGGTGAACCTCTCTGATCCAGAACTCTCTCATTCGGCAACATTCATAATCCAGCATGATTTTAGTTAGTCGGATGACCACTTAGTATGGGTGTGGCCAAGATTCCCATGGTCCCATAAAGGTTGTTTACAGCCAACAGTCCTGGCTCGAAGTGTGATATTATTAGCTGCAATTCACCACTAAATGTCTTCTAAGAGTCCAGTAAGCAATGCGAGTGTTGGTAATGTGCTAGAAAATATTGACCTCCCATGATCCAACAAATTCTCTTGTTTGACCCTGGTCAGGTCCCAAGGGTGCCAGACGAGAGATGTTCAACCTGTGTTGTTTCAATGCAGATTTATATCGCTGCTCTTTTGCAGAGAACTGGAGCAATGGAGGGAGTTAAGAAAACAAATGTTCTCTACAAATCCCCCCATATTTCTATATACAATTTAATCAGGTTGAGATAGGAATTATCACTAACTCCAGCCCAGCACTGCACATCTTAATTTCCTCATGCAGGGTGCTAACTCTTCCTGTGGATGGAGAAAAACAGAAATCTTGTGCTCTGTATTGACACTGGCAGACATATGGAAGACATTTTTAATTGCTAAGGCTAGACCAGCACAGACTTTAACAGTGTATCTAGGCACACTAATTAACATTTAAACCACATGTAAGGTGTTTTTAATCAGCCTTTAATCTATAAATCTACCAGATTTCTATGGACTATGGAACCATTTTAGGACCATATGGATTTAGCCACAAAAACATGCTTGTATGTTAAACCTTCACTTTATTTTGTAATACTGATGTTCTCTGTCTCTCTTCTCACTCTCTTTTGATAAGTAGGATTAATTTTCTTCCAAAGAGTTGTTTCCGTTTAAGTGCTTTGAGTGCTGGTGAAAGGTCCCAGATTGACAGCCCTGGAGACAGAAGTCTCCTTTGTATTCACAGAACACAAAGAACACAAGCTTCCTTTGCACTGAAATTGTGATTGGGGATGTACTGTTAAGTGAGAATGGGGGTTTCTGTGATGTGAAAACTTGCTTGCTATGAGCTGCACTGAAGTCACCATGGTAATGGTAGTTGCTTTGTAGGTTGGATTCCATCTGGTGATGGAATATGGAGTTCTTATGCCTCTACTAGGAATCTCTTGAAGGTGTAAGAGTGATTCTTATCACTCTTTGAAGTGCTTGTTGCTTGATAAAGAATAATGGTGGTTTCTCAGAGTTTTCTTCTGCAAAGCCTTGCCCATGTCCAGTGAATATTCAGCTTATAACTTAGCCAGTGAAGTTCTTCTATTTTTTTTCTCCTAGCCCCAGCTAATATCTCTATTTTCTGAAACATGTTTTTGGTTCAATATCTGAAATTCACATCCAACCCAAAATTCATTTTTATGATACTCCAATTTTACGAATTGTAGATGCTTTCCAAGACCTATATACAATTGTGTTACCTAGATTTCACTGTCCGCCAGTGGATTTTCTCTCTGGAACACCTAATCCCTTGAAGAAGAGACATTTTTGGGCTGATATTTTTAGCTCTGAAAGCTCACCAGTTGCAGTGGTACTGCGGGGAGGGAAGCTAAATCAGGAATGCTGGGCGACCACATTGTGCCAGGATTTCAAGTCTGCTAACGATGGAGGATATGTCTGGAAAAAAATGAGAAGAGGAATGCTGGAACTTACTTTCTTTCCTGCTGCTTTAGATCTAGGTAAAATATTGGTGCTGAACAGTTACAAAACCACAATACAGAAAATCAGCAGGAATGGGGCAAGGTAATTGTTTTAAATTGCTGACGACTATATAGAATTGAAAAGGAACAACTCAAAAGCATGTACATACAGAAAGCAGAAGTCTCATTTTTACTAAATAAAAATTGACTCGGAAAATGACTGCCGGATAGCTAATGATCTCTTTGCCATTATTTTCACTGCTTTGTGTTATTCATTCACATGTAGATAATATAAATGGTTGTTTTTTCTAAAAAGACCTTATGAATGGTAAGAAAATAAAAACCCACTGCCAAACAGTTACTCCATAAACCCATTGAAGTCAGTTGGGTTGCTGCCACATAATCCAAGATTTTTGGAATCCCCTCCCAAGTGAATGAAATCTTACCCAGTCCTGTGACTGTTTTCCCTATTTGTTTAAGTAAGCACTTCAGTCCCGGTGGAGTTGGAAGTGGCTGACTTTTTTCAGCTCTGGTGGAAAGGGGGGAGAGGAGACCAAACAGAAAGAATGCCATTAGCACACAGTGGAGTCAAAAGTGGTGCTATTTAGACAGCTGCACGTGTCAGATCATGCACTGTGGCCTCTGTCAAACAGCTATTTCTGTCTCTAGCACAAATCATAGTAACTGCCTATGGGGGGTAAGAGAGTGAGTCATCATGCTTGAGGGAGAGCACCAAAAAAGATATGTTCTCCTGTATGAGCATTTAAACTTAGGAGAGTAGTGTTATAAGCTGCCTCTTTGCCTGTGATCCTTAAGTTAGGAACGTGGTCTTGTCTGCTGTTGAAATGTCAGTAAAGCCTCAAATATCAATTGGACACTTTACTCCACTTAGACATTTTAGAACAGTACCATTGTTTACTCCTCCCGTACTCTGTGAACAGTTCAGCATTCTCTGATTAATAGCACCCCACCCCATTCAAAAATATTAGCTCAGATCCGTGAAAATTGAGGTTCTGAAGAAAATACATATTGGGTCCTTCTATATTTGCCTTCTGGTTTATGACCCATTAACTTTTTAAAGCATTTAACAGCCAGGAGAGCTAAAACATATTTTTTAAGACAAGCACAAGCTGCAATTTTCAAATAATGGCTTAAATCCAAAACGTTGGGCGGGGTGAGATAATAAGATAGGATAAAATTATGACCAGTTGATGTCAGTTAAAACTCAAAGAGAGCCTGATTTACTTGAGGGTGAATTAGGAAATGTCCTGAAGAGAAAACTGGTCAAGAACTATGGATTTATTTCACTAAAAACACCTCCCCAAACCTAATATTTGTGTAGCTGCTCAACTTTAACTTGCTTCATTATGTTTTCTATCTGATGGCCATTGGCGAAGATGGTTTTGGATTTTTGTAGTTGCGTGAGGAATACTTGCCCAAACCAGTGTGTTAAAGTATGTAACGTCCTGTTCCTTGCAGTTGTACTCTGTTAGTTGACATTGATCTAATGTTTCGGAGCTTTGGCCAATAATTAATTTAGTAATTAAATCCAGGCACACCCCACATTACACGTTGTGAAATAAAGTGGTATGAGGGTTCTAAACATAAATCCAAAGAACACAGTTTTCTGTTGAAACATCATGCTTCATCTGAGTCCCATTACACTTACATAGTACAGGTTGAACCCCTTTAGTCCAGCACCATTGGGACCTGACTGATGCTGAATGAAAGTATTTGGCAAGCCACGGGAGGTCAATAATGTCTTGCAGCACAACGAACACTTGCACTGCTTCCTGGTCTCTTAGGAGGAATTTCAGAGTAAATTACAGCTAAATAACTGCGCATAACTCTGAGAGCCAGGACCGTAAACCAACTTTGAGATCACCAGAAACTTGGCAACACTCATAAATGGACATCCAGCTAACAAAAATCATGCTGGATTATGGATATTGCCTGATGAGAACATTCTGGACTGCAGAGGTTCAACCTGTGTATTCTGTCCAGGGCTTTCAATGTGCTACACAAACATTAAACCTCAGATTTGGACTCTCGGGCTGGGCACCCAAAATCACTAATTAATTTGGAAAACTTAGTTAATTTTTAGAAAAAGACATGCTAATTACTATTTAGCAGCAATTTACTGTGCATTTAGTGTTTTATGGTATGATAAATATATTAGTTACTGTTCTTCCATGCTGATGCTGTGATGGCAGTTTCATCTCTTCTAAACTGCAGTAGACTTTTAAATGTAACCCAGATGAACCTGCTTTATATACTTACATTTAATTATGCCTCTTTTCAAATTGGGTTGTGAAAAAAAAAAAAAAGGAAAACACCACAAAACTTTTCCCTTTTCTATAAAAACAAGGGAAAGTCGATACTTCATTCATTCACTTCATTGTGCATGTTTTTTGTGCCGTGCATGTTCATATGTCCTACATGGTGTTTTCTCCAAATCCAGTCTCTTAACCTAAACACAGCTTTATGGGTAATTATTTTTCCCAGTACCACTGTTAGGCTGCGTCTACACTGGAGAAGGCCCCTTCTGTTGACAGAATCTCGACAAAACCCTGCTTTTGCTTTGACAGAGTTATGCCTCAAATTACAGGACTGTTGACAGAAGTGTAGTGTAGACACTTCTGTCGACAGAGTGGGCTTCCCTGTTTGCAGAGGTCCCATTCTGCTTTCTGTCACCTGTGGGCAGTGCAGTTTGGCAGCTCTCTGTCGACAGAGCAAGTTTTGTGTAGCAGGAATCTGTGGACAGATGTTCTGTTGAGATTTCTCTGTCAATAGTCAATCTTGTGCCAACAGATGCTTCTAGTGTAGACGTAACCTTAGAGAACAAATAAACAAAACTCACTGGAGGTGGGGAGACATAGGGTATGTCTATAATTCCAGGCAGATTGACTCAAGTAGGGTCGATCTTCCAGAGTCTGACTTTGCGTGTCTGGTAAAGATGTGCAAAATCAGTCTCTGGAGTTTGCAGTCAACCCCCGTACTCCCTGGTATTGTGTGGAATAAGGGAGGTTGACTGGAGAGTACTAGAGGCTAGGTCTATGCAAGGGAAATAAGTCAATTTCCAATACATCAATTCTAGCTACACAAATGCCATAGCTAGAATTGTGTATCTGAAATTGGCTTATTTCCCTAGTGTGGACCTGGCTCTAGTATACACCACTAAGTTCTGAAAGAATGATTAATATGAGTGGCATTGATGCAGTCATCATGATGGTTGGCGCTAATACAGTTTGAGGTCTAGGCTTTATCTGGCCATAGTAGAGCTTATGGCTTCTGTCTCACCTTTTCCTTAGGCTTCTTAATTAACTGACACCCAAAGATTCTAGTGTGCCATGCCAAGATACTTGACTGTTGCAGAAGGTGGAAAATAAAGTATTCAGTAAGGGTATCAGTTTAAATGGCAGACTGACCTGGTCAATTTATATGGGCTGCTTCAATCTAGTCCCTCGTAAACCTGTGTGGAAAATTGTGGTGTTTTCATCTGGTACCTGTGTTCGGTGTGAATACTGAGGTAAGATAGTGGTTGGGGGGGAATGTGTGCTGGGAACTAGTTTGTAGTATTTATTAGTATTTATGATATTGTCTACAGTGACAATTCTAGTTTCTGAAGTAACACCCCAAAGCAATTGTGGGCAACCTGTGGCCCACAGACCAATACACCCCTCTGGAGCTCCACCTACAGCCCACGGATCCCTGGCTACCTTCCTCCCCCATATGCCTCTCATGCACTGGGACACCAGAGTCTTGTACTTTTGTATGCCTCCCCTCTCTCTCTTAGCACTTTCAGAAGAGCCACAAATTGCCTGAATCCTGCTCCATACCTGCTCCTCCCCCTCACTTCCAGACCTGGAACATCATGAACAGCTGATTTGCAGTGTTCCACCTCTGGGAGGGAGAGGGAAGAATGGAGATGGAGCACGGATAAACGATTTGCGAGTTCTGAAAGTGCTGGGAGGGAGAGGGATTGGCAGGTAAGTGTGGGGCTCTGGTGTCTCAGCGTGCAAGAGGCACGTGGAGGAGGAGGGCCTGCAGACTGTGGCCCTCTGAGGTGAAGGAGGGACACTGATGCAGCCCACCCACTGTTTGTGGTTGCCCATCCCTATCCTAAAGGGACCTTTTCTCGGTCTAAGAAGGCAGCTGAGCCTCTGGCCCATTGGTGGTCACAGTTATACTTCTTGTACTCCACTTTCACTGCACACCTCCTCGAGCCATTTGCTCTCTGTATTCCCCGTTCCTTATTTTCCTCCATTTAAACACATCTTCAGAGAGCTTGCAGTACGGCATGTCATAACATCAAGTAGAGGAGGGCTAAGACCGTAGCTTCTAGAGCTTCTCAACATGACTCCTTGAATGGCCCAGAAATGCATCACTTGAAAACAATGTGAAGTACATACCTCTGAGGTGAAACTGACATTATTTTTATTTCAGCAGTGCCTGGCAGTCCCAATGCAGATCAGCCTTCTTTTTTTTTTTTTTTTTTTTTTTTTTTTTTTATTTTCCTTGGTTACCTTGACTCTGCACAAACACCCAAGACACAGCCCTCGTCCTAATTCCTTATGAATCATTATGCTTTTATCCTATAGAATTAACAGAATTTACATATGAAACCATTGATATCCACTAGCTTGTTCCAACAGTCCATCCACCATTAATTTTCAGGGCTTCATTTTTATTCTTTATTTATATGCTATAGATACTTGGATAGAAAAAACAAAACATAAACTTGAAGTTAGTTATGGTTTTGCCTGGAAACTGCAGACATGGATTCTTCTATAGCAATGTGCAGTGACTTCTTTTCTTTACCCTTTTGGATTATCCTAGCATTAAGATTTCATGCATACATGATGTTTCGTCTCAAATGGGCTATAATAAATTTAGTCTGAATAAGCTGCACCTTTTATATATCATAAATTTTGCCTCATAATTTCACTAATACACTTCCTCCCACCCCCCACAGCATTTCAATTATGTACGGATAAACTCTTTGACATTTAGATACTACATCAGCTGGCTCAAGGGGGAGATGTGGGCCACACAGAGCTATCAGGAGCGTGGCATATCTTTTATATCCAGTTGAATAGGATGCTCCTAGCTGCTGAGAGTTCTGTGAGGTAGACTGTAGTGCTCAGAAGTAAAGTGTATTTTCATCTTAATTAGTGTGTGCAAAGTGCCTTTGAACATGTTCAGAAGTAGGTGAGTTCTGTCCTGTTTTTGCAATTGGGGAAACTGAGGCAGGAAGGCTCTATGGCATGTCTTCTGTAGCCAGGAGTTCCTGTGCTCAGGCAACACTTTTCTCCTACATTTTGACCATAGGGACAGCTGTTTCCAGTAAATGGTATCCAGTGTGAAGCCATGTCTCCTCCTGGCTTTAAGGCCTGAACTTCCATCAGAGAAGTCCTCCCTCCACAATGCCCCAAATGTGAAGAGCAGTTGTGATGTGTCCTGTATGTTGGTGTGGGAGACAAACTGTGGATGTAGGGTTTCTTGTAAAGCAGTCTGTGTTGTTCCTTCTTCCTTATATCCCTCTCTCTCTCGCCCTCCTTCCCCCTGCTGTTCCCCCCCCCCCACCAGTCCTTTTAAAGCGGAAGACACCTTGACTACCCAAGAACTTCCAGTAGCCCTAAAAACCTGGGTAGTGCAAAGTATGGTCCATTACACCTGGCTGGATCTGGAGAGTGCGGCATGATCTCAACACCCCAACATTTCAACCTGTCCCCATGTTTTGAGATTGGAGTACCTCCACGGTCTTGGAGCCTTGCTGCAATGTCATTGTCGTTAGTATGGTCTAAATCAGTGTTTTTTAAACTTTCTGAGACCACGATACACCAAACGATATGTTTTTTTTTTTAATGTGGAACACCTATGAAAATTTTCTTCCAAAAAAAAAAAAAGTCAGACCATATTAAAAAAACAACACCCCAGAAACATATACAGCAAAAACAAAAATGAAGTAATTTAATCAGATCCGTAGCAGTGACAAAATAACGTCGTATCTGGTTTTAATAATAGAAAATAAATATCTTCAGTGTATGACATCAGGAACGTGTCAGCTGCTTGCAGCACACCTGTGAGTTGTTAATGGACCACCAGTGTTCCGTGGAATATTTGTGTCTGTAAGTAGATTTTTATACCAGTTAACTATTTATTAATACTTTATAGCCCAGGTATAAATAGAGAGTTAACAAAAATAGACCCCACTGTGCTGTCATTTAACAAAACATAATGGACTTGATTCACAAACTACTAGGTGAAATTCTATAGATTGTTATACTGGAGGTGATAGCAGTACTCCTTTTTAGCCTGAAAATCTGTGTATCCGTTTTTCATGTAATTTGATATTAACATGTTTACATGTTCTGTAAAGCAGTTATTGAATCCCATGCAGTATTATATGAACCTGACTGCTTTTTAAAAGAAGATTTGAATGGGTCTCTTATTTAGTGAGTAATGTCACTTCACAAAGCAGATAGTCTCATTAGAAGACTTAATCTTGAATGTAATGGGGGGAAAAGGTCATCTGGCCAACAATTTCATCCAGGATGTTCCTGCACTACTTGCAACCATATGTTTTTAAGAAATGTTTACGTAATCCATGCAAATATATTGGCAAATTGTACACTCACAAACCTAAAAAGGGGATGGGGTAAACATGAGATGAGATTTCTTACATGGAGAGTGTCTAAATTCAAAAGCTGTAACAGAAGGTTGATATAGCATTTCTGCTTCTTCCTTTTGATTAAGAAGGAGTAGCTGATTTTAGAATGTCCTGGAAAACAGAGTGTGGTATTTATTTGTGGGTTTTTGGTTTTGGTTTTTTTTGTGTGGGTAGGGGAAGTGAATTTATAAATCCCCCTCGGTCTGATAACTTCTAAGCTGTTCACCATCTAGGCTAGTGAACAGGCTGGATTGATTACCCCAACAGTTATTTTTGCTTTAATGTTAGTTCTGGTGTATGTGTCACCCACTTTACCTTTATATCTTTGCTAAATTCAGCTGCATCAGATATATTGTCTCTTGTGTTCCGTACAGAGGGAGAAGGAAAATGTATTTTTGATCTATAGATATAGTAAACTGGTTAATAACAAAAAAATAAAGAAATCAATTTCACTGAAATCATTAAGCAAAAATAGGTAGAAGTGTGATGCTAGATTACGCTATAATAAGTCTTTTACCAGAGAACCTCAAGCTTCTCGCAAGCAACATGCAAATATCACGATTTCCTTGTAGGGTTCTTGGCCTTGTCAGTGTCAGGCCAATGAATAATCTGAGATGCACAGATGCTGATGACCCACTTATTCATCAAGCCACTGGCAGTGCTGGGACTGGAACATGGAAATCCTGGAATTCCAGCTCTAGCTGCTACTTTTCCCCAACAGACTTTAGACATTGCCATTTCAAACTTCTAGAGCAAAATTCCCTATTCCTCCTCTTAATACCCAACTTCAAAATTATTTAAAATGATGATGATGATGATAAAGGACATTGCATTGCTTTCCCTCCCTAAATGGCTGGTCTGAAAGTAAACATGAGTTCAAGTCAAGGTGTGATTGCAGTTCTAGTAGGTACATCCACGCTAGCTTTGATTTAGCTGGCACAGGCAACGCTAGGTCCGTGAACGGGCAGCAGCATGGGCTCGTGACCAGAGTCCTTTAAAAGCCCTTTTATCTAACACTTCACCACTTGGCCAATTCAATAAACTGGCATTTCTGGGCTGCATTGAAAGTCTGGTTTATCGTGGGGTTGGTGTGGGGCTTGCAGGGGACAAGGGGCATGGAAATGGCTGCAGGGCAGTGTTCCCTGTAAACTGAGCACTTGGGAGGACACTCAGGAGGAGATTCAGGTACTGCCGAGCTGATTAGCAGAGCACCAGCAGCCACCCACATCATGAAGCCTCTAGGGGTTCCATGCCAGTCCCAAGCCTGGATAAAGGAGGAGTGTTGGTCAGATGAGTGTCAATGCGCAGATCATGAAACAATAGGAATGAAATCTGATGCCAATATGACTAACTGAAAAAAGATGCCAGCTGGGACTTTGCCTGGGTAAACAAGGTTCGTGGCACCAATTGAGTGATCGGGGCTAAGTCGATAAGTTGGCTACCAAAATAAAATTACAGCTAACACATATACAATGCTATCAGTTGGAACATGGAACATCTGAACACTGTGGGTGACTGGAAAGTTAGAGCTGCTTTGAAAGGAGATGGAGAGGTACCAATGCGATGTACTTGGGACTGGCAGAGATGTGTTGGATGGCATCGGGAGAGATATGTGGTTGCAAAGTCATTTGGTCAGGGAACAAAGCCTCAGGCAGGAGTCGATTCCTTCTTAGCAAAAGAGCTAGAGGAGTACCGTAAGGATACAGACTGGTGAGTGCAAGAATGATGGTAGCGATATTTGAAGCAAAACCATTCAACACCTTGGTCATTCAGGTGTATGCATGCACATTGGGCAGTATGGAGGAGGAGATTGAGCTATTCTGTAAAGATTTGACAAAGATGCTGGAGGAGATGCTGAAGAGAGATGTGTTGATCATTGGAGGAGATTGGAATGCAAAGGTTAGAACAGATAATGAATGTTGGGATAGTGTCATGGGAGGGTTTGGATACAGAGAAAGAAACAAATGAGGCAAGAAACTATTAGAGTTTGCTACAGAGCATGAGACAGTGATCTGCACCATGAGGTTCCAAGCAAAGGACTGTAGGAAGTGGACATGGCGATCAAATGGTGGGAAGTCCAGGAACATGATATATATGATCCTGAGAGGAAGAAGAGGGGTAACATCTGTACAGCAGTGCTGAACTTTCCAAGGAGTGGGAATAGGCTCAGACCACAGTCTAGTGACTGGAAACATCAAAATGAAACTCAAGAGAAAATATGACACAGTTTAATAAAAGAAGAGACATGGCAAGGCTAAGTGAGAGGAAGGACTAGGGAATGTGTGCAGAACATCACTCCAAAGGAAGATTAGGAATGCAGCCACAGAGAAAGACCCTAGATGAGAGAGTCGAAGGGATAGCCATGGCAATAGAAGAGGCAACAGAGAAGACTGTTCCAGAAGAAGAGAAGATCAATAAGAAGGGGATTACGCAGGAGACACTGAAGTTGGTCCAAGAGAAGACAGCGTTGACCATCAGAAGGGATGTTTCCGAAAGGGCGGAGCAGGAATATAGAGTGAAATGCAAGGAGGTAAGAAAAGCAGACAGAAAGGTTAAGGTGAAATGTTTATAGGAGTAGTGTGAAGATACAGAGAGGTGCATAAAATGATGAGGCATATCAATAGGAAGTGGCAGCTGAAGCAGATGGCAATCAAAGAGAAGAACAACGAGGTGCTCATGAACAAGGAGAAGGTTGTGCAGCAATGGATGAGACATTGCACTGATCTGTACTAAGTACTGTTGGACCTGAGTGTCTCAGAGGGACTGATCAATGAACTGAAAGATATCTCCACTGAGCATCGAAAGCCAGACTGATATTTTGAAGGAGGAAATAGTAAGAGTGGTGAAACGGCTAAAGACCAGCAAGAGCCCCAGAAATTATAAGATCACGGGAGAATTGATCAAATATGGCAGAGAAAGCATGATTCTGGAAATACACTGACTATGTAATATAACATGACAATACACAAGAAAGGAGAGACTGAGATCAAAAATAGAAGAACATCTAGCAGATGAGAAAGAAGGATTCAAGAAAGATAGAAGTACCATACAGCAGATAATGGTACTAAAATTGATAGCAGAGAAAACTCAACAAAAGAACAAGACTATCTACAATTGCTTCATTGATTTTTTTCAGAAGGCATTTGACAGTAGAAATCAGAAAATGACTCGGGCAGTGTTGGAGTCATACACAGTGGACAGCAGACTGATATGGTGGTTGAAGGATATCAACAACAGTGCAGAGGTAGCAGTGAGAACGTGCAGAGAGTTGGGAACTTAGTTTAGAACGAGTAGAGGTACAAGACAAGAAGATCCGATATCGCCAAGTATCTTCATCACACACTTAGAGAGTGATAGACAAGATCAAGGAAGAGATAGAAGGGATGTCTGGGCACAGGATGAGAATCAACAACTTGAGGTTCATGGATGATATAGTTAGCATTGAAGAAGAGTAGGAGAAGATAGCAAGAACAGTGCAGGTGCTAAACAAGGAAGGGAAGTGATACGGACTGATTATGAACATTGATAAAAAGGTATTTGGCGATAAGGAAATTGGAAGGAAGATCAGCATAGATGGGATTGAACTAGAGAATGTAGAGAAGTTCATGTGTCTGTAGAGCAACACAACATAAGATATAGTGACTAGAATAGAGACAGAAAGGGTGAGTTTGAAGGTGATGGATAAGATCTTGAAAAGCAAAGTGATTAGCTTAGGAATGAAGCTGAGCATCTTGAAAATGTGTGTGTTCAGCATATGTT
The DNA here is from genome assembly GCF_033958435.1 of Carettochelys insculpta. Classification (NCBI taxonomy): domain Eukaryota; kingdom Metazoa; phylum Chordata; order Testudines; family Carettochelyidae; genus Carettochelys; species Carettochelys insculpta. Next base: position 15,720,649 of record NC_134143.1, read on the forward strand.
GTATGGATGTGAGACATGGGTGATAACGAAAGATTCAAAGAGAAGGATATTGGCGTTCAATAGGAGTTGTTATAGAAAGATCCCGAAATAGGATGGATACAGAAGGTCACCAACGAGGAATTATACAGAAAGGAAATATTTCGAATAGGAGAGGCAGTCCCCACAGAGAATGGGTAGATGATTTAGTAGATTGGTCTGGAGCTAGTCTACAGTAGCTAAGCCGCTTTGCACTGGATAGGGAAAGATGTAAGGAAATAGTGAAGCAGGCATCAGACACCAGCGTGTGCTGAGCCTGTGGTTTTTGATGATGACGATGACGATGACGATGGATGGAAAAAATTAGAGGGAACACTGCTGCAGGGCATACTTTTTCAGGGCTGGGGCAGGGTTGGCATACAGGAGGAATTTGGAGTGCCAGATAGTGGGGGTGCTCACTTCTGGCAGCCCAGGCAGATGGCTCCTCCTCTCTGCTGCCTCCATCCCCTCTGCCTGAGTGCTGACTCCAGAGCTCACAGTCCACTGGCCAGGAGCTGTGATCAATGAAGAACGCTGACAGACACATTATGGCTACTTGCCACCACTTGCCGCCACTCGGAGCAGCAGGGATGGGAAGCTGCTTCAAGGAGTGTACCCCCACATCTAGCATCCTGTGTCCCAACCCCCCGCTGGAACAAAGTCCGTGCCCAGAGCTTGTGCCCTGCAGCCACTTTTCTGCCCTTGCCTTGCACATACCTTGCACCTCAAATTCCCTTCCCCGCCTTAGTTAACAGGTATTTTTAAGTTACCGACACCCCCCTTCTCCCAGCATGACAGATAAAATGGCATTTACTGTACATGCACTGGGCTTGTAGTCTAGTTGCTAGGCTATGCTGCTATCTTCACTGTTACCGTTACCAATAATAGCTGGATTAAAGCTAGCATTGATATCTTTACCTGCACTACAACTGTACCTACACTTGCAGTGCACGTATACCCTAAGAGACATACAGAGGAAGGGAGAGATAAAGGCTTGTCCTAGTGTGGATAGACATTATACTGGAATATCTCTATACAAATCCAACTAGAACATCTAGGTGCAATATAAAACTGCTTTGCAGATGTGTCCTGTTGATGACAAAAACAGTGCCATGAAAGTAAATCAGCATAAAGTTCTACAATAAACAACCAATCCCCAGTTGCCATCAGTGTTTGTTCACTGTTTTGCCACTGCAAGTGATTTTATCTTGTCTTGTGATGCTTTGTTTTACCTAAAACCCCAATTTATGGAGTCATGTGGCTATGAGAGACTAAACTCTCCATAGTTGCTAAACTTCCTGGTTGCAGAGAAAAGCTTGAAAATACAATTCATGTACACCTTAGAGGCTCAAAAAATAAAGGAAATAAAAAGATGCTTAAATGTATTATTTTGTAATAATAATTTTCTTGGGGCCCTTGATTAATTATTCATGAACATGAGGTTGCTAGTACTGGAATAGTTAGATTTTTGTAAAAGCCTACAAAATATAAAAAATATAAAGTTATTTTCTTACCAATGACAGTCTCATGCTGTCCAGGTTTGAAAAAGAAGCATTACCGAGAATAAAAGTCACTTGTGCAGCACTTTAAACTTGGAGCTCTTCACAGACGCACAGCAAGGCGTATGCCACCTTGAGAAGAACTTACAAATCAGGACACCATCATTCAGACTCTGTGAGGCACAGTGCTTGTGACTGTGAGGCCAGATCCTGTCCCTTTGTCACTGCCATCCTTGAAACACTTTTTATGAGCTGCTACTTTAACAAGTGCCACTTCATCTGCTTCTGTACTGCTCCAGTTGTGGAAAGACAAGCAACTAATCTCTCCTGCATCAATTCCACAGACCTCGTACGTCACCTGTAAGAAGCTAACACGGTATTCATAGCGGAACCTGGGGCATTTGTGGGTAGTCAGTATAGTTAATATTAACCAAATTAAAAACACAGTGCAGCAAGAACATTACTAATTAGCTAATAAAGCCCAGTATATATTCTTCTTTCCCTTTACTGATGATCTTTGTTAGGGACTGTGGGTATATGTACACTTTCCGGGAGACTTATCCTGTCAAGCTAGATCTTCCAGGGTTTTATTTCACATGCCTAGTGGGGATGCAGAAAATCAAACTGTCAGGGCTTGTCAGTCGACCCCTGTACTTCTCATTGTCGCGAAGAGAAAGGGAGGTCAACGTGAGAGTTGTCATAGCTGGAACTGAGTATTTAGGATTGACTTTCAGGTCTAGTGTAGACCTATCCTGTGACTTGGAGTTCATCTGCCATTGTGTACGATAGCATTTAGTGGGTGCTGCCAGAAACAAATCGTAGTTGTTTGCAGATAGATCTCTAATTAGTAGGGGTGGGGAAAAATCAGATTTCTTTCCTATGTGAGGGTAATGATTAAAATCTGATCTTTTAGCCTAAATAACTTTTTGTGTGATTCATTTTATGGCTTGCTTTTATGAAAGGAATTTGCCATGTGGTCAACATGGTGTAATGGCTTGAGCACTGATCTGGGAGTTTCAAACACATTCTAAACAGCTCTGTGGAGCTGGACAAATCACTCACCACAGGGCCGCTATGAATACAAGTCTGTGGAATTGCATTGCATTATGCCACTTCCTTTTTATTATATGTATTGTCCATCTGTAAAATGGGGATGATAATATGTATCCACCTGTCTCTCAGTGGGATCTGTGAGGATTTGTTATGTCTCTGTAGCACTGCATAGGGGGTAAGTTTTATTACAAAGGACAAGATTGTGCAATTACGCTGGAGGGGCAGAGAGCTGCGGGTGTCTTGTTACACTTGCATAGCAGAACAGCTGTCTGATGAGCTTTCCTGACCTTTGCACTTAAACCAGATTTCAGCACAGTTGGCTCATTTATGGGCCAGTCTGATTTTCTGATGTCAGGATGTCTTGTTTTCTAAGGCATGGCTTTAAGCATAAACAGCAGCCATTCCATGGGCTTTGCACTTCTCTTTCGCTCTGCAACGCTCTCCTTGTACACTGTGAATGCATTGCAGTTGTACTTGCTGAAGCCTTTCTGGGATCAGTGCGAGTCTTGATGTTCCATTCATCAACTTTTCTTACAACACTCCTCATTCTTTTTGTCCATATCAATCTCTATGCATGGAATGCACTTCCAAATACATCTAGCCAGCGTGGCCTTGCTTTGCACAAATCTCTGCCAAAGACTTCATTTTTCCATGATGCCAACAAGAAGTCAGTCAATAAGAATAATCTTATTTATTCTCTTTTATGGGCTTCACAGTGCATCTTGTCTGTTCTTCACTCTGTCTTGTTTATATTGCAAGCTCCTTGTTAAAGGGGTACCTGGATTTTTTTTGCCCGTCCTGCAGTGCTGAATACGCTGCCAGTACTCAATCAGTAGTTAATAGGCTTAGCTCCTCCTGGACCACTGCACCCCACTTTAGCTGGGTACTTGGGGGCATGTTGCTTAGAGGTATCTTAATTCATTCAGAATATGAAGCATATCAAGCAGTACAAGTTCCCCTTCAATGGCATTCACCGTACACTCTATGGCCCTTGAGAGGTAAAGTTACAGGGGACTGCTGAAGTTAATGAGAACAAGCGATAAGAAAGAGGATTTACTTGTATTTCCATTAGGATCTATTAGCAAAAATTTAATCGAGTGAGATCAAAATGTTATCACCTTGTGAGGGTCATTGTCAGCAAATGTAACAACAGTGATGATTATTTTAGTGCTTTGCCTTGGGGAAAATTGGACATAACATAATTTAAGGTTTGTGCATTTAGTTGCATGACTCCCATTCATTTAAAAGGAGTGTTGTTAAGTAGTTTAGACCCTGTTGATTCAGGTGCTGTATCTGGCTTATAGATTAGCAGAATCCCTCTGCAAATACATGCCCAGTAGTTTAAAAAACTGCGATATATTTGAATGTCAGAAGTTTAGGTCTGCACTTCTCAGCACTACCAGTTTTGAGTGTCTCATGTTGAAAGTCAGTAGTATCTTCTGAAAATTTAGGTCAGATTTGCCTGTGAATGTTTCTGTGAGAGATGAACATGGTCATGACACTGAGCTAAGAGGTGAAATTGGTGAGAAATTGACCAGATGAGTGTCAGTCTGCAGTCTGAGGAAATGCAGCACAGATGATGAACAAACACATCATTAGAATTTTAAATAATGGTCATTATTATTATTAACATAAAGCTTAAAATATATGAGATCCTTACTTTACCACCTGATCCTGCCAATATGTACTGGTAGGCAATGCTCTTTGTGTTTGTTTTACATGGGAGGATCAGGCTTGAGGAGGTTAGCAAAAAATTATTTTTATCTTGATGGTGTCCTGTTTAATTGGAGTTACTGCTTGTGGCTAAAACATTGTGCACCACTTAGAAAATGTGCTCGTGTTGTTTTGGTTTTCAGCCCTGGGATTAACATTGCATATCTAAATCTCTCACAGATTGACCTGGAAATGTACCCTGTAGTTATGTAAGAATAACATATTACAGATTGAGGGGGGGAACATTTATCTACACTGATAAAGAATAGAACCACATCTCATCCGTATGAAAGCCATGATTTATGGTCTTTATCTGTCTTGTGAGGATTTAAACTGTTTATCCTGCTATTTGTTTTATGTACTTAATTTGAACTTGTTTTATATATATTAAAAATCTTTGTTTTGAGTATTTTGTAGCTTTGAAAAGGATAAAAGTTCTCTCAAATGGATTTTATTAAATAGTAAATGCAGAAACAATACTTCTAAACAAGAAATGGAGAAAATGTGTCGATTCTTTCTCCTCTGTGATATGAAGCAATGCTTGTTGAGTTTCAGAGCTTGTTTAATATCAGATTGTAAATATTATGAACATTAAAAATCCTGATGTGAAAATCACTGGGAACCTTAGCCGTGATTTCGATGAGCTTTTGGGGAGAATGGGTGACATGAGCAGATGGCTTTCACCATAGGCAACAGGTCATGTCAGCAATCTACACAGCTGAGACAGATGAGGGTGGGAGGCTGGGCAGGAGGGGAGATGAGGAATTCCATGCAGCTAGAAGTTTCAGATGGAACCCAGGTCTTCCATGTGAAAATTTTGGGAGCATCCTTTCAAGATCAAGTAAGTCCAAGGAAACGAGAGAAATGGAAAACACATATGTGGATGGCAGGGTAGGCCAAACTGTAAGAAAATGACGTTTGTGTGCAAAGGATTATCTAGCTGTTCAAGGAAGATAGATAATCCTCATTGAAGAGTCAATATTCAGAGGAATGGAAAGAATATTTTGCAAGGAACAGGGCATTGTGCTACCTTTTTGGAGCCAAGATAAGAGATGTCACTCCAAGGTTGTACATGCAGGCTTCTGAAGTCTATGGGGAAGGATCCATTAGTGATGGTTCAAATTGTCACTAGTGACACTGTTGCAGGCTCTCTCATAGACAGTAGGTGACTTCAGGGAATTCAGAAGCATGTTGATGCAGTCTACTGTACTTCCTGTCCCAAGAACAAAGGAAGACAGAATGTGGTAGACTGTGGAAGTGACCTGCTGGCGAGGTAGATGTCATATGGTAGAGGGTTTTAGTTTTCCAGACCCTAGTCCATCTTCTTTTGGGTGACGGTCGATTAGTTGAAGTGGCATCTTAAATGCAAGGATGGCTAGAGTAGGCTGGCTCTTGTAGTTAGGAGGTGGGTAAATTAGTAACAGAAGGGTGGGGGGGAGTGTAAAAAGGGAAGATGCAAGCACTCAGTACTCCATCAAGATGCTGAAAATTGGATTAGTCAAGGAACCAAAATACATGAATAGAAGACAAATGAGGAATTGGAACTGCTCATTCATGAGCATAGTTTCTGGTTAGTTGGTATTACTGACACCTGGTGGGATGAGTCACATGAATGGAATGTTAAAGTCTATGGTTATAATCAATTTAAGAGGGATCAAGTGGGGACAAGGGAGAGGGAGTGCAATTCTGTCAAAACTGGAGCTGCCTGTTTCCAGGTCACTGATGAGTCAGAAGAAAATTATCTTAAATGCTTGTGGATCATTTGGAAGTGTTGATGCAGAAGACACATGAGAAAAGGCGTGGTAGGAGGAGGAAATGTCAATATACCCTCATATTTTGGTTTGATCTAGTGCTTTCCTTGTATGGCCCTTTACTGAACTTGACGGTATTCCAGCAAGTGTACTAGGCTCCCCGTGTGAATGATTTCCTCAGAGCTTGTCACGCCCCCTGGAGGTGTGGAGCAGTACAACTTGCATGACTGGACTGTCCTTCAGAACCCCATTTGAAGCACGGTGATCATGGTTAGTGACTCTCAGATTTAAGCTTGAGGCTTCAGTCTGTTGGGAAAGATGGTGAAGTGCTGATGAAAAGGTTCATATTTTTGGACCTAATGGTGCAGGAACACTTCTTGCCTCAATATGACATAAGTATCTGAAGCTTTTTAGTGTCAATGAAGCCTTTTTTGATTCTCTTTAAAAGCCAAACTATTACTGATACACTGTATAATTCCTTATTTCTAAAAGCTGCGATCTCTATATTTTTTTCCAAATATGGTGTACATACCTACATTCTGAGAGACACAGAAGATGTGTATCTAGCAAACAAACAAAACTTGCTGGTTCAAAATATCTTGTTTACACAGAGACATGACGGCACCTTCTCTAAGTGTATTTAGTGTCCTGTGAACCAGTGTTCTGGGCCAGAGTCGTGTGAGTATGTGCCAGTTCAGTGTCATGTGTCGGTAATTTTGCGGTAGACTGGCAGAGTCCCTGGGTTGAAACCAAATGTCGGTGGTTGGCAGGCTTGGCAGCCAAAATGTCTAATTGAAGCAGAGTATAAAGAGCTTTTGTGCACTCTGACAGCACCATGGAAAATTTAGACTGCAAAGAGGTGAGATTATTAACATAAAACTTTGTTCAAACCTTTCTGCCCCTCTCTTTAGCACAAAGAAATTGGATTAGCTTTTACAGTGCATTTAAATGTAGGGCTTCCCTACTTTAATGAAATCTGATCCCTGTTGTGGTTTTCGGAAGATCCTGAAGTTCTACTTTTTTGGATGAAGTGGAGTTTTGGGTGACTAAACCATCAGAAGTTATTTTTAGGAAAAGAGTGCCTGATCTCTGTTACGTTTTCAAAACGCTAACAGTTTAATAGGCAACCATTATGTATTTTTTCTGCAGAAAGACAGTGCTGTTTTTTCTCAGGTTTGCTGTGAAATAAGAGATCAAATTAATAATTCATTTTCAGGTGCCCATGATGCAGTATGGTTCCGTTTGCACTGCAGCACCATATGTGAAGAAGCAGCCAGATGAATTACTGTATTGTGCTAGTTAATAGCTTCCCTCCCCCCCACCTGTGTATTGAGGCTCATGTTAATTGCTTTCAGAGACCAAAAAGTACTGCTGAAAGCCCTCAGTGCCTGCATGCTTTTTTACAATGTTTCCCTCTTGAGCAGATACTCCTGTTGTTAAAATAAGGCAATCCCAGAAATGGAGGCAAAGGAAGCCATCTGTATGTAGCACTTATTTACCATATTCAGTGTTGGCTGCATGCTTATGGTAGGAAACTTACTATGGACAAAAAGCCAGATGATCAATTGATGTAAATGGGTGTAGAGCCATTGACCTCAGCTGAGCAACACCACTTTATACCAGCTGAAAATCTGGCCTGAAGAGATTATTAAAACCTTAACTTTTATGTCCTATCTGTCTGCTTGCTAGGCTAAGTATTATGCAATAGAATGACGACTTCCAAAAAAATCTCACCTTGTGCCTGAATTACCAACGGGTAAATATTCTCCCCTTCCTTAAACGACACCTGATCTTGAGTGCTGCATTGGATACAAATCATACTGATTTTATCTCTCCGCCACATAAAAAGGAAAAAAAAAAAAGTGTAAGTATTACAAAAGGTCAGGTAGTTTTTGTCCAAGTAATACATTGCTCATGGCTTTAAAAATGATGCCTGTTTATGATTCTGCCATCTGCAGGAGCAGCAGCCCATCATAAAGTTACTGTATTGATCTGTCACTGGGGCTGTCTTGTCTGCCAAATGAAAGATGGCTTAAACTCATAACCCGGGCCAGCAGTTTTCTTATTGTAAGCCAGACAAAAATGCCATTGATCTTCTTTGCTGAAGTGTTCTTTTCACAGCTTGCCAGCACAAACACTCTGTTGTCCTTAGTCAGGGCTAATTAGCTAATAATTTAATGCAACTGAGACAGCAGTCTTCGTTTAATTCAGCAGTGAAAGGATATGCAGTAACTTTTAAACGATGAGGTATCTTTTTTTAGAGCTTGGCCATGTTAACAGGACCTCTCTCAACTTTTACACCCTCACTCTAAGTTTGATTTCCTGGGTATTAAAGAATAATGTACTTGTGACAGTGGCTAAGATGGGTAGTCATTCTAGGTTTTATAGAATAAAAAAGACAGATGGAGAATTGGCATCTGTATCCTTGAGTTTTTGGTAACTAAGTAACACTTGAGTCTTATGATCAGTTGATTTAGACTGGAGGCTTACAGTTGTCCAATCAGACAGATTTAGTGATATCCAATAAATTAAGGGACTGACCGCACCTATCTTTATCTTGTTAAAATGATACTGTTAACTAGGTTTAAACCCACATTTTGCATTTGATATCCCTCTCTTGAAAATGAGGATTGCTAAACTAATGCAAAAATCAAGATATAAATGTGAATTGGAAGTTTGGAGTGAAATTTGGGGCTGGGAGCACTGGAGGTATTCAAAGTGCCCATCTGGATTTGCAAAATACTGTAGGCTTCACACAACTATCTGTGCTTGCATGGGGCGAGGCCGGTGAGTGGAGGGCTGTGTTTTAAGTTTTTAATAATTAGCCCTTTGGGGAGAGAGAGACTGAGATCCTGTTCCTCTGCACTTCTGGCTAGTCCAACGCCTGGTGTAAATTATAGCAGCCCAAAGCCAATAATTTACGGTGGCTTCTTATGGCACTTATGTAAGCAGGGGTGCTTGGCGTGAGGCCTGCCCACTGGGGTCGAAGGAGGAGTTTTGACAACTGGAGCTCTGGGCCCCTTTTGGATTTCCGTGGCAGTGTTGCTGTGCAGGGCTCCGGGTGGGGTTGGGGGAAGCGTTGGGGAAGGGAAAAGGCAGTGCTATGATACAGGTGGTGCCGACGGCCAGATGCCCTAGGCCCAGTCCCTTCTGTCCTTGGGCCTGCCCCTTCTGGAGCCCGCTGCTTGGGCTCATCTCCTACTCTGGGTGCTAGGGAGGCAGTAGTGGTGGGAGGTGTGTGTGTGTGTGTGTGTAGTTCTCATATTATAGCAGTAAGGGCACTCTAGACACTTACTGGGGAAGAAAGCAGGTAACTACCTTTCTATAGCTGTGATGTAAGAGTATTCACCTGACCCTTTTTAAAAGGACATTCCTTTTTAGGAGTTTAATATCCTGCATAATGTATTCAGTCAATAGAAGTCAGACTGTGCCCTGTGTCTGAGCATTAATTATTCAGAGTGTCATTTCTTGTTTTTTCTACTCTGTCATTTTGTATCACAGTTAATTGGATGATTGCAAAGAATCGTCCCATAAATTTTCCTGTATTGGTCAAGTTACATTTAATTTCTATGGTGCCTGAATGGGTGCCCTAATTCTAGTTAAAAATGGGAGGTTAATCTATAGGGAGTCTTAAATTTGGTTTAATTTTCAGAATTTATATTACTGTCTTTAATGCCAGCTCAAAAATTTTCAGAAATAACTATTCTGTTTTTTTCAGTAAGCTCCTTAGAACTTACCGGTCAAATTTGGGAAACTTTTGTGCCAATATATGTCATTTTAGCTGACTATAAATAGAAATTTTGTAATATATACACACACCATAGTTGGCAATAATATGTGTCCCTTAGATTATATTTTGCAGTTGCCTCTCTGAAGATTGCAGTGTTCTGAGAAATTGTTTTATTCTAACAATTGAGTTCCTATCTTTGCAAAATGTTTGAGGTTTTCTCAGTCTGTTACAATTTTCTTTTTACAAAACAAATCAGCTATAGAGTTGTGGTTTTTAATAAAACAGAAAAATCAAGAATTTCTTTGTCTTCTGAAGATTTCCCAATAGCAAAAGCAACTGATTTCAATACTGCACTCCATCTGTCTAGGAAAGAAAAAAAAAGGCATTAGTAGTCCACACATGAGCAACTTATTAGTTCATTTGGTGAATGCAGTACAGTGATTCAAGACTGATTTAAAATATTCATCCACAATTACTAGTGCAGCACAGTTCAAAGTGCTGCAAATCTGTGGGTTTGACTGAGAAATTTAAGGAAAATAGCTGCAAATTGATTCTGTATGTAATTAATGAAACATTTCATTCTTATGTAAATATTTAATGCTTGTGTCCTTTTTTTTCCCTCCCCGGTTTCCTTTCTCTCACTCATTTTCCCCCTCCCCCATTGTTTGCTCATGGAGTGTGTGTGCGTATAATTCATAGGAGTGTGGCTGGGGGTGAGCAGAGGAGTATTCATTCCATGGAAATTTACATTAGCTGAGTTGCATTTTCTGCTGTTACAGTGATCAGCTTAGAGGCGCTGAGGACTGGCAACTTTCATTGATTTTAATGAGAGCGACAAAGTCTTCTCACTTTTCAGGATCAGATCCTTTGTTTTGGAGGGAACAGACAGTGGTGCAGGTGAACTATTTAGCTATAGACTTGTAGCACTTTAAAGACTAACAAAGTGATTCATTAGGTGATGAGCTTCTGTAGGAGAGACCCGCTTCTGGATACAGACTAACACAGCTACCTCTCTGTTACTATTTAGCTATAGAAATGTGGGGCAAGAAGGTAGCTTTTCCCATTAAATGCCACAATAGTTGCATTGAATTTTGGAGGCCTCATCAGTGGCCGAGTTCAGGAAGATGCCTTCAGTCAAACCTCAGGCAAACTTCAGCTCATTTTGGAGTGATTGTCTTCCAAGCCAGTTCAGCACATTGGACACAAATCTTGCAATGTTTTCTGCTTTTAGCTGCTTCACTGTGTTGTTGATGGCTTGGAATTTCAGTTTGTGCTTGCTGACGGTTTTGTCGTTAGTGCAGGCCGAGGATCCTAATCCAAAGCTCTCCAAACAGATAGGAAAACCCAGTGTTCTAGGGCTACCGGTTGGGGGGTAACTCCTTATTTCATAAATCACTGAAGGGAGTTCTCGAAGATCATGTGCTGTAGCTGAACAAATTGGAAGGCAGTGCTACATCCCACCCCCGCTCCCCAAGCCCTCTGCTTCTAGCCAGCAAACCCCTGATGTGAAGGTTCTTCCTTTGAGGCATAGCTGTGTGACTAGTTGTTGTCCTGAGTGCTGGATTTACATGACATTAATCCAGCATAAAGGGCTTGCAACTGTAGAATCAAACTCGATCATGTGCTTGTGTCTCATTTAGGATGCGATGCTGCAGCTTTTGTTCCTAGAAATAATGGGACTACTCATGTGAGTAAGGGTTGCCAAATCAAACCACCTGCTTGGTGCCATTTGTAGGGATACAGCCAGCAGAAGGCAAGGGATATAGGATATGGGGTGAGTCAGCATTGCAGATGCCACACAGAAGAGGAAGGCAGACAAGGTTTTGGCCATGCAGGTACACATGCAAGCAATGTTTGGATGTGCTTGTGTGAAGTACCCAGCTTCAGGATACGGTTCTATATCTCAAAGGTTTTATGTATCCAATGATGTTAGTGCATGATATATAGACTTGTAATAGTCCATGTTGATTGGCAGCAAAACTGAGTTTTCAGAATGAAGATTTTTTTTATGACAGATAGGCCTTATTTTTTAGAAGAATGAGGAAGTTTAAACTTTCTGCAAAACGATGAAATCTCCTCCTATCGTTGTTTGAGAGAGGCTAAACTTAACACAGGACCTTCAGAGACTTTCTAGATAAATAATTCACTAAAGAATCCTGTTTGTATTTGATGCAAGACTGAAACACTCGTGTGGGCTGAAGTGTTTTCCAATATGCATAAATTGTTGAAAAATTCAATTTTTTGTAAAAATGTTTTGGGTTGTTTTTTTAGAATGTTTCATTTTTTTAATGAAAATTTTGGCCCATTTTTCCAAAATATTTACTTTTTTAATTTAGTTTCTTGCTTTCTCCTTCCCTCTAATTCTTCTGCCACTCCCTGTTTAAACATGAGTTTTAAGAGTTCTTTTTCCATCACTGACATGAAGGGTTTTTTCCATGCATCAGCAAGTTTTTAAAAAAGTGGCAGAGAGTCATTTATTTCAAACATTTCTTTAAAAAATAAGTTTTCATTTTAAAGTAGTTTTAATGAAATATATATCTCTTTTTAGTCAGCTTAATGAAACAGATGGACTACGTGCATTTGTATATGCATGTCTACATTTATGAATATATGCATGTATGTATGTGTTTATATATGCATATGCCACTTTTTAGAGAATCCACAAGAGTGGAAAACCCTACCCAGTTTGTTTTGCTCTGTAGTTCATGAGTGGAGATCACAGAATCACACACTTCTCTCTCAAAATGTATCCATATCCAGCCAGAACTACTATAATAGATTTACTAGGCCCAGCAAATAAAGACTTAAATTTATTAGGTGTTAGTGTTTTATATCTTTAAGTTTCATTTAATCCACAATTAAAATGGTTTTAGTGTCGACTCCATTTCTGTCCCTAGTGCAGATTTATCCCATGAATTGAGTATGATTAATTGTCTGTGGACTCTTATGAAGCTAATTTGTCCTCTTTCAAACATTTTGGATTTTTTTTTGTTTTTGCCACTTCACATTAATAACCCATGAAGACCTAATTGCTCTGTATAAAGTTAAAAGCTTACATTCTGAAGGGTAATAATTTTGATAGCAAAGTTATGCTCTTAGTGTTTCACTGGAGAGAGAAACGAATAGTTAAAAACAAGCATGTCTAATCTTGTCAGTGTTTATGCACCCAGAAGTGATATTGTCATTTGAGAATTAAGTTTATAGCACACATTTGGGTGGGAGACTCATGGCTGGATGTGGTAATAAGCTCCTTTAGGAAAACCTGAGACATTTTCTCCTCTCTCTACCACCTCTTTGTATTTTGTCATGTATGTGAGTCTTGTTCATGAATACTGCCATCTTTGCCTCTTACATGCCTTATTTCTTTTCTCTTGGCAGTAATTGCTGCTGAACTAGCTGATGACTCATCTGTTTCATTAGCCTTTGCTTTAAATGTAGCTTTAAGAGACTCCTTCCTGCCTACTGTTGTTTGGTATCCAATGCATGCACCAAAAATACAGTAACTTCTGCTTCTCTGCCAATGTGTTCTCTACCACTTCTCTGCAAGTGGCTATACCGAAGAAGAATCTGATCCACTAATTGTGACAGAAGCAGAACTCTGTGCCTATAAGCCACTTCTGTTGCTATCCTAGAGTGGGCGATAGTTTAAATACATAAAGCTATGGCTGTGTGTGTGTGGAAGCGGGGCAGGATTAAGTTAGAAATATGAAATAGGCTAAGAATGCTTGCTGCAGTGCTTGGAGTTGCCAACTTACCCAACCATATGCACCAGCCAACATTGCTGCAAATGATGTCTGGCCTACCCATTTGGGAAAGCTGGCACTGCCTTGGTAACATAGGTGCTGGAACTAGGGCCATGGTGGTGCTGCAGCAGTTCTGACTTGAAGTGGTTTCCATTGTGCACAAAGTTTACAGCAGGGGTCAACAACCCTTGGCATGAGTGCCCAGATTGGCACATGAGCCAATTGTCATTGGCATATGAGGTGGGAGCTCAGCCCCATTCCTCCTCCCGTATGCAGCCGGGAGCTTGCTCAAATCCATGCTGCCTGTCGATTAACAAAAGACCAGCTAATGCTACCAACCCCCTCCTAACTGGTAGAGCTCTGACTCTTTATTTATTTATTAATGAAACAGTTGTAAGTAGAACTGTTAGTGACTTGAGAAAGTATTGTCAGCACTCGGACTGTACATGGAGGTCTGAAGGTCAAATTTTGGCACTGCCCCTCAGAAAGGTTGCTGACCTCTGGTTTACAGTTTGGTTCAGTGGCACCCACTAGAAAATTTGTTCCAGCCTCCTGCTTGGTATCAGGATACCTCTCAGGCTCTTCCATCTCAGTGTTCATCTCCAGGCAAGATTCATAATGACTAGGGACAGGTAGGTGATATTTTTGCCACTGTGTGAAAATTTTCACAGAATATTCAAAATCTCCACATCAGACTGACACTTTTCAAAAACCGTTTTGTTTGAGAGATTGAAAGATTAAATAGCCAGCAACCCAGTGATGAGGGTACTCACTTGGGATGCCGGGGGAACAAATACAGGTTCTTTTTCTGCCTGGTTCCCAGGAGGGTCTTAAACCTGGATCCCATATGAGTGTCTTGACCACAGAACTGTGGGGGGGTGTCTTTTTTTTTGTTTCTCTTCCTGGATCTGTGCCACTGAAAAATCCTGAATCCATTCTAGTAGAGACCACTCTCTCATGCCCGAGAGTCAATAGTAAGAGTGCTCCCCACACACAGGAGTCCACATACACACTACATGACGAGTGGTAATCCTGTCAGATGGGTGATTCATGGAGGGGTAATTTTACTTTCATTGTTTTTGATGGAAATTGTTTTTGAGAAAACAGAAAAATATCTTTTAACAAATGCCCACTTTCTTTTAAACAGAAACAAGGTTTTGTTACAAAAGGGAACATTTTTTACCCATTGAAAAAACAAATTTCCAATTTCAGACCCTTGAAAACCTGATAATGTCAACAAAATACAAAGAAAATCAGTTTTTCACAGATGAAAAAAATCCATTACCACCCGTAATCTCTTAGTACTGTACTCACTAGACAGTCATGTAGGAGAAAAGTACATCATAAATGTTTTAAAAGCCACGTTACAGTTTAAACATAAAACAGTGCAGACTGGATAGTGTGTATAAGCCACCTAAGTGTACACCTAAAGAAGCTTCTTAATCACAGCTTTTTTGTGTAACCTGCACCAGTAGAACCCCATGATGCACTTAGAAGAGAAATTATGTAACACATGGTGGTGTCTTGGGGGCACCAGCCATCTGTTAGGAGGAAGGACATCCTAGTTAAAAGAAGAAAAAAAAAAGATACAGAGCCTGTCTCCTCCTTCAGTTGGAGCTCAGGGAAGACAGGTGGCTGCCTGCTGAAGTTCAGTAGCATGCAACCTGGGTCTACCCATGATTACAGGGAAGGAGGCAGTCTATGGCCCCTGTGTTGGCTGATAGATTGGGGGTATCTAGCCTATGTCTCTCAGATGTTCTACATGAGGTACGCAAATGGAGCATGCTCGTGCGTTGGAGAAAGTACAAGCTGATGCTTTGCCGCTAGGCAGGCAAGTCCATGTGCATTTGGGTCTGCGTTTTTGAAAGTAGACTTAACAATGTTAGTTAAATAAATTGGGGTGAGCAACCAGTTAGGGATTAAGAGTCACATGGATAGAGAACGAAAGATCCACATATTATCTATCTATCCATCTATGGATAGATCTATAGATCGGTTATGCATAACCAGGCACCCCGAGCTCCCCACTATAACCCAGTTCTTCACTCCTCCCCAAGAGCCAGGCATTCTCAGCCCCCTCCACTCTAACTGAATGCGCTCCTCCTCCCATAGAGCCAGTCCCCTCTCGCCCCAGCTCTAACTCAATGCTGGCGACTCACCAGAGTCACTACCGCCACACTCTTCTCCCCCCAAGCGCTGGGGTGCATACGCAGAGTGGCGGACAGCACTCCTGGTGCTCAACTCCAAGAAGGAGTCACATTTAATGGCTCAATGAGCAGCCTGCAAGTTTTCAACCCCTGAAATAAATGGGCTTGTTAAATCTATGCTGTGATAGGACTCTTGGATCTATAGCCATTATTTCTTTACTAGCATGGTGCTTAAAATCTGTACCACTAGGTTCTTAGGCTTTTCTTCACCATAATACAAGCGGGCAACTTCTTCTTCTTCCTTGTTTTTCTTAGATGGAAGCACTGTAGGGACCTAAGAAATATGTAAAGATCAAATGATGCTGCATATAAATTGCTACGCCAAATTTTGTAGCAATAGAAGTGCAGAAACTTTGCAGACCTATAGAGGGCTCAATTAACTAACTTATAATGCAGGCTGCGTAACGAAGGTACTGTAATAGTTGATGTTTAAAGACACTATTGTGCAAGTTTGTTTGTTTTCCTGAATAACGTGGTACACTTGCAAGTTTACAATCTGATTTAGGAAGCCTGTCAGATGAATACTTCCCATGGAATGTGTAATTCTAATACTGGATAAGGTGTTTATGAAAGAGGATGCCCAGCTTCTGGCATACTGAACAGTTTGTTCTGGTATTGGGGTATTCCTAATTTGAAAAGCATTCTCCATTTCAATGAGAATATTAGCGGAACTGGTAATGTAAGACTAGAATGAACTTTTTAATTGCTCTTCCTCCCTCAGCCCCAATTTAAGCCTCAGTGAGACCATCATTGCATGCTTAAGCACATGACCAGACCCAATGACAGCCGGGGGGTAGTTGTCCCAGGGCCCAGCATTTTAAAATGGCATGAATCTCTGGCCACCAGTGATGAAACTTTGGTAGCAGTGGCAGCTGGAATTCCAGGCCCCTTTTAAATGCTGCAGTAGCCCCACGCTGTATAACTTTGACAAAATGGGGAGGGAGACCAGTGCTGGGGTCTGGGCAGCTCTAAGGGCTCTGTCCTAGGCCCTGCCCCTTCTTCCCTTGGCCCCGCCCCTTTCCTTGGCCCTGGGGCCCATGGTGGTTGTTGTCCCTGCTGCACATAAATGAGTTTTTGCTGGATTCAGGGCTAACTGAGGCCTTCTTGGTTTGCTAGGGGTTCATCTTTTTTGTCCCTCTCTGGGTTTCACTTTCCCTGCTTTTGCTTTTAATGTCTTCTCCTGATCTTCAAGAGATGAGGGTTTGACTCCTAGTCACAACTTTTCTTCCATTTCCTTGAGCCGACAGAGGTGCGGATCTGAAGAAGAGCACGGGTGGTTTCTGAGCAGTGACATTCCTGGGTGACTATGGAGGAGTGTGGCTTAGCTGTGAAGAGAGTTCTTGACTGCCCTGTGTCTTAATGTGGGTGGCTGTGATGTCAGACCAGTGTATGGGAGGAGGAAGGGAAAACCTTCTTTTCTTGTAAGCTGCATAAGTGGTTGAAACTTTTTTGATCCAGCTCTAGATCATGTCACTTCCCTATTTGTCCCCTTTTGCGGCTTCCCCCGGTTTTCAAACTTTCACTTACCTCTTCTCCTGCTAAATCACTGCTTATTGTTCTTTGTTCACCTATTTCTTTTTTTTTCCCTGCACAAGCTTTCCTACTTAACAGCAGTTCTCTGTGTATTCTATTCCCACTCTTTATCCGTTCTTCCATGCTGCCCTTTTGTGTTTGGAACGGGCTTTGTTCTAATCCCCCCTTAAAAAAAAAAAACAAAAACAAAAAACAAACCAAAAAACCTGCTCCAGAAGGCCTAACAATAAGCCCCCAAGGAGTCGCATTTAAATTAGGAATATGTTAAACTGGTGATTGTGGATGATTTGCTGTGTGTGTGTGTCCAACACACACTCAAGCTATATTTTCCTTTCCCATTGTTTACTCTTGCTAATTACCCACCCCAAGTTTTCAAAAACTGTGAGTCAGGCGCCCAAAATAATAGTTGGCTTAAAAATCAGTATACTTATAAAACCATGCACTGCCCCTTCACTCCACACTTTGGGGTTCTATTTATTTGCTTTTTGTTTTTCAAGCCCCACAGGTGTGTGTACTTGGGTCCTGTTTCTGAACTTTTCTGCACAATGATGGGGGCTAGAAATTGGAAACAGATTTTCTTATAGTCACAAGGTTCTATGAGCTGAGGCCGAAAGAAAAGCATGGAATATTGTGAGACTTTTGATAAAATCATGAGACTCCCCCCGATAATACTGTGATCTGTGATCTTTCTATCAGCCTGATAACTTTCCTAATCTGTATGTAATATGTTGGTTGACCTTTCACTTAGGCTAAGGCTACACTGAGGTTTGTATTTCGGGATATGCTTGTATCCAGAAATAGAAACTCAGCGGCCAAACACCGTGCTTGAAATAGCAGGGCGATAGGCACTTATTTTGAACTTACACTGCACCGAGTTTGAAGTAAATTACCTTGAAATAACTTACCGTAAGTTATTTTGTGGTAGGCCTAGCCCTATCTTAGAGTGTCATTGTCTTGGAGCAGAGATTTTAGTCTTTTTTTAAAAATCATAATACACTGCATGCATTCATGGTCCTATAGAAATAATCTAGTATCAACTGCCTTGGATTTTAATGATTGAACATTTTATAGCCATGAAAACTTTATTTAAAAAAACACTCTTTTGGGACCCCAGATTGGTTTATGTGCTCCCTCTGCTGGCTCTTTGGGAGCAACAGACATACACTGTCCTTCAAGTCCTGTTTGTATGCAAACTGGAAGCTTTGTTATCAGGCATCGTCAGTGTTCGCAGAACAGAGTTCATCTTCACTGTGCACTGCCTGTATAACTGCCTCACTGAGGCTACGTCTACACTACCCTGGAAGCTCAACCCGATCAGGGCCGATCTTCCGGGGTTTGATTTCACGTGTCTAGTATGACATGTAAAATTGACCTCTCAGGGGTCACAGTTAACTCTTGTACACCTCGTGAGCCACAAAGAGTGATGGAGGTCGACGGGAGAAACTCGGTGGTCGATTTACTTTGCCTAGTTTAGATGTAGCTTGAATGAGTTGTACATGGAGGAAAGTGACAGAAGAGCAGAGAGACTGGACAATCAGGTTGACGCTAGTGAGTGTCTGTGCAGAAGTAGGATATGGGCAACAGAGAACAGGTGTGTTTGAGCCAACAGTTTAAGACAGGGATGGAGAATCCATTATGTGAGATCCTGAATAAAAGCAGTTCTCAACTGGTGTGTAACGCTTTCAGCCAGAGGTCAGAAAGCACTTTAAAAAAGGAAGGTCGGTACCATTACAGCCATTTTACAGATGGGGAGACTGAGGCCTAGAGACATAAAGTATCTCAGCCAGAATCACATTGTTTTGCAATAGAACCCAGAACTTTTTTCTCCTTTACCAGGTGGAACAAAATTTAACTTAAAGTGGAAGGAAGTGAGCGTGTGTTTGTTTGGGTGTGTGGTGCATGTGAGGGGACCTGTGGAAGAGAACAAATATGTAATGGGGAAAATATTCATTGTCATGAGTCTTTAAGATCAGTTGTTCACCAATGGTGTCTGTCAAAATCTAGACTTCCTAAAATGGCAGTTTTGAAAAAGAAACACAGCTTACTCCATTTCTGGGTCAGATTATTTCTTTAATAATATACTCACTTCAGTTGGGGTTCTTAGCAAACAATTTAATTTTTCACCTGTTTTACTTTTTGTGGACTATCCATAGCAAATTAAAGTTCCTGCAAACCAAATAAGAAATAACCATAGCTTACATTTTTTTAAATTATTCTACATTTGTCATCCAGCCCTGACTATGTGAGTATTTTGAGGCGTTTGAGTTGTCCCTAAGTATTTGGCTTCAGCTCATGATAATTGATCATTAGCTGGTAGCTGATGAACTGGGCACTCAAATCACACGGGATATTTTCAGCTTCAGAGACCTGGCATTTCATGAACGTTCTTGCAGGCAAAAATTGTTGTGTAAAAAGATATTTGAAATCAATTAAAAAGGATTGCAAATCTTATTCATGTGAGCACTCCACCCTCCTGCCCCCTACCCCCCGCCCCCTGGGGTATTCTGAGTTTTAGAGCCTGCTTCAAGAATTCTATAAGGATTGCTTGCTTGACTGCTGAGACAGCATGTAATAGAACCCATGCTGCCAGTAAACATTCCACAGGCTTTCCTCCCGCCCCACCATCACAGTACTACTTTTATGATTTAAAAAGCATTTCCTAGAACTCCAGGTGGCATGCCAAAGTAATCTGTAAATTTGTTTTGTTTTGCTTCACAGAGGGTGGTGTTTTTGTGGTATTTTGTCTCCCACTCGCCTCCACCTTAGGAAAGTTCAGGGTTGGACTGTGTTTGTTTTAATGATGGTAGCTCATAACGTACCTCATAGACTCACAGAATACTGGAACCGGAAGGAACCTCAAGAGGTCGTCAAGTCCAGTCCCCTTGCCCTCACTGCTGGATCAGGCACTATCATCCCTGATAGATGTTTGTCTAACTTCCTCTTAAATATCTCCAATGATTATGGTGACCGTATCTCCCCTGGCCAAATATGGGACATGGAGGAATGACGCCATCCCAGCTAAAATGGGATGGATGGCCACCTACCTGGGAGTCAGGCAATGGCTGCCTTCTGGGGGCTGCCACCTTGCTGGGGGGCTGTGGGGGGCAGCTGCAGCTCACGGCTGCCCCATGACTTGGGGCACGAGGAACTTGGCTGCTGCCCTGCCAGTGAAGTTGCTGGCTCTCTGCAGCCAGGGGAAGTTGTGTGGCAGCCACATGGGTCTAGCTCCCCCCAGCTGGGGGAAGTCAGGCAGCAGCCACACTGCCATGTGAATCCAACTTCCCCCAACTGGGGGAAGTTGGGCAACAGCCACGCTGCTGCTTGGGTCCAGCTCCTGGCTCCCCACAGCCGGAGGAAGTTGGGCAGCAGCTGTACCACTGCCTGGGTCCGGCTCCTGCCTCCCCGCAGCTGGGGGGTGTCAGGCAGCAGCCACCTGCACTAGTAAAAAAGTGGAATATGGGGCAATTAGCCCCTTTGGCAAAATAAATTAAGATTCTGGGATGGCACCCGAATTACGGGGCTGTCCCACCCAGGTTGGGACAGATGGTCTCCCAACCAATGATGGAGATTCCACAACCTCCCTGGGCAATTTATTCCAGTGTTTAACTGCCCTGACAGTTAGGAATGTTTTCCTAATGTCCATCTCAGCTTCTTATGCTGCAGTAAAGCCCAAGGACTCTCCATAAAGAAAATGAAAGAGTGTTCAGCATGGCGTTTAACTGGGGGTGAAGGTGTGGGGAGAGAAAGTACCTTTCAGGTTAACGAATCTGGATACTCACATGAGTAAAGTTCACTAGCTGCTTCCCCCTTCATTTTACAGATGAGGAATCTTTAAGGTTCAAACTGATGAAGTGGTTTGCCCCTAGTCATGCAATGAATCAGTGGCATTGTTGGTTATGGAGCCTGTGTTCCCAAAGCTTAGTCCTCTCCCTCGTCCCTCCAAATTGTTTGTTTTAGAACTTGTGCAGTTTCATTTGTTTTTGCAAGTCTGTTCTAGCAGCTCCACTTCTTCCTTGCACTAATGAGGCTGTGTGAGTAACATAGCTCTATTTCATTGTAGGAGAATGGCTCGTGTTGTGTGAAGACCCTGAGGAAATAGTGATCTCCTCCTAAGAGGAAGAAGGCACTTGTGGAACTCAGGTAGGAAGCTGTTTATTCTCAGCTGCGAAAATACATATGGGCCTCTTGTCTTTTCTAGTCAGCACATTGTGATTTATGCTTCAGCCGTTCATCTGGTTGCTATCAAGCTTCATCAGCTCTTCTGGGAAGCAGTTACATTGATGGCAATGACAAAACACTGCAAGCAAAGCCCTCAGTATAAACATTGATTGCTTACCTTGGTTTAGTTCAGTTGATTCTAATTTACAGTACAAACAAATGACGCTTGCACTGGCCATTCCGGTTGTAAACTAGAGTAGTAGTATCTTCCATACACTCCTAGTAAACTTGCACTTATAGTAAACAAACTATAGTGTTCTTTTAGTATTTCAAAAGTTGTTTCAATGGAGTTGTGTTCAGGAATTATACCAGGTGTAGCAGCGAAGGAAAAATACACCATTTTTTTTTTTTTTGGGCTGCATTAAGGCATTTCCTTCAAACCTGTTCTACTTTATTTGTTTGGGCCAGTCTGTTTTATATGGTATTTAAAATACGTAAGATGATAGTTTGTGCTTTTGGCATAGTTCGAGAGCACTTCCAGGGGTTTTCAATCTTTTTGCTCTGTGGTTCATGTTTTGTCTTGTGAATCATCTCCCCTCCCACTTGCTGTCATGTGGACCCTTTCCACTTCTACTCTCAAGAATGTCTTTGGCACTAAGTGTGTGGGAAGGTAACTTTAGGAGAATGTTTAACGTGTTTTCAGCTGTTTGAAGTGCACGTTAGCAGCTGGAAATAAGAAGGAGTTGTACCATGTGGTCATCTGGCTTTCTACAGCTCACCAGCCAAGGGTCCTTGGATCAGAATTTGAGAGGCATCAGCATTCATTATCAAATAGACTTCCCTTATCTATTGCTAACAGTATTTCTCCTCAGTATTTCAAAGATATGTAGAGTATGTCGATACTTACTGGTAGATAAACCCAGTTAGGGTCGATCTTCTGGGGTTCAATTTAGCATGCCTAGTAGGGATGCGCTAAAGTGAACCATCAGGACCTGACAATCAACTCTAGTACTCCTCTTTTTATTGAGGAGTAAGGGAGGTTGACAGGAGAGTTTCTCCCCTCAATCTCCCTCTGCGTGGATGGCCTGATAAATTGAACTTAAATACGACAATTCCAGCTACGCAATTGTCATAGCTGGAATTGCGTAACTGCAATCAACTTTCAGTTGCAGTGTAGACCTGCCCATAATTGGTCAAGTGCAGACAGTTGACTGGAAGCATTTCTTCATTGAAATTTCTTCCCAGCCTCATTGCAAACCCCCTATCTACATGCAATCCTATCTACACACTTATTTCAAGAACCAAATAATGAAAAAGAAGGCCAATATTTACACGCCACTAGAGGAAGAGAAGGTAGTGTGTTAATCTTGCTTCCAGCAAAAAATGCCATCCCAGTTCTGACTCAGATAGTTAGAAATGTTTCTGACATGGGTACTAGAGCAAGTTGTTGGTGTGTCTGTCATTTGCTGTACTTTTTTACTGCAGCCCTGCCTTCCTTTTGTGTGTGCTTTTTTTTTCTTTTCTACCTAGAAAACAAATGGTATAGAACTAACAATGTATGACACCCCCGTTCTCTCTTTTCCCTACATCTTGAGTGATTACTTGCAGATACTGATAAAAACTGAAAGTTGTTATTCAGCCTTATGCTATCCATCACCTTTGGTCACACTTAGCAAACCCTTGCATGGACAAATCCATTAATTAACAGTGCTAACAAAAATCAAACTGAAAAATGGAAAGACTCTCCCCCTTCTCTCCGCCTGCCCCAAGAGAGCAATTAACCAAGCCTTCATTGAGGGGGTGTGAGGTAGATGGCTTAATTATTTATTGCAAGAAGTGGAACAGTGCAGAAGAAGAATGATAAAACTTGTCTCAGAATACCCTGGAAATACTTTTGTAGCAGTATCCTGAAAGGTACTTTGGGGTTGTTCTCTACATCTGAATACACGTCTAAAGACTTGAGCCTTTCAGTACAAAATAATATGATGTGCCCAGCCATGGGTTAGAGAATCCAGCCAAATAATCTCTAAAAACAACATTGTGTATGCTCCCTGGCCATGGATTTTGGTTTCAAAGAAAAATTCCCTTTTCCATCCCATGAAGAAACTCAAGGGAAAGAAGTTCCTGGCTGTGCCTTCAGGTCACATGGTTTCACTGCTGTAGAGCTGGAATGTTTGCTATGGTATTTCCGGAGGCTCCATAAACACACGGAAAGAGCAGGTTTTTATTTTTTTGCCAGCACAAGGACATTACAATCTGGGAGTGCTAAGAGCTCAAATGATTAGGGTTTCTGTTACAAACAGTACAAATGTGCCTTAAAATGTATGTTTTTAATTGAAGAAAAACAAGAAAAGCAATGTTGTTGTTGTACACATGTGGGAGAATAAATCAGTTGTTATTGCTATGTATTTCTTGGCAAGCTATATGTGAAAGCAAACCCTTCTGATTAGATACTTGTAACAGTTCACTTTTGACATGTGTCATTTTAAAAGGCATTCTGTAATCTGACTTGATAGCTGTCATCTTACAAACTAGAGTAATGGAAACAAAAGATGATCACTCAAACAAGGTTATAGAGAAAAACCATTCCCTGTGTCTTGCTGTCACAGCGTAGAATCCCCAAGTCAGATGAGAAGAACTTTGAATTAGTTCTGGCTCTTGGGATCCTGCAGTTAAGATTATGCAAACCTGCTCTTTCTCACGGTAAGAAGAGTTTGCATTCCTTTTGACACTCTGGGTGTGTCCACACTACATTCCTCTTTTGAAGGAGGAATACAAATGAGGGAGATTGAAAATGCAAATGAAATGCTGATTTACAAATCTCAGGCTTCATTTGCATAATCACACATGGTCGCATTTCCAGAAGAGGCTTTTCCGAAACGAGGGGAAAGCAACTTTGATGAGAGGAAAATCTTACATGAAAGGCAGGAGCCAGTAAATTGCATAGGGAACAATAAATATACCAAATCTTCAGTGTCAAGGCTGCAGGAAGGATGGTTGGAAAATATCAGAAATTCTAGGGTTTGGAAATAGGGTTACAGTATCATCTTTTTTTCCATTATATGCTCCAAGAGCAAAGAGAAGTACAGCTTGCAGCTTCACCTCTTCTACTGCAACCTCAGCGAACATCATCTTAAGGTCTTCCTGCATCCTGGACCACTGAATGAGTTGAATTGTTTATGCAAGCAATAATGGATTGTGTGATAATGTCAGTGTTAATGATCAGTGATCAAAAATAGACTCAAACAAACGTAGATTTTTTTATGTTAGGGAGCTGTTAGAAAATCCCACGTGTCTTCTGAAAGGCTATTTTTAGCCATAGTACGCTGGTCAGATCTGTGGGTGTTTGAGGGATCTACAGGCATACTAGAGGGCTTGGGTCAAATATTCTACCTTGATAAATGGATGTTTCTAATCTCTCCTACGGAGACTTCAGTCTTACACTAAAATGGTTACTACAACAATCCATGACCTTCTGTTTGCTGATGACTGTGCATTATTAGCTCATTCAATGAAGGATGCCCGGAAGCTTTTTGATCGCTTTGTTACTTCTGCTCACCACCTTGGACTCACAGTGAGCCTCAAGACAAAAGTTACGCTTCAGCCTGTTTGGAAGGAGCCCAGCACTCCAGTGATCACTGATGCTGGTACAGTTGGTAAGGCTATTGACAAGTTCTGCTACCCCGGAATAGTGTCCTCTAGCGTAAACGTGGATCATGACACATCTGCTCGATTTGCCAAAGCCAGCACTGCCTTTGGAAAGTTGACCAAATGCCTGTGGAATGCTCATGGTATTAAACTCCATGCCAAGGTAGCAGTTTATCAGGCCTTTGTCTTGAATATCCTGCTGTATGTCTTGGAGTCATGGACAACACATCGCCACCATGTTTTGAAGCTTGATCAGTTCCATATGCACTGCCTGAGGAAGATCATCCACATGAATTGGTGGAACAAAATTCTTAACATGGAGGTTCTTAAGCTATGTGATGTCATTGGCATGGAAGCAATGCTTTTGAACAGACACTACAGGAGAAGCATCGGATCCGACAAGAATGTACAATGCCAGCACTTGGCGGTTTTCTTATGTGCTGTCTGTAATTAGCTCTGCCAATCAATGATTGGTTTAATCGCTCACCAACAGCATCATAGAAGATGAGCTCCATCAATCGACAGCTCCTTCCAAGAAGAAGATGATCTCTCCTCCCCTTTACCGGCACAAGGTCACCAAAGCATATGTGTTTAGCTGTTCCTTTAGACTGTGCTCTGAAAAACAATCAACATGTTCAGGAAATGGAAACGATCCAGGAATGCCCTCCAATCAGAGGAGTTCTCGCCACACTCAGTGCAGACTGCAAGGCATATTAAATGACTTTTAGGCTTCTGTTAGGTACTTTAGCCTATCCTCTTGCAGCTGTACTGTCGTTGTGAGGGTGAATAAATAGTATGCCATATTTTGCAGCCCATCCTTTTCCTAATTTCAGCAGCAGTGTTAGCATTGCCTGGTTCTTAGCCTACCTTGCTTTGTGCTTTGAAATTTGTACATTGGGTGGATACCTGCACTGAATCTAATAGTGGGTAGATATTTTTAACACTCTACTTTTTGTTCTGGGGCTTATCAACCAGTTGCAAGTCTACTCACCTGACACTAATGGAGTTTCATTTATGGCTTGGAAGTGTGCACCATAGTTTTCCTTTGTAACCAAATATTTTCAGTTTAGGAATTCAGAGGAGACTGCAGTGTCCCAACGCATAAAAATCGCATGAAGGTTATTGGGTTGTCTGTTGGACTGGCATAAACTAGAATGTAAACATCTTTTGGTCTGTTGCAGGAGAAGCCAAATCACAGATAAACAATGTACAGGTAAAATTACTCCTTAAATAATGTTAGTCTTTTACATGTGAAACAAATACTGTCTGAATCAAATTAATTGTAAATATACCAAAACTTTAGACGTATTTTCTTCAAAAGAATATCTTGAGACAGAGGAGAAATGTGTTTTCAAGTCAACATTATCTGCTTGAACTTCATTTTTCCAGGTGAACACAGATAAGTAGAGAAGTAGTTAACTGACTCTCTATAGGGTAGAATTGAATACACCTTTGTTAGCCTTGTACTTGAGTTGTTTTCCAGGCTGTGCTATCACATGTAACGCCCTGGTGCATGCCCAGCTGGAAAAAGAAGACCCTAACATGACTTCTTAGAGAGTTCAAGCATTGTATATGAGTTTTTCATTTCCTGGAGGTAAAATGTCTCAGTGCTTTCCCTTGTCTCTTAGTTTATCTTACCATTATGCGAGAGCTGCATTAGTGGGAAAACTGAAGGGAGATTCTGCAGCTCATTTTTTTTAAATGGATGTCTATTTTTGGGAGGCTGTTTTACATGAACAGACGTAGCCTTCCAAAGTCATCTTAAGCCCTCTCTGCTGGGGTGGCCAACCCGCGGCTCTTCAGCAATTAAATGTAGCTCCTGCTCCGAGCTGCGCACCGAGAGTGCCGTCCGCCGCTCTGTGTACGTGCCCCAGTGCTTGATGGGAGAAGCACATGGCAACAGCTCCAGTGAGTCACCAGCATGCAGTTGCAATGGAAGACCAGGGGTGCCTGGCTCTGTGGGAGGGGAGGGGCATTGGGTTGGAGCAGGGAGGCTGGTGGTTCCTGGCCGTGTGTGTGGGGGAGTGGGGGGAGGGATTGGTTATAATGGGGAGCTCGGGATGCGTAGTTCTGGGGGAGCTGAGGGGGATTGGGTTAGAGAGGAGAGGGAGGGCATTGAGCCATGTATTATATGTTTATTTTATCTATCTATCTATCTAGGTAAAAATAAATAGGTAAAAATAAATATCTAATATCTAGTACTTTGTATTCTATCCTCATGGCTCTTGGTACTCTGTCCATGGCTCTTAGGCCCTAACTGACTGGTCACCCCACTCTAAGCCTTGGTAAAGAACTCTTGTATAGGGCAGGCCAAAGAGTTTCACAGTTGAAACTAACTCTAAGAGCTAGACTTTCTTCACTGAATTTCAGAGACTGGGAAAGATGTCACTTCATGTTAATGCAAAGTGGGTGGAATAGGTTCTATTTTTGATCCCGAGTTCTTCGAACTCTTGAAGTGATGCCAGCAGAAGCACACCAGTGGAACCCCCCACTGGAGTAGGCATGCAATAGACTGATTTCATTTAGTTTGGTGTAGATTATATTGTACAGCCTTTCCATATCAGGGATTTGTATGGTGCAAAAAGAAACAATGTAGACAAGCCCTTTTTGAGTGTACCTTCCTCTGAAAATAGGACATCTTATGGGGGCATTTTTAGTTTCTTGGTTTTTTTTTCCCTTCTTCTTTTTTGGTCTGTGCTGCTTTAAAAGAGACTAAGAGCAAATTTTCAAATAATTTATCATCACGTAACCTTATAGAATGGGCTGTTGCTGTCTCCTGCAGCAGGGAGGATTTTATTTCAATAAAGAGAAGATCCACGCATGTTTTCATGGGCTTTTAAAGGGTGTTAGCTTGAGGGGTTTTTTTTTCTTTGTGTATACAAGAATATATCCAGAAAAAATAAGGAATGCCAGTGTCCTTTATTTTTTTCTGCCATATAAAAACAGTTCATTGGCTCACTGGCTATGTTTGTACTTTTTTTTAAATCTTGTTTATCTGGTCAGAGTGTTCGTCCAGAATTCAGCTGTATGCTGTATATTGTTGTTTGGGGTCTTTCATAAACTGTTTTAGGAATTGTCATGTTTTAGTGAAATGCATATTGAAGGGATAAATGGGTGGTATGATTTGTAGGAGGTATGTTTCTGTCAAATTAAACAAAGCATAATACAAACATACAGGCTTGCTCCTGGCTGGTGAAATTCATTTCAGTTTACACAACCTCCTTACTATATGAACTGCAATATGTAGGTAAATTGCAAGATCAATCGTAACTCTCAATTTCCTTCCATTGCGTATATCTAGATACATCTCTTACCCTTACTTTTATCTGTTCTTTACTTTAATCCAGTTTGTTTTCTTCAATTTCTCCTAGGCTTATTTCAAAAATATGAAAAAAAAAAAAAAAAAAAAGAGAAGAGAAAATCTTTTTGAGATGCATGTTAATGACCTTCTCATGTACATGCTAGTTTGAAGTCCTAAGGGTACTTAAATTGCAGTTTTTCTGCACATACCCACATATATATAAAGTGCTGTGTAATGTGGCTGCAAGGTTGGTGAATATACATGAAACTGATTGAACATGTGAATATAATTAATTTTCCAACTCAACATAGATGAGATATTTGTTGAAAATGTCTATTTTACCCCATGGGCTACAGGAGTTTTAAAGGACACTTTGACTGAGAGAAACATCATGTCCTCACAAGTAAAGTGTTTTGTTTTGAAATCTCCTAAATGAATGTAAGCCACTTTTGTCTTAAAACTGTAAGAAGAAAAGATCATCTCTTCTTAATGATTTATTTTCAGGAGTCTGTTGCCTCTTACTGGTCTTTAGCCTGAAACATATGCAGTATAAAAGCAAAATAAACAAATGTTAAAAATGGTGCTTTACAAATGGGATTAGAGGAGCTATGTCATGGTTAGTTTTGCAGTAGTTGGTAAGTAGTTAGCAATAGTTTTGAAAGTTGCAGAACCAGATGGATTAGATCTCTATCACCTGATGCTTTGCGAACGTGCAAGAAACCTCTTGCTAGGTACAAGTTAGGCAGATTGTCCCTCATGTTAGGTGTGTGTACTCCCTAATAGTTACTTAGAGATTGGATTGAATCGTGAAGCCTGACATCATGTGGCACTGGGTTCCATAGTGTTATTACATATTGGAAAAAAAGTTGCTGTAATTGGTTTTGAATTTGCCACCTGTGAATTTCATTGAATGGGTCATTGTTCTTATGTTGGGGGACAGAGAGAACAGCATCAGAGTGGTAGCTGGGTTAGTCTGTATCTTCAAAACCAACAAGAAGGTCCGTTGGCACCTTATAGACCAACAGATATTTTGGAGCGTAAGCTTTCATGGGCAAAGACCTGCTTTGTCAGGCGCATGACTGCAAGAGAGAACAGTAGTGTCTGACTTAAATTTTATAGATAATTAATTATTTAATAAGTTTTTATAATGTCCCTTTTCCAATGTTAACAGTCCGAGGGCTTTCAATATATCTTCATATGAAAATTTCCTTATGGTCCTAATATTTTGTTATTCATATTATATTGATTCTCTTCTCCCCCCCACACCCACTCCTTCAGAATAAGGAGAGACCGAAAGAAAAACAGGCAATAAAGAACAAAAATGTTAACATATTGGAAAGTGGGGGGCGGGGGGGAGGAAAAGAAGAAATGGGATCAGGGAGAAGAAAGGAAAATAATATCTTAGTTTCCATGAGCAAGAAATCAGCAAAAGATTTCTAATAGGTCAGTCCAATCTTTTCAAATATGTTTGAAGCCCCTCTTCTCTGAAATGTTTTCTGTTTTTTAGCTGCCAGGTTAGCTAAATTGCTGGGTCAGTCACCTATCCCTGGAGGTAGTTTGCTTTTCCATCTGAATAATATGTATTTGGCTACAAGGACTGCTCTAGAGAGCCAAACTTTCCATGAGTTAGAGAGTTGCCAAGATAGTGGGATTATCTCTAGGGTCTCACCGAGTCAAAGTCAATTTTAGTCAATGTCGCAATCCTAGGATTTTAAAAATTGTCAATTTCAAAGTTTCATCTGTTCACATCTGAAATTTAACTGTATTCATAACCGGGGGGTGGGGTGGGGGGAGAGGCTGACCTGAGTGAAGGTCCTGGTGGGAGCGGCTAAAGGTGTTTGTAGGGAGGTCATGGTACTACCACTTTGGCTTTTGCCCTGCAGCTGAGGGAGGGGCTGCCTTCTTCAGCTGGGCAGTTCTGAGCAGTAGGTAGTACAAACAATGAATGATACTGAGTGGGGTCTTCACTTTGGAGGGAGGGGGGCAGGGCCTTATGAGTGGGCAACTGACCAAGGCCTTGCGGTGAAGGGGGTGCTGTGGTTCCTCCTTGCCTCCCCAGCTAGCCCAAGGTATGTTTCTGCCCCAAGCGCTGGGGCTGGAGCTGCGGAGGCAAGGGTCCTGAAACCTTTGTAAAAGTGTAGGGGACACCAGTGCTGGAACTAGGGAAGGCCGGGGCCATGCTTCTCACTTTTTAATATGGGCATAGATCGGGTGCAAGGGATGGTAATGGGACTGAAGTGGGGTTGGGTTGTGTAACAGCCTTTGCACCAGAAGTGGACGTCTCATCACGTTCTAGCACAGGTAGGAGTAGCAAATGGAGCCTGGCGTGTGGCAGGAGGAGTCTAGGACACCTCCAGCCCTGCCTGTGCTGGCCTATTTCACAGATGAGACGTATTTTTTATGGCCATGAATTTGGCAGGGCCCTAGACGCCTCTCAGAACACAGTGCTGGGAGGAGGTTTCTCAGGAGATCTCCATTTTCATATTCTTCCTGCTATGTCTAGCCTGGGACAGTCCCAAAACATGGGAGGTTCTGGGAGGACCCACTGCCCTAATAATTTTCCTTTCTTTTGACACCCTCTCCCTCCAAACTTGCCGTATTCTGTTTGCGATGCGGTGACCAGTACTGCACAGAGTGCACTGCACCATTGATTTAGATTGTCGCGTTATAATACTATCTGTGTGAACCTCGCCTCCGGGGTGATATGAGATGATATTTCATTCCCCACGTTCATTCCACCTTTGGTCTCCCTGCTGAGTCTACTGGTAGGGCTGCTGAATAGGATGTAGTTTTCCTTTGTTTGGTCATATTGATTCCTTCCCACTGGGTGCTGGCCTGAGTCCATCGAACATCTGTCAGATAGTAATGCCTTTCCGACATTACCATCCCAGACCTGATGTGAACTGTTGACCTAGAGGTGAAATGCTCCTTACTCCCATTACCAGTCCCCAGAGCCAACTACTCCTTCCCATCGCCTCAGCCGCAGCTGTTTATCTGCTGCCTTAGCACTTACAGTCCCCCTGAAATCCCCAGAGTGCCCAGGGCCCCTGTTTTTCCATCTGCTGTCTGTAGTGGCACTAGTAAGCCTTTTGTCTTATCGGTCATGCTAGAGTAGCATTGAGAGCACTTCAGTGGCTATGCACAGGCAGGCGATAGAAAAGAAAAAGCTCAAAATAGCCAGGAGCCAGAGAGACAGGCAATCAGGAGGCGAAACGATCTGACAACAGTAGGAAACTGTGACTGCATCTACACGTAAAAGCAGATTGATCATTTGATCCACCCTTTTGACAAAAAGGCTCCCTCAGAGCGTCTACACTTTTTGGCTCTGTTTCTGTCGACAAAACACATTTTATATGTAGATGCTCTGAGAGTTTTGTGGACAAAATCCCAATTTTGTCAACAAAATTCACTAGTGGAGACATAGCTTGTGTGTAGAGGGAGGGAAAGATACTATATCTGGTGGGTAGGTAGGCCAGGACAGTACTAATGAATGAGGAGGCAGGTAGCAGTAATAAAGAGGTACAGACCTGATTATGGTGGCAAACATATGCCTGGAATAGTTTTCATTCCCTGTCCTTGGCTTCATTGTTTTTTCTCCTGTTCTTCAGAATACAAGGTGAACCTCTCTAGTCCGTCACTCTCGTATTCAGCAGCATCTGTAATCCGGAATGCTTTTAGTTAGCTGGATGACCACTTATCATGGATGTGATCAAGTTTCCCATGGTCCCATAAAGTTTGTTGATAATTATCAGGCCTGGCTCTCAGTGTTCTATGCTGTTATTTAGCTCTAATTCACCCCTAAAT